>NC_041231.1:84951168-85013486 GCF_002837175.3 Physeter macrocephalus
TATTTCACACACACACACACACACACACACACACACACACACACACACACACAAACAAAAACAGACTTAAATTTACCACAAGGAAAGGGTAGGTCTTCCCTTTCCTAATATTCTGGATAGAATATTTTTTAAAACACATTTTTAGGGAATTCCCTGGCGGTCCAGTGGTTAGGACTCTTGCGCTTTCACTGCCGAGAGCCCAGGTTCAATCCGTGGTCCAGGAACTGAAATAGCGCAAGGTGCGTGGCTCGGCCAAAAAAAAAAAACAAACAAACACATTTTTAGTGTAGGGCTTAGTTGGTGAGAAAGTAAGGGAAATCTTCAAAAACCGTACATAATGGACAGCAAGAACCCAGAAAAACAAATGAGCCCTGGAGCTGGCATTTGCCCTGAGGACATCAGTCAATGCTCAGTGACCAAATCAGGATTACTGTGGATCACAGATTTGCAGTCAGGATAAAAAGCCAAGGTCCTGAGAAGTTCTGGAAATTGTGAAAGGAAAATCAAATGGAGTTGGTATTGCTAAGAGAGCGCTCTAAAATGGAGCTGGGAAGCCATTAAGGAAATGTGACTTATACACATTTCAGCCTGGATGGAATCTGACCTTTTGACCTTATGAAGTCATCCAGAACACCTGCTAGAAACTCAAGATACATATAAAGTAACTCGTGACAGTCTACTTATCAGACCCCTACCCTAAAACAGCCTGTGATTCCCTGTGGACAAATATTTTCTGACTTAGTCAATCATAATTCTCGCCAGGCAACTTTTAACAACCTTGTGGCTTTGTGTCTTTATAAGCACCTGACTCTTTCTTTTCCTTGGAACACATTTTCGGGGTTACCCAAATCTGTGTCTCCCTAACTGCAATTCTTAAGACTCCAGATAAACTCTTTTTTTTTTTTTTTTTTTTTTTTTTTTGCGGTACGCGGTCCTCTCACTGCTGTGGCCCCTCCCCGCGCGGAGCACGGGCTTGGACGCGCAGGCCCAGCGGCCACGGCTCACGGGCCCTGCGGCTCCGCGGCAGGTGGGATCTTCCCGGACCGGGGCAGGAGCCCGCGCCGCCTGCATCGGCAGGCGGACTCGCAACCACTGCGCCACCAGGGAAGCCCAACTCTTTTCTTATTTGCAGCCTCCTGCACTATTTTTTTTTTTTAGTTGACAAAGTTAAAAAAGACCATTTGGGGTGGGAAGGCAGTACTGCCTTGGGTGCACAATTTAAGAGAACACCAAAAAACTCAAGGATCAAGATAAAGCGCAATTTAAAAAAAGTCAAATTGGCAAACTACAGCTCGCAGGCTGACTACTCTTTGTAAATAAAGTATCAAAAGGCCACATCTTTAGTGTGGGAACTGGCCTCCATCTTTGCTCTGGATAGAAGGGGGAAAAAGAAAAGGAAAATAAATAAAAGTATCTGGAAAATTCCTAACAAGAAGTTCATACTCCCGTGGGATTAACACCAGAAGTCACATTTCCTGTGGCCTCCAAATCTGCCAGCCACACATTTAGCAGTACCTGGTCTTAAGCTCAGTGGTGAGTACATGTTGTTTATTAGTCTTCTTTAAATTGTACATAATTATTATATAAACTTTTGTGTATAATAATAAGTAGAAGGAAAATTTAAAATAAAATAAAATGAAATAGAAAGAAATAAAAGGAACAAATAAATAAATAGAAGGAAAAAGATAAATGGAGACCTCTGGGTAACTTGGCAAAAATACAACCACAAAGGGACTTCCCTGTGGTCCAGTGGTTAAGAATCCACCTTCCAATGCAGGGGACAAGGGTTCGATCCCTGGTCGGGGAACTAAGATCCCACATGCTGCAGGGCAACTAAGCCCATGCACCACAACTAGAATGCCCACACACCACAACTAGAGAGCCCGTACACTGCAACAAAAAATCCCGCGTGCCACAACTAAGGCCCAACACAGCCAAAAATAAATAAATATTTTTTTAAAAAAATACAACCACAAAGGTGGTGTCCAGAGCGAATGCCAACGTGCATCAAGAGAGGATGAGGTTGGAGGGAAGAGTGAAGATGCATAATCAGCTTCATGCTTCAGTATCTTAAGTCCAGCTAACTTTGTGATGTTCCTATCAACCAATATAAGGGAGGTGTGTTGTGTAACCTCCACTAAGCTTGGTTTTGGTATTTTGGAATCCCTGAAGCCGTTGAAGTGCCCTTGCCATTGGAGGTGGGAGCCTGGTAGAGAGCAACTAACATGTTCCTTGGCCAAGATTCTAAAAGGAGAGGTCAGGGGAAGGGCCAGTGTCTCTGCACATCTGAGTCTCAGCAAGGCGTTTGATAAGGTCAAGGGGACCACAGGGAAATTTCCTGGACCCATGTATACAAAAAAGAGGAGGAATTCATTTGCCACCACTGGAGGACAATTTTACACCAACCCCTTACACACACAATACTGTAAATACAGGAAAAGAATGAATCATTTCTCCTACGTTTGCAGTAGGAAAAAGTAATTCAGGTTAGACAAAGTACAAGTTGATGAGATGACTTATTACTTGTTTTACAGAAGAATGTCAGCAAATAAGTGTAGAAAGAATAATCAAATTAGAAAATCATCATTTTGCAAACTTGAGTGAAAATTCCCATTTGAAAGGTGCCCTCCCTGAACCAGGAGGGCAAGAAGTTGGCGACCAAGAGAATTCTATACAAACAGAATTTGTTGGGAATTCCCTGGCGGTCCAGTGGTTAGGACTCAGCGCTTTCACTGCCATGGGCCCAGGTTCAATCCCTGGTTGGGAAACTAAGATCCCACAAAAAAAAAACAACACAGAACTTGTTAAAAATAATTCTTACCTTCTTTAGCCTCCCCCCATAGTTTAGACACTTTTCCACAATTGTCTCTTTTGTTCAACCTTACGTAAAAGCAAGTATGCCATGTCTTGGGGTTTTCATTTCTTTATGAAGTCTCGTGTCATGTAAAACTTAAATAAATGTGTATGCTTTTCTCTTGTTAATCTGTCTTTGTCAGGTTGATTTTTCAAACCCAGCCAGAGACCCTAAGAGGGTCAAGGGAAACTATTTCCTCCCCTACACAGGCAAAGATCATCAGTGGATGCCAAAATCATTAGGTTAAGGTTGAGGGAGACTGGATATTCATTCACAAGATGTTGAAACCAAGGGTAGTCAGCAGTTAGCCATTAATAAATAATAAACTGTAACCTGCCTTCACTGATCAAGCTCACTTCGTTTTTACAAAAAACTTGCTCGTCCTCTGAGCATCACATAGGCTAAACAATGTTTGCCCAAGTTGTTTTTTCAAGATTTGGAGTTGTCTGTGTCCAGTTCAAGATAGAACCAGTTAAGACTTGTTAAGACCACTTACCCTCCATCGGGGCATGCAGAGTGTCTGGGCACAGAGTGTCTGCTCCGTGACATTTTGACATCAGAGGGACAAAAAAATTCACCCTCAGAGCATACTAACAGCCATTTTCTGAACATAGGTCCCAAGAAGAAGCCTGTAGCTTAGTTGTATCTGTGCAGAATGTTGATTCAGCACCTTTCTCTTATCTCTAATTACCTTTCCCCACACCTCAGCTTTATCCCATGAATACCCCAAGCCCCTTGCCTTTTTGGGAGGAAAATTTGAGACTTGTTCTCTCATCCCCTCAGTTGGCTGCCTTGTGGATAAACTCTCTGCTTCAAACCTAGCGTTTGGCTTGCTGCACGTCAGGCAAACAAACCTGGTTTGGTAACAGTGCCAAAGAATTAACCCATCTTGCCACTCACAAGGGCGAAAAGCACCTCTACTATGAAGAGATCCTGGGGGTCACTACTTTAACCGGGTGATCAAACTAAGGTCAAGAATAATGGAACAGGGGTGGGATAGGGAGGGTGGGAGGGAGATGCAAGAGGGAGGAGATATGGGGATATATGCATATGTATAGCTGATTCACTTTGTTATAAAGCAGAAACTAACACACCATTGTAAAGCAATTATACTCCAATAAAGATGTTAAAAATTAAAAATAAAAAAGAATAATGGAACAAATAGACTTTATGATCCCCCTGACACAAGGCCCTGTGAAGTATATAGCACGTGGTAGACTGATAAAATGATCCCCTAAAAGATATCCATGCTCTAACGCCTGGAACCTGCGAAGGCTATCTTATACAGGGATAAAGAGGGTCTTTGCAGATTGATTAAATCAAGGGTCTTGCGATGGGGAGATAATTCTGGACTATCTGGGAGGGCTCTAAATGAAATTGCATATATCGTTATAAGAGGGAGGCAGAAGAGGATGCAATACACACAAGTGAAGAGGAGGCAGCGTGACACAGAGGCAGAGATTGGAGTGATGTGGCCACGAGCCAAGTTATGCCAGCAGCCACCAGACGCTGGAAGAGACAAGGAACAGATTCTCCCATAGTGTCTCTTGTGGGGGCAAGGCCCTGTGGACACCTTGATTTTTGCCCAGTGAAACTGTTTTGAACTTCTGGCCTTCAGAATTATGAAGGAATAAATATCTGTTGCTTTAAACCACCAAGTTTGTGGTAATTTGTTACAGCAGCCATACATGGTGTCATTCATGAAGTATTCTTTCCCAAACCATGTAATCAAAATCTAATTAGGTCTTTAAGGGAATTCCCTGGTGGTCCAGTGGTTTGATCCCTGGTTGGGGAGCTAAGATCCCACAGGCTGCGTGGTGAAGCCAAAAAAAAAAAAAAAAAAAAAACAACTAATTAGTCCTTTAAGTATAACTTCCTGGTTAAAGAAAATGCAGAAAGTTGAGGAACAAGTTAAAAACATCAAGAGAGCACAGTTAGATGAAGCCAACATGTGGAACGTTCTACAAGACAACTAGCCTAGTCTCTTCAAAGGATCATTGTCACAGAACGAAGGGGACTGTTCTAGAATCAAGAGACTAACAAGGGACTTCCCTGGTGGTCCAGTGGTAAAGAATCCACCTTCCAATGCAGGGGACACAGTTTCGATCCCTGGTCGGGGAACTAGGATCCCACATGCCACGGGGCAACTAAGCCCGCGCGCCACAACTAGAGAGAGAAAACCCGCACGCCACAACTAGAGAGAAGCCCGTGCGCCACAACGAAGAGCTCACGTGCTGCAACGGAGACCCCGCCTGCCGCAACGAAGACCCAACGCAACCAAAAAAAAGAAAGTAAATAAGTAAAGATTTTTAAAAAAGAGAGACTAACAAGATATAACAGTAAAAGAAAGTGCTTGATCCTTGAATCAATGAATACTGGCTCTTTAAAAGAACAGTTGCCATAAAAGATATTTTGGGAACAGTTGAAAAAATTTGAGTATTGATTTAACTATTAAGTAATATTAGGAATTATTAATTTTCTCAGGTATAATAGTATTGTAGGACTTCCCTGGTGGCACAGTGGTTAAGAATCCGCCTGCCAGTGCAGGGGACATGGGTTCGAGCCCTGGTCCAGGAAGATGCCACATGCCACAGAGCAACTAAGCCTGTGCGCCACGATTACTGAGCCTGCACTCTAGAGCTCGCGAGCCACAACTACTGAGCCCGCGTGCTGCAAGTACCGAAGCCTGCAAGCCTAGAGCCCGTGCTCCGCAACAAGAGAGGCCACCACAGTGAGAAGCCCGCGCACCGCAACAAAGAGTAGCCCCTGTTCGCCGCAACCAGAGAAAGCCTGCGCGCAGCAACAAGACCCAACGAAGTCAAAAATAAAATAAAGAAATAAATTTATATATATTTTTTAAAAAAGGATCCTGCAAGCCTCGCAAGAAAAAAAAAATAGTATTGTATATGCAGGTAAATGTCCTTAGATTGTGGATATGCATGCTGAAATATTTAAGCATAAAATGTCATGATCTCTATAATTCACGTTGAAATGAGCCTGCTAAATATATATTTTTTATATGTGTGTATATGTATATACACACATATAATTTAATATATATTTTTGCCATTTGTCATATTTTCAGATATGGAAAAATGTTGACAATTGTTGGATTAGGTGGTGGGTATATGGGTGTTTATATTCTTCCTATTGTTTGAAAAGTTTCCTGATAAAAAGTTTAAAAAGCAGTCTTTTGTAGTGGTTGCTTAGCCTCCTGTAGAAGAAATCAACCCACTGTGGAGCAAGGCCTCTCCCTGCATGCTGGGAAACGGGAGCCTCCCAATCCAGGGTGGTGCCCGCCATTGTTGCAAGGCCCTTTAAAGACAGCTCCCTCTCCCATGTTGTTACCCATCAGCACATAACTGGGTTTGATTATTGGCTGACATCTCTATCTTCACTATGTTTAGAATTTAATGGTTTAATGACAGGCAATAGCCAGCCTGGAATGTGACCCATTTCCACCTGAGATTCACCTGACTGGGGGCAATAAAATTTAACATTTTAAACATCAGCAGGTACTTTAACCCTTAGGGTAATCTCTCTGTCCTTACTCTTTGAGAAATAACACAATTGAAAGACTATCTTGGGCAAGTAGGATGTTAATGGTCGAGAAAGTACTACAATAAACAAAGTAATAGATGGCCCTGAGCTTCTCAAAGCCAGATGCCCATAGATGCCACTGCGCAGAGCTAACCATGGTGCCTGCGCCTGTTCTGGCTGCAGCATTCTAACAAACCAGCAAGGTGAAGGCAGCTCTAAGCAAACGATGCCAAATGGAGCATCTCACTTCATCCTTCCTATCAACTCCTTTTCATATTCATCTCTGTTTTCTCTGCTCCACATTATGGATGATTTCTTCTTCCAGTTCACTAATTCTCTATCCAGTTAGTCTGTTATTTAACCTGTTTGTCGTGCTTCTTATGAATTTACCTGTTCATTTCAATTCTAGAGTTGCTACTTGTTTCCTTTTCAAACCCATCTGCTACTTTATAATGCCCTCTTCTGCACAATGGATTGAATGAGCCCCTTTATCTCTTTGAACATCTTCAGTCTCCAAGCATGCTGTCATCTGAGTTTCTTAGTTGTAAAGTCACCTGTTATTGCGCCTCCGGACTTGTTCTCCTGGGGATGTTCTGGCTCATCTTGAGAACCGTTGTCTTTCAAGGGAGCTCCTTGTGTCTGGAGGTGTCCCTGGGGCTGACTTAAGCTTTTGCCTGTGCTCAGCCCTCTGGGATTCACAGGTCCCAAACATTGTTTTTTAAGTTATTAAGAAGTAGTTTGACATACGAAAATATGAATGACACAACGAGCTCCCATAGAGGCTCCTTGACTATACACCTCCTTGACTATATCACTGTCCCTGCCCACCCCATCTTGAATTTAGCATTTAGCAATCCTATGCATTTCTTTTTTTATATATATAAATTTACTTATTTTATTTATTTATTTTTGGCCGTGTTGGGTCTTTGTTGCAGTGCGCAGGCTTCTCATTGCGGTGGCTTCTCTCATTGTGGAGCACGGGCTGTAGGCGCGTGGGCTTCAGTAGTTGTGGCTCACGGGCTCTAGGACACAGGCTCAGTAGTTGTGGCTCCTGGGCTGGTCTTTGTTGCAGTGCGCAGGCTTCTCATTGCGGTGGCTTCTCTCATTGTGGAGCACGGGCTGTAGGCGCGTGGGCTTCAGTAGTTGTGGCTCACGGGCTCTAGAACACAGGCTCAGTAGTTGTGGCTCATGGGCTTAGTTGCTCCGTGGCATGTGGGATCTTCCCGGACCAGGGCTTGAACCCGTGTCCCCTGCATTGTCAGGTGGATTCTCAACCACTGTGCCACCATGGAAGCCCCGGTGCTATGCATTTCTTTTTGTTTTAACTATGATACTTAACTCCAAACAATATATTGTTTTTCTAAAATTTATTTTATTGAAGTATGGTTGATTTACAATGTTGTGTTAATGTCTGCTCTACAGTAAAGTGACTGTTATACGTATATATATATATATATATATATATATATATATATTCCTTTTCATATTCTTTTCTATCTGGTTTATCACAGGATATTGAATATACTGTGCTATACAGTAGGAACTTTAAACAATATATTGTTTAGTGGTAAATGTTTTCAAGCATTACATACTATTTTTCTGTGATCTGCTTTTTTTCTTCACATTGTGAGATTAATCCACACTGGTATGTTAGTCATCCTACTGCTGCATGTAACACATTGTGTATTTTATGAATATACCCCCATTTTCCTATTGGTGAACACTTGGGTTCCTTTTTTCCTCCCCCCTTACCAACAGTACCATCAAGGATGTGTGTATTAATCCTTGTATCTGTATGTGAGTGTTTAGGGTGCATCACCAGAAGTGGAAACACTGGGTTGAAGAGAGCATGCCTCATTTTTAGTAGGTACTGCTAAACTGTTTTCCAAAGGGATTCTATAAAGTTATATTCCTGCAAACAATGTCCAAAACAGTTTTTATTTCTTGGCTCTAGGATTTCCTCACAAACCAAATTACATCCAGAAGCTTTGTTGGAGGCTGTTGCATCACGCAGGGGAGGTAAGTGAGCCGATGGTGGATCCCACCAGAGTCAAGGAGCAGTAGAGTTGTGAGATGCGGCCAAATTTTGGTGTTAAGGTATCGCCAGCATGATTTGCTGACAAATTGGATATAGAATATGCAAACAGGACTCAAGCAGACTCCAAGAGTTCGGGCACAAGCAACAGGCAGGTAGAGGTATCATTCTGGAGGGGCTTGCGCACTAGCCAGTTGCTAAGGATTCCAGGGATGAGAGGCCTGGGGAAACAGGCCTGGGAGGCTCATGGTCTTCAGTAGCTAAGATGGCAGGCCACTCTCCAAGTAGATTAATTGTACAGAGCTATGAGATCTGCCTAGTGGGTTGGGAGGACTGGTTACTTCTGAAAGTGCTCCTGGGGGTGAAGAAGATTCAGTGTGCTTTGGGGTAGGGGTCTTATCAAATCACTGTCACCCCTGTGAAGAGAGGCTGTGGGGCTGAAGAATGCGAGGACTGGAAAGTGATTTCCATGCCTGGAATTAAGAAAAGTTCATGTGACCATCTTCACCATGGCTGTAGCTCAATCTTTTTTTTTTTTAATACATTTATTTATTTATTTGTTTGTTTATTTATGGCTGCGTTGGGTCTTCGTTGCTGCACGCAGGCTTTCTCTAGTTGCGGTGAGCGGGGGCTACTCTTTGGTTGCGGCTCATGGCCTTCTCATTGCAGTGGCTTCTCTTGCTGCGGAGCACGGGCTCTAGCTGTGCAGGCTTCAGCAGTTGTGGCTCACGGGCTCTAGAGCGCAGGCTCAGGAGTTGTGGCGCACGGGCCCAGTTGCTCCGTGGCATGTGGGATCCTCCTGGACCAGGGACCAGATCGAACCCATGTCCCCTGGATTCTTAACCACTGCACCACCATGGAAGTCCCTCAATCTTATACTCTAAACCTGGGACTGACACGGGAAGGAGGGTCTGAACACCTAGGGCAGGACTTGGATCATACAAATAAGGGCAAGAGAATGCAGAAGAGACCCTATGGACAAGAAATGAAGTTGACCATTTAATAGTAATGTCAAGGACTAAGGAAAACTGGATGAGGTACTGACTAGGCTATGTTAGCTAATGTCTAAGCTATTTGGAATAATCTAATTGTAGCTAATGCCTAAATAAAGGCTTACTATGTGTTAGGCAGTTTTAAGTGCATTTACATATAGTTAAACCTAACAACTCCGTAAGAGTAGGTACTCTTTTATCCATTTACAAATGAAGCGATAGAGTGGCTAAGTAACTTAGCCAAAGTTGAACAGCTGTAAGTATTCAGTCTGGCTCCCTACATCTTAACCAGTCCCCTGTACTTCCTATGTGATACTGTCACCCTAGAAAAATGCACTTACAAATGCAAGTCCTCATGTACACTACCCAGAGACACCCATCAACCTAGAAGTGTTTTGTTTTGTTTTTTGCCTAAATAAAAATGGGCAGAAATGTGTTTGGAAGGGTAGAATCTAAACTATAGGGAAGTATGTGAACAAAAAAAAACCAAGCTGCAACATAACTACATGGAGTATTAGTCCATATTTATGAAGCTCAAAAAGATACAAAATACAAAACCAAACAATATTTTAGGGACGCACTGAATTCAGAGTACAAAGAAAAGCCAAAGAATGATACAGCCACAATTCAGCTGGGTGACATCCTCTGAGTGGGAGGGAGAAAAAGAAAAATAGAATCAAAGAAAAGTTTCCTTCAGTTATTGGAAATGTGTAAAGCTAGGCCATAGGTATATTATATACTCGACAGAAAGGAATTTGAATCCTGACTGACACTGATCTCGGAGAGACCAGGGAGTGGTCCTGAAGAGAGATTTTAGTTCCTGCTCGGGAATAGAACCTAGCCGCTAGTCCACCAGGGGCTAGAGGCTAGAAGCAAAGTTCCCTGGCTCTTGCCCCATTTCAAAGCAGGAATGTTTCAAGGAGGCAAAAACTGTAAGAACAGGTACAAAGTTTATTATTAGAGACACAGCACAATTGGGAGAACAGCACACAGAGAAACAGTTTATTTAAGACAGAAGCAAGGCAGAAATACACGGAAAGGATATGGGCGTCCTCTCTGAGGAGTACCATAAAAGGGTGATTTAAATCACATACAGGACGCGTCTTCCGGGTCTTTGGTTACCTTTAGCCAATTATCTTGTCTTTCTTCACAGCTGACCAGTCCTAGGGCCCTCCCCAAGATGCTAGTGCAGCTTTTTGCCAAGATGGATTCTGCTGCAGAGGCCCGTGGGGGGTATGTCCACACTTATTATGGGGTGGTGCTCCCTCCCTTTTTGACCCCCAAGGAGCCTTCCCGCACATGTGCAGACAGCGAAGTTTACCTTGACCTCAGGAGTGGTCATCTTATCTCTTAACTTCAGCAGAGCTCAGTTTCTGCCACTTGCTTTGTCCTTGGAGTGTCTAGGTGAGAAGCAAGCTTCAATTTTACTCCACTTGAAACACCAGTGTCCAGCCCAGGGGCCTCAATACCTCCTAACTCTCTGACCTTAAGCAAATTATTTAACATCCCTGAGCTTTCCTCTCCTTGCTTGCAAGGTAGGGTAGATACATATCTACTTTGCAAGGTTTTAAGGATTCAATGAAGTGAAACACATAAAAAGCCTAGGACAGACCAAAGCACTAAATATATGGTGGCTGCTAAGATTATACAGCACCGTGGTCAGAGCTAACTGTCCTGCAGGGAGCAGCAAACAGGGCAATTTCAAGGACGGAAAAAAAATCTGGCAAAGACGATTAAGGAAAATAAAAGTTGGAAAAAATCTTTGCTGAGTGGGGACCAAGCTGGAAACGTTCCATAGGAAAACAGATAACAAAAGTTGTGCAACATTTTAAAAGATGAATTATTATTAGGTACACAAACTGGTACACTCCACCTGGAGTAGTGATGGCAGGTAGAGAAAACGGGCACTCTGAAGGAGACTTGTTACGAGTATAAACTGGGACTTTATGGAACATACATTATTACTTTAAATGCCCAAATCCTTTGACTCTGAAATTCTACTTTTGGAAATGTATTCTACAACACAACTTCAAATGGGTGCAGATTAATAGGGAATCAGCACTGGTATATACCATGACCAGAAACTCAAATGCCCCCTTACCAGAAGCTGGATAATTTACAATACAGCCTTACAGCAGCATACTCTGTACATGCTGGTGGGGAACCTCCTTTATGACGATGACAAATAGGAGCATAGAGTATGCTTTTTCCCCCATTTTTTTTACTGTGGTGAAATACACATAAAATTTACCATCTTTACCATTTTTTAAAAAATTTTTATTGGGGTATCGTTGACTTACAATGTTGTGTTAGTTTCAGGTATACAGCAAAGTGAATCAGCTATACATATATCCACTCTTTTTTTTTTTTCCCATAAAGTCCATTACAAAGTATTGAGTAGAGTTCCCTGTGCTATACAATAGCTCCTTATTAGTTACCTTTTTTGCATGTAGTAGCATGTATGTGTCAATCCTAATCTTCCAATTTATCCCCCTCCCCATCTTTACTACTTTTAAGGATACAGTTCAGTGGTAATAAACACATTCATCACATTGAGCAACCATCACCACCATCCATCCCCGTGACCTCTTTTCATCTTCTAAAATGGAAACTCTATACCCATTAAACAGTAACTCTTCATTTCCTCATTCCCTGCCCCTGGCAACCACCCCCGTATATTCTTTTAAAATATATCTGGACAACCTATGTTTTCACCAATTGATCAAAAGGCAAATTGGATGTCTGTGTTACTGGTGTCATAAAAACCTCAAATATTAGAATACTATCACAATCAATCTAGAAATCCTTAACATTGGTGTCAATATGTGGCAAATCTACTTTTTGTATGTCACTGCAAAGAGGTACAGCTAGATGTCAACTGTGATGCTCGTTCACTGGTGGTTAACCTTTCATGTCCCTAAACCTTTCTGTACCATCTTGTTTTCACTGAGACCAATCTATTTTTTATTTGCTTTAAAATATTTTATTGGAATCCTTTGAGTAAGAGCAAGTAAAGGCCACCTAATTGATTTTGGTCCCCAAATTTCTAGGCAGTCCCCTCCCTCCACCCCAGAAGACTGACAGCTGCTCACGCGGGTTTAATGCAGGAAAGATGTGAAGTTCCGAGGATCTGTCCAATACCAGATAGAGAACATCCTTTGTGTCAGCAAAATTCTAAAATTTCATAAAAGCAACACATGTTAGAAACATGCAAGCAACTGACAGAAAAGCATGAATCTAGGGCTTCCCTGGTGGCGCAGTGGTTAAGAATTTGCCTGCTGGGCTTCCCTAGTGGCGCGGTGGTTGAGAGTCCGCCTGCCGGTGCAGGGGATACGGGTTCGTGCCCCGGTCCGGGAGGATCCCGCATGCCGCGGAGCGGCTAGGTCCGTGAGCCATGGCCGCTGAGCCTGCGTGTCCAGAGCCTGTGCTCTGCAACGGGAGGAGCCGCGGCGGTGAGAGCCCCGCGTACCGCAAAAAAAAAAAAAAAAAATCTGCCTGCCAACGCAGGGGACAACGGGTTCGAGCCCTGGTCCAGGAAGATCCCACATGCCGCGGAGCAACTAAGCCCACGTGCCACAACTACTGAAGCCCGCGCGCCTAAAGCCCGTGCTCCACAAGAGAAGCCACCACAAGGAGAAGCCCTCAAACTGCAACGAAGACCCAATGCAGCCAAAAATAAGTAAATACAATAAATAAATTTATTTTAAAAAAGCATGAATCATAGATACAGATACACATTGGTAGTTATCAGAGGGAAAGGTGGTTAGGCAAAAAGGATCAATTGCATGGTGACTACACTTACTGTGGTGATCGCTTTCTAATGTATATAAATATCCAAAACATTATGTTCCTGAAACTAATGTAGTTATATACCAGTTTTACTTTAAAAAAGAAGCATAAGAGTGGATCAGGTGGTTTCAAAGATCCTCAGAAGTTCTCAGAGACTCTAGTCCAACCAGGTCACCATTCCACTCTGGAGCTGGTAGAAAAACCCAAGAGACTTACCACAGTACCCAGGTAGAAGGCACGCTACTCTCCACTTCTTGTCATTCTCCACTTGTCACAGCTTGTTGATGAAGTGGCAGGAACCACTACCTAGGCATCTCAGCTATCCCAACAGCACTTCTCCAAGAGGAGAATTCCAAACTTTAGGCCTTCAGCCACCAGGCTATCCCTGAATCTCTGTGAAGGGGCACTGCCCCTGCTCGGCTTCCAAAGCTCTCAAGCTAGAAAGATGAAAGAAAGCAGGACCACCGATGAGAAATAAAAGCAGAGAGTTACAGCCCTCCCATTGGCTCATCTCAAAACTCCAAGTATCCAGTTCCCAAAATGAGTCAGAAATTAATTTTGACATCAGAATCAGCATCAGAGACTCTAGTCTGAGAAATCATCATCCCCAATTTAGGGAGACCTGGATCAAGGGAAGCCATTATGGGAAGGAATCTAGAACATTCAAAGACAACAGCCCCAGTATAAGGATCTAGCAAATTAAGAATTCAGGGATGGGAAGTTAGGAGAAAAAAGGAATAGGAAACAAATTTAGAACTGCGGAGAACAGCTCCATCAAGGAGGCCCAGCATGCAGGGTAGTTTATAGTAGTTAAACAGGTGGAGAAAGCAGGCTTAGCAAGGCTTAAACAAAACTTGGGGGGGTTAAAAAAGTGAGAGACACTGAGAGCGCCCGCACACCTAACACTCACCTTTATTCAAAAATAACACACGGTGCGGCTTCCCTGGTGGCGCAGTGGTTGAGAGCCCGCCTGCCGATGCAGGGGACACGGGTTCGTGCCCCGGTCCGGGAAGATCCCACATGCCGCGGAGCGGCTGGGCCCGTGAGCCATGGCCGCTGAGCCTGCGCTGCGCAACGGGAGAGGCCGCAACAGTGAGAGGCCCGCGTACCGCAAAAAACAAAAAACAAAACACAGTGAACGTCTTAAACCCCTAATGGAGAAACGAGACACACGAATAAATGGCTTCCCCGAGCCCAAATACTAGGGATCCCAACCCGGGGGATGGAGGTGGTCAGCGCGCTGCGGTGATGGCGTCAGCGAGACACTCAGAATCACCTGGGGTCATCATCACCCCCGTCCTCCCCCAGTACAACCACCAGCCACTCCATATCGCACATCCACTCACCCTCCAGGCGCTGCGGACCCTCCTTCGAGAATCAGGGGCCTGGGAAGAACCCAGTGAGTTAGCAGAAACCAGGACGACTACCAGACGAGTCCCCCTGCCCCGGGATGGGTCAGTTCCAAGCAATGGAGTCACGGTGACATCAGAAATTCTAGTCTATAATGATAGTTCATCCTGCTCAGCCCGAGACTTCGGTCCCCTCAGTGTCCAACACGGCCCTGAGGTACTGAGGTACCTGTACGCCGGCAGCTGTGCAAAGATGGCGCACGCGGTCACCTTCTTCTCGGAAGGTTGTACAGCTGCCGCCAGGCGGATCCCAACGCCACCATCTTCGCCATCCACGAGTTCACTGCACAAAGAGAACGACAAGGCCTGGACCAGGGCCTTTTATTTACGGCGGCGTGGCGTCGGGGCCTGACGGGCTTATAGCTGTCTTCTGAGATGCCTGTCTCGACCCTCAGAATTTTCCCCTTCGCTTGTCCAAACAAGACTAAAGTTAAGTGAAAGAGAGGCCATGAGTGAACGTTTCACATTCTTCTGGGCAAATATTCGGAGATGTTTTGTGAATTTTGAAAAACAAAAAGCAGGTGACTTTACTGGCTAGGCCGGAGAACGTACCCGATGCTGCCAGGTGCGCGCGCAGCTGAACGCTCTTCCTGGGTGGCCTCCCAGATAGTCCAGTCCCTGCTTGTGTAACTAAAGGACTTCTTTCTAGTTCTCACTTGTCCCGGTTTGGATTCGGGGGTCACGCCAAGGGACCGTCACCCTGCTCTGTCTAGCCAGCGAAATATGAATTTGCAAGACCTGTCAGGTACATTAAACTTCCTGTCTTTTTTTTTTAAACACCTTTATTAAGGTATAATTGTGTCCACTGAAAAAAAATGCACGATCTAAAAGTTGAGAATCTGTTTTATTTGGTAGATAAAACTGAAGACTTGGGCCCGGGTCGCAGCCTCTCAGCCCTGAAGAGGTAAGGGAGGAGCCAGGCTATTTAAGAGTTTTTGCGACAAAGATCGGGTAGTCGGCACTTCGTAAGATTACTGTCAATTAGAGAAAACCAGGGATTTCCCTGGTGGCGCAGTGGTAAAGAGTCTGCCTGCCAATGCAGGGGACACGGGTTCGATCCCTGGTCCAGGAAGATCCCACATGCCGCGGAGCAACGAAGCCCCTGTGCCACAACTACTGAGCGTGCGGTGTAGAGCCTGCGTGCCACAGCTACTGAAGCCCGCGCATCTAGAGCCCGTGCTCCGCAACAAAAAGAAGCCACCACAATGAGAAGCCCGCGCACCACAACGAAGAGTAGACCCCAATTGCTGCAACTAGAGAAAGCCTTCACGCAACAGGGAAGACCCAATGCAGCCAATAAAAGAACCTCCATACTGTTCTCCATAGTGGCTGTATCTATTTACATTCTCACCAACAGTGCAGGAGGGTTCCCTTTTCTCCACACCCTCTGCAGCATTTGTTGTTTGTAGATTTTCTGATGATTCTCATCCCAACTGGTGTGAGGTGATACCTCATTGTGGCTTTTTTTTTAAAATATCTTTATTGGAGTATAATTGCTTTACAATGGTGTGTTAGTTTCTGCTATATAACGAAGTGAATCAGATATACATATATCTCCATATCTCCTCCCTCTTGCTTCTTCCTCCCACCCTCCCTATCCCACTGCTCTAGGTGGACACAAAGCACAGAACTGATCTCCCTGTGTTAGGTGGCTGCTTCCTACTAGCTATCTATTTTACATTTGGTAGTGTATATATGTCCACTATTGAGAGCAGTGTTGAGGTTCCTTAAAAAACTAAAAATAGCCTTACCATATGATCCAGCAATCCCACTATTGGGCATATACCCAGAGAAAACCATAATTCAAAAAGACACATGCACCCCAATGTTCATTGCAGTACTATTTACAAAAGCCAGGTCATGGAAGCAACCTAAATGCCCATCGACAGTCGAATAGATAAGGAAGATGTGGTACAGATATACAATGGAATATTACTCAGCCATGAAAAGGAACGAAATTGGGTCATTTGTAGAGATGTGGATGGATCTAGAGACTGTCATACAGAGTGAAGTAACTCAGAAAGAGAAAAATATCGTATATTAACGCATATATGTGGAACCTAGAAAAATGGTACAAATGAACTGGTTTGCAGGGCAGAAATAGAGACAGATGTAGAGAACAAACGTATGGACACCAAGCAGGGAAAGTGGCGGGGGCGGGGGATGGTGGTGGGATGAACTGGGAGATTGGGATTGATACATATACACTAATATGTATAAAATAGATAACATAAGAACCTGCTGTATAAAAAATAAAATTAAATTTTAAAAAAAATTAAAGAAAACAAGACATCTCAAGTTAATGGATTTAACTAAACATGCCGCAACAAAGATCCCACGTGCCGCAACTGAGACTCAGCACGGCCCAAAATAAATATTTTTTTAAAACCTCTTCCAAGAATCCTATAGTATTCATCTGTTTATTTGACACATTTCTCAGCTCCCAGTGGTTGAGTTCCGCCTGTGGTTGATGTTGCAAAGTGATTTTAAGTTCCAGGATGTGTATATGTACAGGTGGGTGATGACTTCTCATATTCTAAAGTGGCTGTTTTTATTGGCTGCGCCGCGCCACTTGCAGGATCTTAGGATTGAACCCAGGCCCACAGTGAAAGCGCCGAGTCCTAACCACTGGGCCACCAGGGAATTTCCTGATCTTGGTTTTTAATGAACCATTTCCCCAATGAGGACTCATGAAAGTAGTTGGCCCAGCTTCAGGAATTCTCTTCTTTGGCCCGTGCCGTTGCTGGCGATTTCCCTAACCTTTATCATTGCTGCTGCTGCCAGTGAATCAACACTTTAAGGCTTTGGAAGGCGTCCAGCTCTGGTTCACAGCAGAAAGCCCCTTGCCACCAGCTGCTGCTCCTGGAAGCACTGACACCTTCCTGTCCTATCTCTCTTGGGTCCCCATACCTCTAAAAACATAGTCAGGAGTAGCCTCTGGTGCAGTGGCTTTTTCTCAATTTTGGCTGAAACACTGATACAATTTTAATTCTATACAATTTCTTGGCCTACTTCCAGAGACTCTGACTCTTGCGGGACCGGTATCAGTATTTTTTTTCTTTTTTTTTAAAAATAAATTTATTTACTTATTTATTTTTGGCTGCGTTGGGTTTTCGTTGCTGCACGCGGGCTTTCTCTAGTTGTGGTGAGTGGGGGCTACTCTCCGTTGCAGTGTGCGGGCTTCTCATTGCGGTGGCTTCTCTTGTGTGGAGCACGGGCTCTAGGCACGCGGGCTTCAGGGGTTGTGGCGTGCAGGCTCAGTAGTTGTGGTGCACGGGCTTAGTTGCTCCGCGGCATGTGGGATCTTCCCGGACAAGGGCTCGAACCCGTGTCCCCTGCATTGGCAGGCGGATTCTTAACCACTGCGCCACCAGAGAAGCCTGGTATCAGTATTTCTTTAGCTTCCCAAATGATCTCAATATACCACTGGGTTGGAGAACCCATGGCTCCAGTGATTTGAAGTTACAAGGTTTATTCCCTCTATTGCCTGGCAGGTTACATTTTTTAAAAGTTAAGCAAGCCCCCAATTTCTGCTTCTGCAGCAGCTAAACTGCACATACTATATGCTATGGTCAAAGCCTATAATATTACAGTTCTCCTATCTTGTAAATAAGACCGGCCTTTGAGAATTGGCCCAGGAACCAAAACTATACTACTTCCTTTACAAGCTTTTCCTTTACAAGGCTTCCCATACTTTGTCATTCCTAAGATGTTTCAATTTCCCAGAGGAAGGATTTATTGAAAGATAAAACACAGGGAACTTTGATTCTGGAGTAGATACTCCCAGGCTCAGTTTTTGGAAGGAACAAGGTTGGGATTTATCAGGCTAGAGGAAGTGTTAAGGACGTTTAACTGCTCCAGTGAGAAGCAGCCCCTAGGGAAGGGCTTGTGTGTGAGGAACGCCCATCTCCCCATCTTCCCAGATCTATGCTGCACAGCTTTTATTTCCTCTTCGTTCATAAATAAATGTGCTATTAAGCTGCTTTTGCTTTGAGACTGCCCATTCAAAGAACAAAAAGCCTACTGATTGTTAAAACCGGGGTAAAACCACCACTTACAGCCAGACAGGAACCACCCACACTAGCCCCAGTGTTCAGGCAGTGTGAAAAAACCCTGGTCCCCAAATCATCACTTGTTCCTCCCTAACTTTGCTCTGGATATAGCTTAAGTGACCACCTCCACATGGCTACCTATGAAAAAGAAGCTTTACAATACCTAAGTTAGAGGGTGGTGTGATGAGAACTACTGAGGATTACTGGGATGACTCAAAGAACACGGTCCAGTGCGTGGCCCATTCCTCTTTATCGCCACGCCCCCCAGCTCTCAGTATCTCACTCCCCCAGACCCTCAGTTGAATAACTGCAGCTCCAGTGACCTTCGTTGAACATGTGCTTGCCTACAGCACATTTCTGCTCAAAATGATCTAGATCTTTGGAACTGAGGCCATTCAGACAAATGCCTTATTTTGAAAGGAGGCAACCAAAACTAAGAGGCTAAATAATTTGCACTAAGTCACTCAAGTGGGATTTATAAAACAGTACGAATCTGCATCTCATTTTTACTGTTTCGTCCACCCCTAAATTCATAACTTAAATAAAAGACTGGCAGACTCACAGGTCTAGTAAGAAATGAACAGCTCTGCACACAGCGAGTGCAAGACCCTAAGGAACCACGAACCCCTCTCAACACTGCCTTTAACACCACAACAATCGCTCCTCCCCAAAACCCTACTGCAGCTCCCATCCCTACTTTTACCTAAAACAAACCCCACCCCAATCAAAATGGGCACTTGGAATTTGTTTTCTGTCATGGATGTGATTTACCACCTACAATAAAGTCCCAACAAAAACAGCCATACCCACGGCTCCTAATACCATACGTATGATACTCTCTTCAGAAGTACAGCCCCTTCATGGTCTACGGATTTCAGAGAAGAGACTATTATCCCTCTCCAAATAAAAGCAGACATACATATTTAACATTTTATTCTTATTCCTTAAAATACAAATTTTTAATTCCAGGAGTTTTGGTATGGTTACAAAGCAAAAAATAGGACAGAAGGTGGCAGTGTTAATCCATTTGAAAAGGGGGGGAAGAAAAGGAGAGCGACCCTTACACTACCAACTTACATGAAATGCAAATAATTCTGGTGAACACATTGGTTATAACATACAGAAATAACAAACACAAGCAAGCTAATTATTAAAGATTAAAAGCTAACCTTAGAATGAACTTTTTAGAGTATAGGACTAACATACAGGGAAATACCAAGGTCCTTGGGTCTCCTCTCTCTCAGAGGAGTACAGAGAAACAACAGTAAGTCCCCTAATCCACCTCCTCAATGGTGGGGCCAGACCCCGAGCCCCCTTTAGGGGCCTGGGCCCCAAAGCCGCCAGCCCCAGGTCCACCCGCCCCCTGGTACAGTCCGCTGATGATGGGGTTACACACCTGCTCCAGCTCCTTCCTCTTGTGCTCAAACTCGTCCTTCTCGGCCAAGGTGTTGGCGTCCAGCCAGGAAATCACCTCCTGGCACTTGTCCAGCACCTTCTTCTTGTCGGCCTCGCTGATCTTGCCCTTCAGCCCCTCATCCTCCACGGCGCTCTTCATGTTGAAGGCGTACGACTCCAGGGCGTTCTTGGCAGACACCCTCTCGCGCTGGACCTCGTCCTCGGCTTTGTACTTCTCCGCCTCCTGCACCATGCGCTCGATCTCCTCCTTGCTCAGCCGGCCCTTGTCGTTGGTGATGGTGATCTTGTTGGCCTTGCCCGTGCTCTTGTCCATGGCCGTGACGTTCAGGATGCCATTGGCGTCGATGTCGAAGGTCACCTCGATCTGGGGCACTCCCCTGGGGGCCGGTGGGATGCCGCTCAGCTCGAAGCGCCCCAACAGGTTGTTGTCCCGCGTCATGGCCCTCTCGCCCTCGTACACCTGGATCAGCACGCCGGGCTGGTTGTCCGAATAGGTGGTGAAGATCTGCGTCTGCTTGGTGGGGATGGTGGAGTTGCGCTTGATCAGGGCAGTCATCACGCCCCCAGCCGTCTCCAGCCCCAGCGACAGGGGAGCCACGTCCAGCAGCAGCAGGTCCTGCACGTTCTCAGACTTGTCTCCCATCAGGATGGCTGCCTGAACCGCCGCCCCATAGGCCACCGCCTCGTCGGGGTTGATGCTCTTGTTGAGGTCGCGCCCGTTGAAGAAGTCCTGCAGCAGCTTCTGCACCTTGGGGATGCGGGTGGAGCCCCCCACCAGGACCAGGTCGTGGATCTGAGCCTTGTCCAGCTTGGCGTCGCGCAGAGCCTTCTCCACGGGCTCCAGGGTGCTCCGGAACAGGTCCGAGCACAGCTCTTCGAACCGTGCCCTGGTGATGGACGTGTAGAAGTCGATGCCCTCGAATAGGGAATCGATCTCCAGGCTGGCCTGGGTGCTGGACGACAGGGTCCTCTTGGCCCTCTCGCAGGCGGTGCGCAGTCGCCTCACGGCCCGCTTGTTCTGGCTGATATCCTTCTTGTGCTTCCTCTTGAACTCCTCCACGAAGTGGTTCACCAGCCTGTTGTCGAAGTCCTCCCCACCCAGGTGGGTGTCCCCGGCCGTGGCCTTCACTTCGAAGATGCCGTCGTCGATCGTCAGGATGGACACGTCGAACGTGCCCCCGCCCAGGTCAAAGATGAGCACGTTGCGCTCCCCCTTGCCCGTCCGGTCCAGGCCGTAGGCGATGGCGGCAGCCGTGGGCTCGTTGATGATCCTCAGCACGTTCAGCCCCGCGATCACCCCCGCATCCTTGGTGGCCTGGCGCTGCGAGTCGTTGAAGTAGGCCGGCACAGTGATCACCGCGTTGTTTACCGGGTGGCCCAGGTACGCCTCGGCGATCTCCTTCATCTTGGTCAGCACCATCGACGAGATCTCCTCGGGGTAGAACGCCTTGGTCTCCCCCTTGTAGCTCACCTGCACCTTGGGCTTGTCACCGTCGTTGATCACCCGGAAAGGCCAGTGCTTCATGTCCGACTGCACCACAGGGTCGCCAAACTTGCGGCCGATCAGCCGCTTCGCGTCAAACACGGTGTTCTGTGGGTTCAGCGCCACCTGGTTCTTGGCCGCGTCGCCGATGAGCCGCTCGGTGTCCGTGAAGGCCACGTAGCTGGGGGTGGTACGGTTGCCCTGATCGTTGGCGATGATCTCTACTTTGCCGTGCTGGAACACCCCCACGCAGGAGTAGGTGGTGCCCAGATCGATGCCAATGGCCGTGCTTTTCGCCATGCCGGTGTCCTGCCCTCTCGGCTCCGCAACGAACTTCAGACCTGAAAACGGCCAACGAGTTCAGCGACGAGGAGCTCGGTCCTTTCGGAATCCGAAAACTGAACGCGCCGGTGCCGCTCGGGGTGGTCCTCGCAGATAGTGTGTCTGCGGAAGCTGCGCTCACCAACCACACAGAACTTAGCAGCTCTCTCCAGACTTACCGTTTCTCAGAGGGCGGCTCTGTGTTTATAGTTTTTCATCAAGCTCCGCCTTTTCCCTCCTCAGCCAATCACAGAGCTCAGTGCGGCTGTCGGGTCGGGAATATTCCAGGGGTTTCTCCTCAGGTCCTGCCCCCCGGCTTTCTGGGACCAATCAGCGCCCTGAGTGTTGCTGCTCCCAGAACTCTCCAGACTCTTCTCGGATTCGCTAGAGGAAACTGGAGTCCTAAGGGAGGGGGGAGAGGCGCTGGGAAGAGTCGTTGTTGACTCCGCCCACCCAGTCTCCGTTTTCCTGGCGAGCCGCCTGCCAAGTAGTTGGATGTCGACCGGAAGGATGAGCACTAGGCTTGTAATAAGTAGGGCGGTGAGAGGCTCGTGGGGCTCAAATAAGTTTGGGTGTTTAAAGTAGGTTTAGGGGGTACACGATTCCGGGGAGACCCAAATTACAGAAAGATCCGGAGTTTCTCTAAGAGGGTGGGGTATCTGTGGCCCAAAGAGACGCCGATTGGAGGCTGACGCTGATGGAAGCAGCCGCGTTTGGGCCGGTTCGCGGAGGGGCCGGGCTGCCTGAGAATTGCCTTGGCCATCCGGCGTTTTTCCCATCTTATTTTTAAAATAGGAAGGACAAGGAAAGAGCTAATGCAGTATAGTTTTGGCGTCTTTAGCCCTATATGGATGGAATATCTGGGGATGGGAAAATTTGAATTTTCAAAAGAAAAGTAATCAGGTAAACAGACGGTTCTTAAATTGGAGAAGGCTCCCCATCGCCTTAGAAGGGACGTGTTCGGTCAGGGGCGTGGGGAGGGAAGGGCAGGGTTGGATCCACCGCGCCCCTGACCCCGCCCGGAAACGCTCCACTTCTCCTCGGGCTGGACTAGGGTTTGAGGAAGAAAAAAAATCTCTATAGAAATTCAGCTATCATTAGGCCTTTGGGGCTTCTTCCAGTTCCTCATCTTTCCCAGCCTGGGGTCCGGGCCACCCCCGTTTCCTTTCTGCCTTCTTCATTCCTGGTTCAGCCTCGGATGATTGGTGGTGCCAGGATTAAACTGAGTCCGGAATTCGGCCTCTGCCTTGTCACTTGCAGCCTCTAGGCTGTCCACCGCTTTAAAATAAATGTGATGTGGTGGTGAGCCTGCGAGGGCGGGGCGGGAATGTTCACTCCTCTTTAACAGCGTCATATGCTACAGCAGGTTGGCAGGTGACTCACTTAAAAGCAAACTGGTCGGGATGGTGCTGTAAAGTGGGAGAGGTTGGCGGGATCCAGATTCTAGCTTCTTTAAAACTTCAGGTTATTTGCTGTGCACGTAATTCTTCCACTTAGTTTTTTAGCCTGGATTTCAACTTTCTGTGCATTACCTTCCTTCCTGTTTTAGATACAACTACATTCGGTAATTTGTTTTGCCCTTTGTTTCTTCATCTTTTGTGTGAAATGCCAGACCCCTTGTTAGGCGCCTAAAATGAAAATGTGAGGGATATTAAAGCAACAGTGCGGGGTTCACAACCCACAGAAAAATAGACTTATTGCTGTACTCACGTCTTGAGCATAGAAAACATAAGAGCACAAGTGGGAGGAGGCAGGGTTTTTTCTATTTATTTATTTATTTATTTTGGTTGCGTTGGGTCTTCATTGCTGCGCGAAAGCTTTTCTCTGGTTGCGGTGAGCGGGGGCTACTCTGTTTTGCTGCGCGGGCTTCTCATTGCGATGGCTTCTCTCCTTGTGGAGCACAGGCTCTAGATCACAGCCTCAGTATTTGTAGCGAACCGGCTCAGTTGCTCCACAGCATGTGGGCAGATTCTTCTTTTTTTTTTTAAATAGAAATCTATTTTATTTATGTCTTTATGTATGTATGTATTTATTTATTTTTGGCTGTGTTGGGTCTTCGTTGCTGAGCGGGGCCTCCCTCTAGTTGCGGGGAGCTACTCTTCGTTGTGGTATGCGGGCTTCTCATTGGGTGGCTTCTGTTGTTGGGAGCACGGGCTCTAGGCGTGCGGGCTTCAGTAGTTGCGGCACGTGGGCTCAGTAGTTGTGGCTCGTGGGCTCTAGAGCACAATCTCAGTAGTTGTGGCGCATGGGCTTTGTTGTTTGCAGTATGTGGGATCTTCCCCGACCAGGGCTCGAATCCGAGTCCTCTGCATTGGCAGGTCGATTCTTAACCACTGCGCCACCAGGGAAGCCCGGCAGGCAGTTTCTGATGAAGGGAAGAAATCTTGCTTTTGAACATTTTTGCTCAATTGGCATTCTTTACACACACACCTGTCCATCAAAACACCTTTTCCTGGAATCCAAGGGTATTCACTTGTTTATTCTATAATTTGCTCAGGCTAATCTAAACTGATGTTGCAAAAAGATTGCTTTAACAAACCTGTGTGTCTTTCTCTGTGCAGGTAGGTGATAACTTTTTTTACTTTCAGATGTGACCCCCTAATGAATCACCTCCTTAATCTAGTCAAACTGGCCAAACTTCAGGAATTTTCCATTTCTTTATGCAGCATCTGGCTGGGGATTCCCCAGACTTACATCTTAGCTGCCCAGTATAGGAACACTTCCAGAGACCCTTAACCTCACCCCCTCCTTCTGGAAGCTTCCTCACCATCAGCTGCTACCAGCAGCACTTCTGGATTCACTCTTTCCTTCTCTCCAAATTTGCAATTGTATTCCTCTGTTGGCCCTGAAGCAAAGGGTATCATTGTCTCCACTGCCAGGCAGGTAAAGGATGTGAGAGGGCCTCAAATCTTGTGGCTGCTGGCTTAGCAGAAAAAAAGCCACTCGAAAATGCTGTTTTTCTTGACTCGGGCAGTCAGCCGCACATCGTATTTGACCTACCTTTTGCATTAAGTTTCTCTCTGTGGACTGGCCTGTAAACCTAAACATCTGTATTCCTTTTCCATCTCCTACAAGGGAAGAGTCTCCTGAATTTTGTCTTTCCTTTTGCACTGGACATTTCCGAATGCAGAAACTCAGTTACAGGTTTAATTGGTGTCTAAGGAGATTATATGAACCCCAAGAGATTTTTCAGAACTTTAATTTGATTAGCTTTGGAATTAGGTTTTTATCGGGTTTGGTGTTTGGAAGGATCAAGGCTCAGGTTCCCCAAGGCTGACGGGCTGTCAGGTAAAATTTAAGGGTGGGGAATGGGAGAGAGAGTGCCAAGAAAGCTGACCGCCGGCGGCAGGAAGTGTGGGGGAGGGGAACCTTCCTCACCCCGAGGCTGCGGGATCTTGTTTCTTCTCCTTTTTCCTAGTTTTTCAAACAGTATCGTTTTCTCCTCAATTCTATTTGTTTTAAAAGATAGTATAATTTTAGGTTTATCAGAAGAACGCAAAAGAGATAACTGATATGAAACCTAGAGCCAGGCATTTTTAACCATCAAATGGCAAAGGCTTCAAAGACCTGGGAACCCTGCTAATTTCCAGCAGCATGAAAAAAAACCTGGGTTTGCATCTGGACTCTACTTCGTTGTTGAGGCTTTTTCTTTTTTCTTTCACAATGAAGTACTTGTAAGTTAACTAAATTACACGTCTCTATATCTCTAAATTAGAATTAACAATACTTATTTCATAGGATGATAACTACGAGGATAATACTTATAAGGCCTTAGTTCAGTGTCTGTGACAGAGTAGTGCTCAAAAGTTTGCTCCCTTCTCCCTTCTTTTGTTGGGGTCCCACACTCTCTCAGGTCTGATATATCTCAGTCATTCTTACTGAAGGTTGGGGGTTAATTCCAGGACTATAGTATTACTTTCAGTTTACCATAGAAACTATCTTAAGATTTTTAGGCAGAGCCCTTTAGCCAAACTTTTCCATTTTCAAACATAAGCACAAAAGATCAGAGGTTTAGTGGCTTGGTCTGGTCACCTAGACAGATAATTACAGAACCGGTGACTGAACCTATATGTCCTCATACTTTCTATTTTGCACTCCTCCCAATGCTGGCACGTAGACCTTACCCTTTCACTCTAAAAAGAAAACAAATGGCCATAGAAGAAGACAGTTAAGAGTGAATGTCAGGGCTCTGCGCGTATCTTGGGCACCATAGGGTTATGTGACCAGCAGGTATTCCCCTCCAGGCTGTTGCTTCTGACTCATAACCATCTCCCCCATCGCCCCCCCACCACCCCACCCTTCCAGCTTCTCCCAGAACCGTCTCCTCTTCCCTTCATCCCAGACTGGTCGGTTGTTATGAGGGGAAAGGAGGGGGAGCCCCGTTACTAAGGCTAGGCTGGCACCCAGTTCAAAGAATCTCCTGGAAACTAAATGTAGAGCCGTGACTAAGCTTGATATCCTAGAGTGGGGGTGGGGGGTAGGGAGACTTGGGTGGGGCAGTTTGTTTGTTGAGGACTGTTCCTACGCGTCAGTCCCCGCCTTCGAGCCCAGAGAACTCCAGAAAGTTCCTGGCACAGCCTGAAACGGGGGCAAGGAGCCAGAAGCCGTAAGACCCTGATAAAACGGGGCGGGGCGGGGCCTGACGGTAGGGCTGGCCGCGGAGCTGCCTGTCCGGTGCCGGCGTTTTTCGGTTGTTTTTTCAAAATGGGATTAAAGAAGTAAATAAAGGAGAGACCTTTAGCGTTTCACTCAAACTCGTTAATTTATTGGATGAAAACACTGGAAAGGTTCGTAACTAATACAGGGAAGCCGGATGAACTGGGTGGCCAGACGGGAGAAGGCCCCACCGCCCTGGGCAGGGACAGGCCATAGATGGGAGCTTGCTGGCTTCTCTCTGCCGCTTCCCCACCTGACTCTAGTCCCTGGTTCTCGTGGGGACATTTGGAGGGGTAAAATGGTCGAAGACCCTCGGGGGTGATTCTGGTCTTGCGAACTCCCCCGCCTTCCCACCCTGTTTGCCCCGTTGTGCCCTCACCCCTCCCCCGCTGTGCCCTCTGCTCCGATCCTCTGCTGGGCTGGACAGGGGCCCGAGGGGTGGGGCGTGTTGACCTCGGCATCCCGAATTCGCGGCGCTACGTGACCCCTTAACGTCTCTAAATGAGCTGGAGCTAGGAGAGGGCGAGGGGGCTGGTGGGGTTGCTCTGTCTCACAGAACTGCACTGGATACTTTACGGGTGACCCTCGGGGACGGATTTAAGGTGATCAGTTGGAGTAAAGTATGATGACAGTTACCGTTTCTTATTCCTAGCCTGAGGATCTCCCCCTCAGAAATCTCCAATATTGGTTTTTCACCTGAAACCTCTTTTAACTGAAAGCTCATGCTTCTGCCCACTTCTCTCACATTTATAAACGTTTTTGTTGTTTTGGTATCTTTTCTTATTGATGACAGAACCCTGCTAAACACCAGGAATAACAGTATGTTATGTTACTAATCACACAATATCTTGGATTTAAAAGACATAAAATTAGTCGCATTACCATAGCCACCTGCCTTCTGAGGGCTGGCATGGGGAGACAGGTGAGATTGGAATTAGGGAAGGTATTAGATTTTAAAAATTCTTTCCTCATCTACAATTATCTCGATGCACCTCCTCTCCCCCAAAGTTCCTGCTGCTACCCAAAACACCACTTTCTCCAGGGATGGCATTGCATTTTCTTTGCTAGTTCTGCAATTCCCTAAGCTTCATCTGGAACTTAAAAAGTGATTATTTTCAAAGTACTCCGTGCAAGGATATATGCTATCAAGGCAATAACATATTGACTTCTTAGTATCAATAAAACACCCTCAATAACCTTAACTGATTTAGCCATAGGAACTCATTTTCTCCAAGGTAATTTCTGGAGATTTCCCTAACCTCTCTTATCAAAGGTGTTTCTTAGGTCCTTCCCAATCTCCGCCCTTTTCCACCCACCTTCCCCATCCCTTGCTACCTCCCCCTAAAGTAGTGGTAGTGGCTGCTTGAAGAGTTACTGTGTTGTGTGCAGATGACAGTCACAAAAGCTACTGCAGCTCTATGGGGTAGAGGAGGTCCTGTAGCAAATGCATACCCCCATGAAGGTTGACTTACATTGTGGCTAGACTCCACAGCGCTACAGTTCAACTACCCTGAGGATTAAACGTGCCTTTACAAACGCCTGTAAGTCCAAGCATTTCCATTTCTAAACTTACAGGGCAAGGTCTACCTATACATGTTATTCCCATAATATTGGATTTTCTTCAAAGCCAAGTATTTAGTGAAAGGTTTGGTGGGCCTTGAGGTACACAAACTCACAAAGTGCTTTTATAGAATGTTGACACAATTTTTTTTTCCTGCTTTTGGCGAAGTAAATTCACATAACATAAAGTGAACCATTTTAAAGTGTACAATTTAGTGGTACCTAGCCCATTCCCATGTTGTGCAATCACCACCGCTACCTAGTTCCAAAATCTTTGTAAGCCCCAGACACAGCTGATTTTTAAAAGGGCTCACTCCCCAAGCCTTGAGGATTGTGCCAGTCCTTTTCCAACAAAGAGGCTGTGGAGGAGATTACTTCTAGGATGCTAGCAGCTAGGGTACAAAGCATCTCAAGGGGAAGCAAGTCTGTGGTAAGTCTTCCTGGTACAGGGCTGCAAGTTTTTTCTATCACTCTTCTAAATTAACAAATACTAAACCTGTCATCAACCCTATTGTTTATCTGACATAATTGTTTCGATCATACAGAGTAAAAGCAAAACAAATACTGATTGTGAAACCCAGAGTAGAAACATAACCCAGAACCAGACATGCACACACAAAGCCCTGTGGACCTGGGGCAGCAGGGCAAAAACCAATAAACCCAGAGTTGGAATCCAGGTTCAACATCTTTCCTGAACTGATTTTTTTAACCTTGAAATAAATTTTAGTTAAGCCAGTAACTTTTAAGTCTCCCCATATGTTCACCTGTGGAAGTCAAACACCACCTATACTCAGTGCAGTGGAATGAGAATTCATAAACACCTAAAAGGCCCCTGTACAGTGCTCAGTAGGTAAGAGCACTGAAATACTGGGGTCCCCCTGCTGGGGCATGAAACTATGACACCTCCCGAAGGTACTCACTGGGATACTTAAAATGTAGGTAACTGAAAATGTGACATTTTTATGTCAGCATTTTTTCAGAAATAAGAAGTATAGATTGAGGCATGAGGCCATACCCTTCCATTTTAAAATATGAGAACTAGGGATCACAGTGGAGAATGCATTCATGCATAACTAGTCAAGCCAGTGCTTGAACTCACATTTCCTAACTGCCAATTTAGCCTCTCTTTCATGCTGAATCCAGATTAAGTAACAGGGCTCTAACATTATCACGTGTACTCACAGGAAGCAAGAGCCATGACCTTCCAATCCAGCTGCCTCTCCTATTTGGCTGCTTCTCCAGAACACTCCCACGCACAAGCTCCTTTCGAGGCCACCCTTAAAGCCTCTACCCCCCCAGCCACCTTGAGGCCACCATGCCCGTACCTCTTAACATTTTTTCTGGACCCACCAAACCCAAAGCATTCAAATTCGCAGTTTTGTATCTCCCAAGAATACTATTTGCCTAAAAGACGTGTGTCACGATACAATTCATATCCTTACTTTCCAGATCCCTGACCTTATCTAAGAGGCAAATTGCCATTCAATTTTAGACTCTGTAAGAAAGAGAACCTATGCAGACCCTTCTGCCCTCAAAATAAAACAGAGACAGACATCACTCGAATTCTTTAGAGTTTATTTACTTTGAAGTAATCAGTTAAAAAGGGGGGGAAAAAAAGCCTGAGTTTGGCATGAGTATTACAAAGCGGAAAATTGACGAAAGATGGCAGTATACATTCATCTCTACACTCACACGCTGAAAAAGAGTTCATAACTTCACCATGAGACACAGTTCAACTTTGCAAACAACTTGCATAGCTGATAACTGATGAAAGGCAGATACATAAGGCAATGCAAAATCTTGGATCCCAACTGTCTCCATAAACATGAACAATCTGGGGAAAGATTCCTAATCCACCTCCTCAATGGTGGGGCCAGACCCCGAGCCCCCTTTAGGGGCCTGGGCCCCAAAGCCGCCAGCCCCAGGTCCACCCGCCCCCTGGTACAGTCCGCTGATGATGGGGTTACACACCTGCTCCAGCTCCTTCCTCTTGTGCTCAAACTCGTCCTTCTCGGCCAAGGTGTTGGCGTCCAGCCAGGAAATCACCTCCTGGCACTTGTCCAGCACCTTCTTCTTGTCGGCCTCGCTGATCTTGCCCTTCAGCCCCTCATCCTCCACGGCGCTCTTCATGTTGAAGGCGTACGACTCCAGGGCGTTCTTGGCAGACACCCTCTCGCGCTGGACCTCGTCCTCGGCTTTGTACTTCTCCGCCTCCTGCACCATGCGCTCGATCTCCTCCTTGCTCAGCCGGCCCTTGTCGTTGGTGATGGTGATCTTGTTGGCCTTGCCCGTGCTCTTGTCCATGGCCGTGACGTTCAGGATGCCATTGGCGTCGATGTCGAAGGTCACCTCGATCTGGGGCACTCCCCTGGGGGCCGGTGGGATGCCGCTCAGCTCGAAGCGCCCCAACAGGTTGTTGTCCCGCGTCATGGCCCTCTCGCCCTCGTACACCTGGATCAGCACGCCGGGCTGGTTGTCCGAATAGGTGGTGAAGATCTGCGTCTGCTTGGTGGGGATGGTGGAGTTGCGCTTGATCAGGGCAGTCATCACGCCCCCAGCCGTCTCCAGCCCCAGCGACAGGGGAGCCACGTCCAGCAGCAGCAGGTCCTGCACGTTCTCAGACTTGTCTCCCATCAGGATGGCTGCCTGAACCGCCGCCCCATAGGCCACCGCCTCGTCGGGGTTGATGCTCTTGTTGAGGTCGCGCCCGTTGAAGAAGTCCTGCAGCAGCTTCTGCACCTTGGGGATGCGGGTGGAGCCCCCCACCAGGACCAGGTCGTGGATCTGAGCCTTGTCCAGCTTGGCGTCGCGCAGAGCCTTCTCCACGGGCTCCAGGGTGCTCCGGAACAGGTCCGAGCACAGCTCTTCGAACCGTGCCCTGGTGATGGACGTGTAGAAGTCGATGCCCTCGAATAGGGAATCGATCTCCAGGCTGGCCTGGGTGCTGGACGACAGGGTCCTCTTGGCCCTCTCGCAGGCGGTGCGCAGTCGCCTCACGGCCCGCTTGTTCTGGCTGATATCCTTCTTGTGCTTCCTCTTGAACTCCTCCACGAAGTGGTTCACCAGCCTGTTGTCGAAGTCCTCCCCACCCAGGTGGGTGTCCCCGGCCGTGGCCTTCACTTCGAAGATGCCGTCGTCGATCGTCAGGATGGACACGTCGAACGTGCCCCCGCCCAGGTCAAAGATGAGCACGTTGCGCTCCCCCTTGCCCGTCCGGTCCAGGCCGTAGGCGATGGCGGCAGCCGTGGGCTCGTTGATGATCCTCAGCACGTTCAGCCCCGCGATCACCCCCGCATCCTTGGTGGCCTGGCGCTGCGAGTCGTTGAAGTAGGCCGGCACAGTGATCACCGCGTTGTTTACCGGGTGGCCCAGGTACGCCTCGGCGATCTCCTTCATCTTGGTCAGCACCATCGACGAGATCTCCTCGGGGTAGAACGCCTTGGTCTCCCCCTTGTAGCTCACCTGCACCTTGGGCTTGTCACCGTCGTTGATCACCCGGAAAGGCCAGTGCTTCATGTCCGACTGCACCACAGGGTCGCCAAACTTGCGGCCGATCAGCCGCTTCGCGTCAAACACGGTGTTCTGTGGGTTCAGCGCCACCTGGTTCTTGGCCGCGTCGCCGATGAGCCGCTCGGTGTCCGTGAAGGCCACGTAGCTGGGGGTGGTACGGTTGCCCTGATCGTTGGCGATGATCTCTACTTTGCCGTGCTGGAACACCCCCACGCAGGAGTAGGTGGTGCCCAGATCGATGCCAATGGCCGTGCTTTTCGCCATGCCGGTGTCCTGCCCTCTCGGCTCCGCAACGAACTTCAGACCTGAAAACGGCCAACGAGTTCAGCGACGAGGAGCTCGGTCCTTTCGGAATCCGAAAACTGAACGCGCCGGTGCCGCTCGGGGTGGTCCTCGCAGATAGTGTGTCTGCGGAAGCTGCGCTCACCAACCACACAGAACTTAGCAGCTCTCTCCAGGCTTGCCGTTTCTCAGAGGGCGGCTCTGTGTTTATAGTTTTTCATCAAGCTCCGCCTTTTCCCTCCTCAGCCAATCACAGAGCTCAGTGCGGCTGTCGGGTCGGGAATATTCCAGGGGTTTCTCCTCAGGTCCTGCCCCCCGGCTTTCTGGGACCAATCAGCGCCCTGAGTGTTGCTGCTCCCAGAACTCTCCAGACTCTTCTGGGGCTTGCTGGCTGGCACTGCCTCGGGGAGGGGGCAGTGGGTGGGGAAGGAGTGGGAGGAGCTGGCGGGTCCGGAGGGGGGGCGGGGGCGTTGACTTCCTCCATGCCGTTGCGTTACAATGGGGATGCTGCCTCTGACCTCATGGGCTTGTAGGGAGTCAGGATGACAGGTCTGGGCCCGGCTCAGAGTTGTAGGGCAGGGCGGGTGGGGGGTGGGGGGACACTAGCTGCGCAGTTTGGATATTGAGGGAGCCCCAAGTTATAGGCGCTCCGCAAAACGAACCGTATCAAACTGCATCGAAGACGGCGGGACACTAGGTGAGCCATGAGTACTCTGATTGGAATGGGCTGGGAATACGCAAGACGAATTAGTCCTTGTTTGAGGAAGTGCTGGAAAGTTCTCTAGTTTGTTTAAATCTAAGGTAAGGGGATGTGGGCCAGCCAGGGAAGGGGGATCGTTTAAGGACCTAAAAGGTGGCTGGGATTGGTCAGAGCTGCCAGAAAAAAGTGAAGGAGCTGGTCTGTTATTGTCTCCAGATAACAGGTGTTTTATTTGGGAGAAGATTAGAGAAAGAGACAGCCTTAGAGAGCACCACCTCACCTGAGAAAACTCATGAGGGCTTGATTGGGTTCTTAGCAGCCGTCTTCAGACTGGCCCAAATGTACTCCCACCAATCCCTAATAGAGGGTAAAAGGCTATCAGCAGGGTTGCTAAACCCGCGTGACTGATATCTCCTGCGGAGACCAGAACTTCAAATGATCAGAGTTCATCAGGAGACAGGTACAATACCAGAATAAAAAAAGTCACAGACACAGGACCAGGACAGTTGAGTATGGGCCTGTGAGAAATTGAAAACAGCATTATGACGCTGTCCTCCCACTTCCGGTTGGCTAGGAGTTCTTCTGTCTACCTTGTTTGGAAGAGATGTTTGCATACAGTATGTGGCAGGATTATTCACAATAGCCATAAGGTGGAAGCAGCCCAAGTGCCACAGAAGGAATGAATAAAGAAATGTGGTATATACATACAATGAAAATTATTCGACCGTAGAAAGGAAATTCTGACACATGCTGTAAAATAGATGAACTTTTAGGATATTATGCTAAGTCAAGCCAGTCACAAAAAGGAAAATAGTGTGTAATTCCGCTAATGTGAGGTACCTAGAGTAGTCAAATTCTGAGAGACAAAAAGTAAGCCAAAAGGAAAACCACTAGTAGGCTAATGGTTTCCAAGGGCTTGGAGGAGGGGGGAAATGGGGAGTTGTTTAATGGGTATAGAATTTGTTTTGAGAGATAAAAAATTATGTAGATTGGTTGGGCAACAATGTGAATGGACTTACTACTGAACTGTATGCCGAAAAATGGTTCAGATGGTAAATTTCATGTTGTGTGTATTTTACCACAATTAAAAATAAATAAAAATTAAAAGTTCTCTCTGAAATTTTATCTCATTCTTTTCCCACAGGCCTAGGAAAACCATGGCTGCTGCTAAGAGAACGGCCATTGGCATCGACCTGGGCACCACCTACTCCTGCGTGGGGGTGTTCCAGCACGGCAAGGTGGAGATCATCGCCAACGATCAGGGCAACCGCACCACCCCCAGCTACGTGGCCTTCACAGACAGCGAGCGGCTCATTGGCGATGCGGCCAAGAACCAGGTGGCGCTGAACCCACAGAACACTGTATTTGATGCCAAACGGCTGATCGGCAGGAAATTTAATGATCCTGTAGTGCAATCAGATATGAAACTTTGGCCTTTCCAAGTAATCAATGAAGGAGGCAAGCCCAAGGTAACGGTGTCCTACAAAGGGGAGAAAAAATCTTTCTACCCTGAGGAAATCTCTTCTATGGTACTGACTAAGATGAAAGAGACTGCTGAGGCTTTTTTGGGTCACAGTGTCACCAATGCTGTGATCACCGTGCCAGCATACTTCAATGACTCTCAACGCCAGGCCACCAAGGATGCAGGCGTGATTGCAGGTCTCAATGTGCTAAGAATTATCAATGAACCCACAGCTGCTGCCATTGCCTATGGCTTAGATAAAGCAGGGCAGGGAGAGCGACATGTCCTCATCTTTGATCTGGGTGGAGGCACATTTGATGTGTCCATACTGACCATAGATGATGGGATTTTTGAGGTAAAGGCCACAGCTGGGGACACCCACCTGGGTGGAGAGGATTTTGACAATAGGCTCGTGAGCCACTTTGTGGAAGAGTTCAAGAGGAAACATAAGAAAGACATCAGCCAGAACAAGCGGGCGGTGAGGCGGCTGCGCACCACCTGCGAGAGGGCCAAGAGGACCCTGTCGTCCAACACCCAGGCCAACTTGGAAATTGATTCACTTTATGAAGGCTTTGACTTCTACACATCCATCACCAGAGCCCGGTTTGAAGAGTTGTGTGCAGACCTATTTAGGGGCACACTGGAGCCTGTGGAGAAGGCTCTTCGGGATGCCAAGATGGATAAGGCTAAAATCCATGACATTGTTTTAGTAGGGGGCTCCACCCGCATCCCTAAGGTTCAGAGGCTATTGCAGGACTACTTTAACGGTCGTGATCTCAACAAGAGCATCAACCCCGATGAGGCAGTTGCCTATGGGGCTGCAGTACAGGCAGCCATTTTGATGGGGGATAAGTCTGAAAAGGTACAGGACATGCTTTTGTTGGACGTGGCTCCCCTGTCCTTAGGGTTGGAGACAGCCGGGGGTGTCATGACTGTCCTGATCAAGCGCAACTCCACCATCCCCACCAAGCAGACGCAGATCTTCACCACCTACTCAGATAACCAGCCCGGCGTGCTGATCCAGGTGTACGAAGGCGAGAGGGCCATGACGCGGGACAACAACCTGCTGGGGCGCTTTGATCTGAGTGGAATCCCTCCTGCACCCAGGGGAGTGCCCCAGGTTGAGGTAACCTTTGACATCGATGCTAATGGTATTCTCAATGTAACAGCCATGGACAAGAGCACAGGCAAGGCTAATATGATCACCATCACCAATGACAAGGGCCGGCTGAGCAAGGAGGAGATCGAGCGCATGGTTCTGGATGCTGAGAAATATAAAGCTGAGGATGAGGTCCAGAGAGAGAAAATTGCTGCAAAAAATGCCTTAGAATCCTATGCTTTTAACATGAAGAGTGCTGTGAGTGATGAAGGTCTACAGGGCAAGATTAATGAGTCTGATAAGAAGAAAATACTGAGTAAATGCAGTGAGGTCCTTTCATGGCTGGAGGCCAATCAACTGGCTGAGAAAGATGAGTTTGATCATAAGAGAAAGGAATTGGAGCAGGTGTGTAACCCAGTCATCTCAAAGCTCTACCAGGGAGGATGCACTGGGCCTTCCTGTGCAACAGGGTATACACCTGGAAGGGCTGCCACAGGCCCCACCATTGAAGAAGTAGATTAATCTTATCTGGAGCTGGAGGGTTCTAGGGTGCCTCTAAGATGAATTTTGTTCCCCTCATCTTTAAACATGGTTATGATTCCTGAATTGACTGGACCTGAAGCTAAGTTACCATCCCTTTTGGATTCTGATAGAGGAGTCTCATGTACCATCTTTTCACACTCCAACATCCTGTTTCTGTCTCTGGATTGAGACTCTTAGGAAAACTAGGCCTCTCTCTGAACCATTTGAAGAATTTGAATGTCTGTTATTTATTTCCAGCCTCCCCAGCTTTCTTCTTCCTGTGTGGATGGTTATCTGTCCCTCAGTAAATTTGTTCCTAAAGCAAATTACTTCTGGTATTTTTAGACTGTGAGTGTATCTTGTAAAGTAGGGAAAAGGAGAGCTCCTGGAGAGACCATCTGTGGTCTGTTTGTGAGCTAATTGTGAATGATTAAGCTGGTAAAGCCAAAGTATTTGAATTTTCATGAGCTAATTGTTTCAAGAAAAAACAACTTTTGATCATCAGGCACCTTTAGCCCCAGTTAGAGTAGTTACTAATTAGTTACTGCTTATATTCAGTGATAGACTGATTTCTGTGCTTAGGGTTCAGCTGCTTCCAGGGGTGCGGGGGGGCGGTGGTGAGGGTCCAAACTTCTGCTTGATGTCCTGGTGTCACTTACAGGTGGGGCCTAGGAGATCCAGGGTCTGTGCACTCACAGAGCTCATCATTACAGTCCTTTACATGCTGAAAATATTTCTACAACAAACTCCTAACAAATGTGTACTTTTATGCAAGATGAGAAATGGAAGATGTATTACAATCTTACTCCTTTAAAAAATATTTTAACCTATTGTGTCATAATATCACATATATAAAGCCTTGGGGACCTGAGAATAGAAGTACGTGTAACTGCATTTGTGTCCCTTTCTGTTTGAGAGGGAAATATTTTTTAAGTGAAAATATTAGAATGGGTATTTCTAGCCCCGAGCCAGACTGTTTGGTTTTACTCAGTCCTTTACAGGACAGTCCTAGGCAAAACCGTAAAAGAAATGTGGACCGAGAGAGTAATATCTTTATTGGGAGCCTTTGATAAAATCGAGATTTGTGCGCAGGCTCCTCATCTCCGGGACTTCTCAACATTTCTTTTTCTTTACTTTTATCAAAGTGTAACATACATAGAAAAGTGTACAAATCATCATGGGTTTTCACAAGCTCCCCAGCAGTTTGCAATAGGAAGTGTCTTTATAGAGTATGAGCAAATCATGCTGGAACTGTACTTATTGTCATAGTAAGGAACAAAAACCCCTGAGAGGCGGTAAGCCACCCTCTCCGACGCTCGTGCAGTAGCTGGGGCCCGCGCCTGCGCGGTGGGAGCCTGCCACTCCGGGAGGAAGTCGGAAGGCGGGAAGCTCCGCCCCTTTCCCGGCTTTGGCATTCCCCTCGGCGCTACACCCCCGCCCTCCCCGAGCCGCGAACCCGCGGGGCGCTGTCCTCCACCCCTCGGATCTCTCCGCGGCGCTTCCCGCTGCGCCTGCGCGACCCCGCCCCGCCCCACGCGCGGGTTCGCGTTCCAGTTGCCGCCAGGCCTTCGGTCCACTGCACCCGGCCCTCGCCCTCCCGGTCCGGCGGGCGCCCGGAGGCGCAGGCACCATGGTAGGTACCGTGACGTCACAAGGGGGCGCCTTCGGGGAGCGCAGTCGGTTGGGACGGTTGGGGGCGGGGCGGGGGGTCCCTCTGGGGGCTTTGTTCTTTTGGGCTGGCGTTGGGCCCTAGGACTTTTCCCTCTATCCTTAGTTCCTGCGCCTCAAGTTCTTTGAGGAGAGACCTGGAAGCAAATAGGATTTTTTTTCCGCCCATGAGAAAAAAGGAATAAAAAAACAGAGAGAGTCGGCGGAGACAGCAGTAGGAACAGCTAGACCTCGAGGATCATTTCCTTGACGGAGAACAGGCTCCCGGAGGGTGCGGGTGGAATACTTAATACAGTTCTCTGGGAGGCGTGGGCAGGACCCTAGGAGAGGTCGTCCGTTGAGAGACGAGCCCGAGGTGTGTAGCGCAGAGCCTCTCTCTGGGGCTTTATGTCAGGGGCTCGAGGTAGTGTGCATAGTCATCTGGGCTCCAGCTGTTAATCTGAGTGTTCCTTCCTGTGAAGTTTTGAGAACTGCCAGAAAAGTGGTGGGGATCCCAATACCAGTATTTGGTAATACTAGCAGGGGGACACGCCTCTTACCATGTCCCTTCCCATATGATGGTTTTCCCCCTCTCGCCCAATAGCTCTTCTATTCCTTTTTCAAGTCCCTTGTGGGCAAGGATGTGGTCGTGGAACTCAAGAATGACCTGAGGTAGGTACCTGCTCTAACAAGTCTGTAGCGGGTGGATGTGCCCAGCGCCCTGGAACCTCTTTAATTTAACAAGTATTTGAGGGCTAGGCAAGGTGGGAGGGATACAAAGGAAATAAATGACTTGTGCCTCAAGCTTACAGATTAGCTGAGGAGTTGTATCTTGTACTGGAAAAAAATACAAAGAAGTATGTAAGTAGTAAGTACTAGAGAGAAGACAGGGCAGACGCATCAATAACATTTTTTACAAAACGTAGTTTTGTTTTTCTGATTTTATACTTCTTTGACCCAACTTCTAGAAATGTAAGTATCGGTTCCTTAAGTAAAGATGTATGTACAAAGATATTGGTAGATTTTTTTTTTTTGTAATAACCAAAAGTTGGGGGGAAAATTAAAATAGCCATAAATAGGGAATGGGTTAGATTGTGGTATTTCCATATAATATAGCTGTTCACATAGAAATGAGATGTATTAATATGGAAAGCTGTTGCAGAATAGTATATGTGGCATAATCTCCTTTTTGTTGAAGAAAATATAAAAGATAAACAGGAGACCAATGCAGCCCCTTCTGTCTGTACTGCTTTTACATCCCCTATCCCCTTGTATCATTAGCTTCTAGTCATTTTTCAGGAGTTGGATTAAATGCTGTATCCTTGGACTTTCCTGGTTCTTCTTCTTCTAGCCAAGTAGACGCCTCCTTTTCTTTTTTTTTTTTTGGTTTGGCTGCACCACACAGCATGTGGTATCTTAGTTCCCCCACCAAGGATTGATCCTGTGCCCCCTGCATTGGAAGCACGGAGTCTTAAACCACTGGACCTCCAGGGAAGTCCCTAGCCAAATAGACTCTTCTGTCAAAGAGTCTTTTTTTCTTCCTAGTGGGTGCTTCTCAAATTGTGATTTCATAGAAATGTATTTACTGTTTAGGATCTATCTTTCCTACAGGGCCAAGACCATGTTGAAGCTCACCACTGTGTAACTAATGTCTAGCACAGGCCTGGTATCAATATATAGTAGGTGCTTAATAAATGTGTGCTGAAGGAAAAAAAAATAGCCAACATTTGAGAACCTCCTATAGACTAAGAACTACTCTGAATACTTTACATTTGTTAACTCATTTAATTCTCAGAACACCTCTACATGACATATACTATTGTTCCTGTTTTACACATGAGGAAACTGAAGCTTGGATAAGTTAAGAAACTTGGTTAAATCTACACAAATACTAAAAGACAAACCCAGAACTTAAATCCCATTCTGTCTGCCCCCCGACCCCTTTTTAAAAATTAAAAACAGGGTCATAGTTTCTATGCAGTTGTGAAACTTGCTTTCACCTAATGGTATGTTGCACATATTTTCCATGTCAATAAAGTTGATGTTTAACATTTTAACGTTCTTAATGTCTGAATGGCATTTTTCTTAGCTGGCTAGAACTAATTTAACCAAGACCTTGCTATTGGACACTTAGGCTGTTTCCAGTTATTTGCTTTTATAAATGATACTGCCCTGAACATCCTCATGTATACATCTTTGTATACATCTCATTTCATTAGAAAAAAATCCTTTAAATGAAATGTACATTTAAAATATTGATACATATTACCTGATTGTCCTTTAGAAAGTTTGAATGAATGTATTCTCTCCCCAACAGTTTCTTCTTCATTTCTATGTGAGATAATTTCTTAGTGGGGGAGGCATTGACATGGCAGGGAACGGTGAGGCAAGGGATTTGCCTTTTAGATCAGAGATTTCGATTTATGGCACTGACAATGCATGCGGTATTGATGGCATATATTGATAGATTGGGTCCATATAGAGACAAGTGTGGAAAGCACAACTACCCTCAGCAATTCTGTGAGATGACTTGTTTTTTTCTTTTCCTCTTCTTCCTGGGTCTTCCACATGGCAAGAATAACTGTTAGTTATAGCCCCAGATCCTAAAGCAAGGACTTAAAAGATTCGAAAGTAATCCATTGGGTTGGGAAAAGAGCTCTTTCTCTTGTGCTGGTTGTCAGACCACTTTTGTCCTAAATATCTCATTCTAAAGGGACTGAATGAAATGTTACCACCTTATTGAATTCCTGAAAGTTATTGCATTGCTGCAGTTGGTGATAGGGCGCTGTCAAAAGTTTTTTAGCAGCCAGGGATGTGGTAAAACCACCACTGAGGCAGTTGGTCTCAGACCCTGGATTTCAGACACTTAGAATTTTACAAAAATTAGGGCCAACAGAGAACTGACAACTTGAACTTTGGCAAGGTAAGGATATTTTTTAAGCTGCCATTTATTAACAATCATAATTTTTTTAATACAAAAAAAAGGAAGGGCAATTAAAGAGCAGTTATTCTTAGGAGGAAACCAATGACAACCTTCAGCACATTATATACACACTACACTAGCCTGCGTTTCCTCTTTTGTCATGGACTCATGAAACCTTTGAGCGCACATCAGTATTTGAGAACCAATTCTAAGGAGCTTAGAATCTGGTGATGACATGCAGAATGGTTAGGATGAAGGCAGCCAGGTTGGAGGCTGGCCTGGATTGAGCTGTAAAGTCATTAGACCTTGGTTTGTAGAAATCATACTACAAAGAGAATTACAGAAATGTTAAAAAGACATCAGCAAACCATAGGGATTCATGGGACATGGAGGGTGGAGAAGTACAACTTATAGGATTTGAGGTTGTAAGACTTCGTGTTGAAACTATCGGCAGAAATGAAAGGATTGGGAGAGGTAGCATGGCTTGGAGCACTGGTGTTTAGATAGCATTCCTCTTTAACATTGCAGGGGGCTCAAGGATTGAGGAAGGGAGAGGACATCCCTGTGCCTGCATCATCAAGAACACTGCTAGCTACCTACTTTACCTACTTTACATATGAGGCTCTGGTTCCAAAGCAATAGTATTTGAAAATAGCTGGTGGTTCTGGGGGTTGGACAGGCCTGAACCAAAGTCTCTGTTTGTTCTAAACTTGGGCAAGTTATAAAACGTTTCTGGGGCTTCCTTGGTGGCACAGTGGTTGAGAGTCCGCCTGCCGATGCAGCGGACACAGGTTCGTGTCCCGGTCCGGGAGGGTCCCACATGCCGCGGAGCGGCTGGGCCAGTGAGCCATGGCCGCTGAGCCTGCGTTTCCGGAGCCTGTGCTCCGCAACGGGAGAAGCCCGCGTACCGCAAAAAAAAAAAAAAAAAAAAAAAAGTTTCTGAGCCCCTGGATGGTTAATAGCTACCTTATGAAGTGGCTGTAAATATTACAAATATGCAGAATACAGGTCTAGCACATACCAGTTGTTTAATGGTAGCTACTAAGAGTGAGTTGGTTTAGGGAGAGGAGAGGTTATTTTAGAGGTCTAAAATAACACACTGCTCTGGAAGCACTTTCTTTCCTAGTCCAGAGCTTAGACACATCCCTTTTTGGTTCTGCCTTTTCTGGTTTCCTCAAGTCCTTTATTTCCCCCAACCATGCTCTTATCCCTGCTCTGCAGTCACCTCTATGTTGACTTTGGAATAAACTAATTGGGTTTTACCCTCTCTCTGCCCCTGACAGCATCTGTGGAACCCTCCATTCTGTGGATCAGGTGAGAATATAAGGGCCCTGAATGGGGTCTTGGGGAAGGAGATGGGAGAGATTAAGGGCTGCGTACATTCATCTTGTCTCTAGTTCTAATGATGGTGTTCATCTTCTTTTCTTAGTATCTCAACATCAAACTAACTGACATCAGTGTCACAGACCCTGAGAAATACCCTCACATGGTGAGTTGTGAATGGTAGAGAAGAGGAAACACCTCTCAAAGCAGGAGGTCCCTGGGTGGACAGAGGACATTTTTTAAGGGTATTTTCACATTTGTCTATCTTTGTCTAGTTATCAGTGAAGAACTGCTTCATCCGGGGCTCAGTAGTTCGCTATGTGCAGTTGCCAGCAGATGAGGTCGACACACAGTTGCTACAGGATGCAGCAAGGAAGGAGGCCCTGCAGCAGAAGCAGTGATGGTTCCTCCTCCCTTCCCCTCCTTCCATTGGTGGCCCATAACCTCATGTCCCAGCCCGGGAGGCCTCCCTTCCTTACTTGAGGTGTTGTTTGTTTCTACATAGCAAAGGCTTTTTTTTTTTTTTAAGGGATGTGGATGAGAGGAATAATAGTAGGGAGCAGCTATCCTCTGTTGAGAAGGGGAGGAAAAGTAGGCTGGGGAACTGCAAAGCCTTCCCTGTCCCCAGCACCTCCCTTTCTCACTTCTTCCCTGGAGATGGTGGGAAAATCTCCCAGATCTCTCCAGGGTAGCACGTGATTCATTTGGGGGATGGAAGGAATCTGTCCCGCATCGGGAATAAAATTTATGATGCAAATTCTGGTTCTGTGTGTGTTTTGGGAAGGGGGCTGGAGAATGGGAAAGGGGTGCTAAATTCATCCAAGCCCTGTTACTCTCATTACCCCAGCCAAGAATCCAACCCATCCCGGCATTATCAGCTGCTACTCTCCTTGATATAAACCATATCATTACCTCAATTAGATTACACGTGTTTCCTGAACATTCCCCTACCTAAATGGCCTACCTATCGCAGCCTTTTGCTTATACTGTACCTGTGAGTGCTTGCTGTCCTATTACCATGAAAGCTAATGAGACACCAAAATGCGTTTAATGCTGCTGGATTTCTTCCTCAGCCCGGCCAAACCAGTACACTCTCCCAATATCTATTGCAGATAAATACAAGTAACAAAATACTGTGGAGAGTTGTGTCTGGGAATTGACTCTTTCACTCGTTTAGCAAACAAGAGTTGCCGCTACAGATACGAGTTCTCACCACGAAGGGACCTTAGAGGTCATCCATCGTGACTCCCTCTTCCCACATAGGAAATGAGGACCAGGGAGGACCTGGACACCAAATAGCCTAATAGATCCGCGTCCGCGTCAGGGAGCGCCCTCCCCGCCGCTTCCCCAGCGGCCCGCTCGGCACCGCCCTCCCGCCCGGCCGAGGACCCGCGCGGGGTGCCCGCGGCGGCGCCTGACGGGAGCGCGGTTCCCGGGCGCGTCGCCACCACCCCACACCGTGCCCGCGCCCCTCGCTGTTCCTCCGGAGCGCGGTCTGCGGCGGGCGGCGCGGTCCCCGGGCCAGGGTCGGGCAGGGCAGCGCCCGCACACTCAGGCGGGGCACGGCTGCCCCCGCCAGGACCCGCGGGCCCGGAAACGCTTGCAGTCACACGTGGGCGCCGACGGCGCGGGCTGCTGTCGCAGGGAGCTACGGTCGTCCGGGCAGCTGCCCGACGTCCACGCCCGCCGGACTCCCCTGCTCCAGCCGCCAGACCAGTTCAGCTTCGGCCGGCGCCCGGCTATGAGGTGGATACCAGGCTCAGTGTGACCACCTCCCTCCAGTACGTACATACAGCCCGAACCCGCGTCCCGCCGGCCGCTGAGGGCCTCCTACGAGCTGCCCACATTCCCCGAGGGCCCGCGGTCACGGGAAGTTCCCCACTGTCATTGCCACTCCGAGAGCTGGGTCCTCGGCTCTTGAAGTCCAGTCAGATTCCTGGGTCTCTCGGTCTTACCCTGTCTTTCTTTCTCCTTAGGGTTTTTCCACCTCGTTCGGACCTCCTGCATAACCATGTCCGTCCTCTACGTCTCTCCTCACCCCGATGCCTTCCCCAGCCTCCGAGCCCTTATAGCTGCTCGCTACGGGGAGGCTGGGGAGGGTCCGGGATGGGGAGGAGCCCACCCCCGCATCTGTCTCCAGCCGCCCCCGACCAGCAGGACTCCCTTTCCGCCACCCCGCCTGCCCGCCCTGGAACAGGGGCCCAGTGGGCTCTGGGTGTGGGGGGCCACTGCTGTGGCCCAGCTGCTGTGGCCAGCAGGCCTGGGGGGCCCTGGAGGTAGTCGGGCAGCCGTCCTCGTCCAACAGTGGGTTAGTTACGCTGACACGGAGCTGATACCAGCTGCCTGTGGGGCAACGCTGCCAGCCTTGGGACTCCAAAGCTCTGGCCAGGACCCCCAGGTGAGAAGAAGCGCAGAGGGGAAGGGGGAAATTTAGAAGAAGGAAGCAAGACTTGGAATGGATGCTGAGCCAGGAAGTCAGCATGTCAGACGTAGAAAAAGATTGATCATATTCCAGATTGCCACCTGATATGGTAACCTTGGGCAGGTTTCTTAAACTCTCTGAGCCTTGGTCTTCCTATGTCTGTGAAAACGAAAATTGAGAACATGTTGAGAAGGTGAAAAGATGTGTGCAGAGCACATGATCTAGTGACAGGTGTTTAAAAGTCTCAGTAAGAGTTTGATGAATCTGAAACTGATGAAATTAGTTAGAAGTTACTGTGAATTGTAGGAAAAGACTGGGTGAAGGAGAGATGAGGAGAGGCAGTCAGGCCTGGAGAGATGACAGTTGCTGGGAGAAGATGGAGGAGAAATGAAATGAGGAAAAGGGAAGTAGGAGAAAGGAGAGATAATCACACCACATTGTAACTAAATTCTTCTTGAGTGGAGCTGTGCCTTACTTACTGCCCTTATAACATCACCCCCTTGCAGAGTATTGAGCACATGGTGGATATTTAGTATTTTTTGAATGAATGAATGAATGAAATGAATATATGACTTAGATTCTGGTTTGCTCCCTCACATCCTGACTACTCTACCTAAATAGAGGCCCCCCTCATTGGAATTCTCTCTCCCCCTCAGTTTCATTTATTTTTATTCATAGCACTTAGGAGGAAAATAGGTTAATACATTATATATTTGTACATTTATTGTCTCTGCCCCTAGAATGTAAATTCCAACAGGTCAGGGGCTCCATCTGTTCATATTGTCTCCTCATTTATTAGAGAAGGCCTGGCATGCAGTAAGTACTTAATAAATATTTGTTGAAGCAGTTACTGTGTTGCCTCATGTAATCTTTAACTTCCTGTGCTTTAGTATATTGTATCTGACATATAAGTGTTTAGTAGGCAGTCCAGTGGTTAAGACTCCATGCTTCCACTGCCTGGGGCGCGGGTTCGAGCCCTCTTTGGGGAACTAAGATCCCGCATGCTGCATGGTATGGCCAAAAAAAAAAAAAGTGTTTAGTAGGAATTGATTAAATGAATGAGAAGTATTTTTATTATGAGCATTTCAGTGAAGAAGAAATTGGTGATTTGTGGAAATGGAAGGAGGCCAAATGGATTGAGTGGGGGTGAGGATTGAGGTGGGCTGAGCCTTATTTCATACCCCTTTGCCTTCCTGTTAGGCTGCACTGGCGGCCCTGGGCAGGGCCCTGAGCCCCTTGGAAGAGTGGCTTCGGCTGCACACCTACTTGGCTGGAGAGGCCCCCACTCTGGCTGACCTGGCGGCTGTCACAGCTTTGCTGCTGCCTTTCCGTTATGTGAGTCACTGGGGCTTCGGGAAGAATGAGGGCAGTTTCCCTCAGACCTCACTATAGGGTGACTAAGGATAGTTCATTTCTTTTCCCCACCCCAGGTCCTGGACCCCTCTGCCCGTCGGATTTGGGGTAATGTGACTCGCTGGTTTATTACATGTGTCCAGCAGCCAGAGTTCCGGGCCGTGCTGGGAGACGTGGCTCTGTATTCAGGGTCCAGGCTTCTCTCCCAACAGCCAGGTGAGGAAGGATGGGGGGTGGGAGCGGAGGGGTTCCTCTGGGGACTTTCATGCAGCTCACTTTTTTGTCTCTTAGGAATAGCAGAATCTCTGGGACAGGAGCTGGGCGGGGGTAGGTGGGAGGTCGGCATGGGGCAGCCTTTGGGCAGCTGAAATAGGCCATCTGAGACGTAATAGCAGTCTTCACAGAGGGTCCCCAGCAGGTCTGCATTTCTGTGCCTCTTTCCAGGCTCTGAGGTCCCTGCACCCCCAAAGACAGCTGCTCAACTCAAGAAAGAGGCAAAGAAACGGGAGAAGCTAGAGAAATTCCAACAGAAGCAGAAGGTCCAACAGCAGCAGCCACCCCCTGGGGAGGTGAGAGGCTGGTGGAGCTGGATGGAGGGTTGATGCCATGGTGAGCGGCTGATATCTGGGCCTATATCCTTTCCCTCCCAAGCAGAAGAAACCAAAACCAGAGAAGAGGGAGAAACGGGATCCTGGGGTCATTACCTATGACCTCCCAACCCCACCTGGAGAAAAGAAAGGTACTAGGAAAGGTACTAGGAGGGGGAAGAGAGACCTCCACTCTTCACCTCCACCCTCCTTGTCTCTTCTCTTTTTACCCCTTTTGCTCTGTACTTGCTTCCACTACTTTGCTTAGTGAGGATTTGCATAGTCCCAGGTCCTTCTCTGCTGGCCCCTCGTCCCCTTCCTAGCTGCTCCCAGCCTCGGCTCTGACCCTTCTCTTCCTCCCCCTCAGATGTCAGTGGCACCATGCCTGACTCCTACAGCCCTCAGTACGTGGAGGCTGCCTGGTACCCTTGGTGGGAGCAGCAGGGCTTCTTCAAGCCCGAGTATGGGGTGAGTGGGCACTGCTGCCCAGGCCTGGAGGGGATGGGGGCGGGGAAGGACAGGGCTGAAGGATACATTGCCTGGGAGCAGACCCGAAGAGGTGACATGAGGCCTTAGTAAGTACCCATCCTTCCTCCTCGTCAGCGTTCCAGTGTGTCAGCACCAAATCCTCAGGGCATCTTCATGATGTGCATTCCACCCCCCAACGTGACAGGCTCTCTGCACCTGGGCCACGCGCTCACCAACGCCATCCAGGACTCCCTGACCCGATGGTGAGCTTCCGTCTTCTCCTCCAACTGGTTCCCTCTGCCTTCTCTGGCTCCACACTCCTGTGGTTCCCTTCTCTTTGCTGACTGGGGCCCTCAGCTCTGCCCCCTGGTGGTGCTACACTTCTCTCTGGGTCACTCCCATCTGATGACTTAGCATCCTCTCCTGGTCAAGTAACCAGCACTTCCACTTGGAAACTCTCTTCTCTTGCCACTAAAAATAACATTATTTTGAATTTAGCAAGAAATATGTGAATATATTCTTGTTGTAAGAAATTTAAAACTTCAAGTTTCCTTGACCACCCTCCTCCAGATTTACTTCCTCCTAAGAATTAGCACACATCATTGTTATCACGTGGATGTGTATCTTTCCAGACCTTTCCTATTTGCTTACATGTACATGTACCCATAGAAATGTGTAGTTTTCCTTTTTGGAAATGGGTTTTTCTTTTCTGTAACATTAAGGGCTCACACCAAACTTGTTATTTTATAACTTTTTTCTTACCCTTCACAGTTTATCATAGAGATTTTTCCTCGTCCTTATATGTAGACTGACTTCATTCTCCTTCATTGTTCCTTAGTGTGGCTTTACATAATGGTGTCACTTTTTTATTAATGGTTGTTCCTAATTTTTCTCTGTTGAAAACTGCTGGAATGCACATTTCCTATACATGCTTTCTCAAGCTCCTATGGAAGCATATCTCTGGCATAGATACCAAGAAGTGAAATCTCTGTGTCCAAGGGGCATACCTTTATCGAGTACAAATAGAAGCCGGCAAGTTGCCCTCCAAAACGGCTTTACCAATTTATACTCCATGAGTTGCATGTGAGGTGTGCCCCTGCCAACCCTGGGCATTATCTGTCTTTGTTTTGCCAATCTGATGGGGGAAAAATGGTTATTTCTGTTACTGCTGATTACTAGTGAGGCTGTGTCTCTTCATGTATCCTGGCCAGTCAGGTTTGCCTTTATATGTATTGTCTGAACGTATTGTTTGCCCATCTTTCTATTGTTCTTTGTTTGTTTGTTTACTTTTTTAATTGTTTCATTAGAAGATTCTTTATAGAGTCTATGTATACATTCTGGCTATTGTTTTTTTGTTGTTGTTGTTAATATATGTTATAAACATTTTCTCCTGTTCTAGCACTTGATTTTTTTCCCCCACTGTGAATATTTTGACTAGTTAACAACCACAAAGGCTAATATTTCAGGTGACGAATTTCTTTTTAAAAGTATTTTAAAACAGCATTTTATCTATTGAAACTAGGGTTTATTTATTATATTTTAAATTTTGAGAAGTTTTTCTAGTGTCCTACTTAACTCAATTAATTTGGTCAAAAGTATTTACAGGACATAACTATGTGCCAGCTCTGCTCAGGGCACTGGATACATCAGACTTAGCATTTTGCAAGGAATTAAAGAGTTGGAAAAACAGAGTTGTGTTAAATACATATAACATATAACAGTCAGGTTATTTACATGAGGAAAGGTTTAACACTTCTTACAGAACACTTAAGGTAGCAACATTGTTTTCTAATGAGCATGGTTTAAATCAAATATTAGAAACTCCTATTACTTAACTGGAATAGATTCACGTCAGTGTTTTAGAATCACAGATAACGTGAAATAACAGCCATAAGTATCTCCACCAGTAAGACATAAAAATGAAATAAAAGTGACTATCTATCTATGTTTTTTCCTTTTTTCTTCTAGCAGAAAATAGGGTGTTTTTCTACAAATATCCATGACATTTTATTGATTTTTTTTTTTTTGGCCAAATTTATATGCTCCCCAAGAGACACTTTTAGTGAAATAATATTTTTATCTTCCTCTCTCATGCTTGATTTCTTTAATAGTATTGTTTAACAATATCTTGAAAAGGTCAGAAAATGTTCATATCCATTACAGCATATAGGAACATCTGTGATCTGTAAGAGAATGGAGTTGCTGCAGTCCTGTCCCCAAGGAGATCTAAACCCAGTGGGGGTAAACAGACTGATAAAGTAATGGATATAATGCAGTTTGATGAGTCATTGAAAATAATGTATGAACACAGTGTTAATGTATTTCTATAGTAATTTTCTCTTCCCCACTCTTTTTTTAAACATGTATCATTTTTATAAATTAATTAATTTTTGGCTGCATAGGGTCTTCGTTGCTGCACGTGGGCTTTCTCTAGTTGCAGCAGTTGGGGGCTGCTCTTTGTTTTGCTGTGCAGGCTCCTCATTGCAGTGGCTTCTCTTTTTGTGGAGCACGGGCTCTAGGCACGTGGGCTTCAGTAGTTGTGGCACGTGGGCTCAGCAGTTGCGGCGCACGGGCTTAGTTGCTCTGCAGCATGTGGGATCTTCCCAGACCAGGGCTCGAACCCGTGTCCGCTGCATTGGCAGGCAGATTCTTAACCACTGCACCACCAGGGAAGTCCCATAAACACGTACCATTTTTTAATAACAATAATAATAGCTGACATTAATTTGGTCCTCTCCCCTACTTTAAAATGTACTTCTCAAAGGTCACCAAAAAGTTCATTACAGTTTAATGCTTTATGGGCCACATCAGCACAGAGCTTGATAAAGAGTAAACTGGGGGCTTCCCTGGTGGCGCAGTGGTTGAGAATCTGCCTGCTGATGCAGGGGACACGGGTTCGATCCCTGGTCTGGGAGGATCCCACATGCCGCGGAGCAACTAGGCCCGTGAGCCACAACTACTGAGCCTGCGCGTCTGGAGCCTGTGCTCCACAACAAGAGAGGCCGCAATGGTGAGAGGTCCGTGCACTGTGATGAAGAGTGGCCCCCGCTTGCCACAACTAGAGAAAGCCCTCGCACAGAAACGAAGACCCAACACAGCAAAAATAAATAAATTAATTAACAAACTCCTATCCCCAACGTCTTAAAAGAAAAAGAAAAGTAAACTGCATTTATTTGTACCAGAATATGGTAGGTAAAGATTCAACGATACTACCATCTCTATTTCTCTAATTCATCCCCTGATTAATTCACTGAAATATAACTAGCTTCCATTCATTTTCTCTAAAATAGTCTAGTCCTTGAATTTCAACTCAGAGATTTTATTGTTCTGAGGTTTTATGTTTTAACCTAGTCAGTTTACCAGTGTTCTTTGACTTAATCTTCACTGTCTTGTTACAGAAAATCTCCTGCCTCCAAGTTACAAACATGATCACCTATTATTTTCTTCTTTTTTTTAATTTTTGGAAACGATACCATTTTCTAATGCTTTTCTCATAGTTTTGTTTTCTAAAGTTGAGGGTTTTTCCTTTTAACAAAATTAAACTAAATTTAGATTTATTTTAAAGTAAATAAGTTTGTTTTTGTGGCTATGGGGAAGTAGGGCGATTTTTCCAACCAATTAGCTAGTGTCCCAAACAAATTTATTGACTAGTTTGTCCTTTCTCCACTGATATGAAATGCCACCTTTAACAAATACTAAATATGCCTGAATCTGTTTCCAGTCACTGTTTTGTTTCCTTAATCTATAATTTTGTTCCTAGTTCCTGTGAAAACTTCTTTTAATAATCATAAGCTTCTCATATGTGTTGATATCTAGCTGGGCGAGAGCCTCCTCTTTGTCCTTCTTTTGCCAAATTGCCTTGGCTGTCCTCACACATCTCTGCCTGACAATGATTTTAGAGTCGGGAGAGTCCTGCCCCATCGACCCTCTCTTTCTCAAGTTCACCGACTGCCTGCCTGGAGTCCCTTCCTCCTTCGGGGCAGCTTTACTGCCCTCTCACCTCTGCTCCTCCGTGCTCCTCCCACAGGCACCGCATGCGCGGGGAGACCACCCTGTGGAATCCTGGCTGTGACCACGCGGGCATTGCCACCCAGGTGGTGGTGGAGAAGAAACTCTGGCGTGAGCAGGGGCTGAGTCGGCACCAGCTGGGCCGCGAGGCCTTTCTGCGGGAGGTCTGGAAGTGGAAGGAGGAGTGAGTACAGCGTCCCTTCAGACATCACAACCCTGCCTCCCTGTCCAGATAAGATCTCTGTCACCTGCAACCCTGGCTGCAGGGTCAGACCCTCCCACAGAGGCTGAGGGTCATTTGGCCCCAGGGCCAACGTCCATTTCAGAGGGATGAGTGATCCCCACGTTCTGCCCCATTAGCTGCCTGATGTCTCCCTCCAGCCCAGGCCTGAATGCTGATCCTGGCCTTTCTGTCCACTTCCAGGAAAGGTGACCGGATTTACCACCAGCTGAAGAAGCTTGGCAGCTCCTTGGACTGGAATCGAGCCTGTTTCACCATGGATCCTGTGAGTAGGAGTAGGGGTGGGTCTCGGGGCTGGGGTAGGAGTAAGAAGCTCCCCACAGAAGAGAGCATATGCCCAGGGCCCTCCCCCAGGAGGTGGCCCACTCGTAGGAAACCACTAGGGCTCAGCTGCAAATGCCAGTTTCTACCCTGTGTCATGGCCCTTTGTGTTACCTGTCACCTACCTTAGGAGCTCAAATTCCTTCCAGTGGCACATGGTGGGGCCTCACCCTCCCCTGCAGCCTGAACCCCCAGGATTTTCTGCATTAGCACCTGTCCCTAGCTGAGTGGTTTCCCTGCCATCTGCGGTATCACCAGGGTGTTGCCGATCTGTGTTCCCATAGTGCCCTCTCCCGCTCAAGAGAAGTACTTCTTTCCTCTCGCCCCTAAAGAGGTCTGTGTGCTGGGCAGCGGGGCTCTGGGCCGGCCGGGTCTCACTGGCCCCTGCTGCCTTGACACCGAGGCCCATCTCTGGCTCCCCCTGTTCCCCCTTAGAAACTGTCAGCAGCCGTGACGGAGGCCTTTGTCCAGCTCCATGAGGAAGGAGTCATCTACCGTAGTACCCGCCTTGTCAACTGGTCCTGCACCCTCAACTCTGCCATCTCGGACATCGAGGTGTGCCCCTTCCCTCCCCCGGCTCTCCCTATCTCCACCCCCAGCCCCAGCCCCTGGGCCACTCTTCTTAATCTCCGCCTCACAGGTGGATAAGAAGGAGTTGACAGGCCGCACCCTGCTCTCTGTGCCTGGCTACAAGGAGAAGGTGGAGTTTGGGGTCCTCGTCTCCTTTGCTTACAAGGTCCAAGGCTCAGGTAGGAGCCAGGGGCACCAGGGTACTGGGCTGGGTTGGCTGGGGGCGGGAAGGGCCCAGCGCTGAGCCCACAAGGCCTCCTGTCACCCCAGACAGCGACGAGGAGGTGCTGGTGGCAACAACTCGGATTGAGACGATGCTGGGAGACGTGGCCGTAGCCGTGCACCCCAAAGACCCCAGATACCAGGTGTGGCGGTGTGCTGCCTGCAGTTGGGGGATGAATGCTGGCTGAAGTGGCCCCCACGCTACGTGGTGGGATGGGCACTGAGACCCCCGGCTGATGAGAGAAATTGGATCAGAAACTCATCTGCTGGCTGTTTTCTGGCCGTGTAGATGGAATTTGGGTGTTAGGAAGTCAGGACCCTGCGTAGGAGGGAGTCGGGCCCAGCCCTCTGTGCGTTTTTGGCATCTTCCTCTGTCCCCAGCACCTGAAGGGGAAGAGCGTGATCCACCCATTCGTGTCTCGGAGCCTTCCCATCGTCTTCGATGATTTTGTGGACATGGAGTTCGGCACAGGTGAGCACAGGGCTGTCCTGTGGGGAGAGGAAGGAGCCGTGAGGCACACTCCTGCTGTTCATTTTCCCCTTCAAAGAAAAACGTAAGCGTCACCTGAGCAGGCAGGAGTTGGGCTGGTTCTCAGGGGACTGTGTGAGGGGATTGGGGGACAGGGGTGGTCTGAGAGCCACATCCGTCGGCAAAGGGGGGTGGGTGTGTGGGCAGAGACTCTTCGAGTCCCTCGTGACCCTGGCACCCCCGCGTGCACCCCAGGCGCGGTGAAGATCACCCCTGCACACGACCAGAATGACTATGAGGTTGGGCAGCGGCACGGGCTGGAGGCCATCAGCATCATGGACGCCCAAGGGGCCCTTGTCAACGTGCCCCCACCTTTCCTGGTGAGACTGCCTGGGGCGTGGTGGCTGCCTCAGGGGACAGCGGGGTACCTGGCACGGCCGTGACAGAGCCTGTCTCCCATCCAGGGCCTGCCCAGGTTTGAGGCCAGAAAGGCAGTGCTGGCGGCGCTGAAGGAGCGGGGACTGTTCCGTGGCATTGAGGACAACCCCATGGTGGTGCCACTTTGCAAGTGAGGGTGGAGGCCAGGGGAGGGGGGAGGGGACGGGTTTCTCGGGGTGCTCACCACCCAGCCTCCCCACCCACGTGTACCTGCAGCCGCTCCAAGGACGTGGTGGAACCTCTCCTGCGGCCGCAGTGGTACGTGCGCTGTGGGGAAATGGCCCAGGCCGCCAGCGCTGCTGTGACACGGGGCGACCTCCGCATCCTGCCCGAGGCCCATCAACGGACGTGGCATGCCTGGATGGACAACATCAGGTGCGTCAGGCCCCTCGATGTGGGGAGGGCGACCGAGTGAGGGGCCGAGCGGGGCAGAGGCCGGGCACCTCCCGCCCTTCCTTGATTCCCTCTCCTCCCCCTGCCACTTGCAGGGACTGGTGCATCTCCCGGCAGCTGTGGTGGGGCCATCGCATCCCAGCCTACTTCGTCACTGTCAGTGACCCAGCTGTACCCCCAGGGGAGGTGAGAACCGGGCCAGGGCTGGGTACTGGCACATCTTGGGGGGGCTCTGGGTTCATTGGATCTTGGTGGGGGGACAGGCAGAGGTGCCCCCTTGGATACTCACTCCACCTGTGGCAGGACCCTGATGGGCGGTACTGGGTGAGCGGGCGCACCAAGGCCGAGGCTCTGGAGAAGGCAGCCGAGGAGTTTGGTGTGTCCCCTGACAAGATCAGTCTCCAGCAAGGCAAGGCTGGGCCTTGGGGTGGGGGCAGAGGGGGGCTGATCCTCACCTCTACCCCGTCTGACCTCTGACCTCTGGTTCCCCTCAGATGAAGACGTACTGGACACCTGGTTCTCCTCTGGCCTCTTCCCCTTCTCCATCCTGGGCTGGCCCAACCAGGTACATTCCCGGGGCCAGCACAGGGTGGGGTGGGAGTCTTGGGGGTGGGTGCTTGGCTCCCCATCACTCACGCCCTGCTCTGCCCCCAGTCAGAAGATCTGAGTGTGTTTTACCCGGGGACGCTGCTGGAGACAGGCCATGATATCCTCTTCTTCTGGGTGGCCAGGATGGTCATGCTTGGCCTGAAGCTCACTGGCAGGCTGCCTTTCAGAGAGGTGTGGAGACTGCTGAGACCCCTCCCGCTGTCCCCTCCCTCACCCGGGCAGCTTTGGGTGGGCCTGGCCAAGGAGGCTTGTGGGGTCTCAAAGCCAGCCTGGGCTCTACTAGGTGCTTCTGCACCCCAGCTTCCTAGAGGAGGGAGCGCCTCTAATTCACACGAAGGCACTGAAGGGGCGGGCTGGCAGCGACACCGAGGGGCCTGAGGTTCAGAGGAGGGCAAACCAGAGGTGGGGGTAGGGGGACAGGCATTGGGGTCTAGGTGGGGAGACATCCCCACAGGCCTGGCCTTCCCTGCCTCGCAGGTCTACCTCCATGCCATCGTGCGGGATGCCCACGGCCGGAAGATGAGCAAGTCTCTAGGCAACGTCATTGACCCCCTGGACGTCATCCACGGAGTCTCTCTGCAGGTGGGGCTGGGCGCGGGCTCAGGCCGGGAAGGGCTGTGGGGTGGTGGCCGCGGGCCCCTGATTACTCCCACGTCACCCTCAGGGCCTCCACGACCAGTTACTGAGCAGCAACCTGGATCCCAGCGAGGTGGAAAAAGCTAAAGAAGGGCAGGTACAGAGGGCGGGCCTGGGGCTGGAGTTTGGGCAGAAGGCAGGTGAGGCTGGCTCAGGACATCCCCTGCTCACTCCTCCCCCGCAGAAGGCGGATTTCCCGGCGGGGATCCCCGAGTGTGGCACCGATGCTCTCCGGTTTGGACTGTGCGCCTACACGTCCCAGGGTACGGCTCTCCAAACCTGTCTCAGCTGCATCCTTACTCCTTCCCTGTGGCACAGCTCCCTCCTCTGCCCTGGGCGTGAGCTGGGAGGGAGAACGGTGTGGACTCACACTTTACCTCCACCCAGGCCGCGACATCAACCTGGATGTGAACCGGATATTGGGATACCGCCATTTCTGCAACAAGCTCTGGAACGCCACCAAGTTTGCCCTCCGTGGCCTTGGGAAGGATTTTGTGCCCTCACCCACCTCTGAGGTGAGGGCCTGGTGGGCACGAGGTGGGCAGCACCCACAGAGGTTGCATCCTTGCCATCAGCATGGCCCATGCTGTTTCAGGATTGTAGCCACAGAGTCAGGAAGCCCAGCTCCTGCCCCCAGGGAGCCTCTGTCTAGCTGAGGGGACAGAAGGATATAGGGACAGATTGTCATCAGGAGAGCCTCAGGCACTGTGGTCCTCCCACAAGGTGGAGGGGGGCCTCCCCCTTCTCCCCCAGGCACTGGGCACCTGGTGGTTGCTTTGGACTCATCAGGCTCCTGGAATGCAGAGTTCCCCATGGTTCCTGTTCCCATGGGGTTCTGGCTCCCCTCCCCCTGGGCATATGGTGGCCCCCCCGCCTGATATGGTGCTTCCCCCCAAGCCTGGAGGCCGCGAGAGCCTGGTGGACCGCTGGATCCGCAGCCGGCTGACTGAAGCTGTGAGGCTCAGCAACCGAGGTTTCCAGGCCTACGACTTCCCCGCTGTCACCACCGCCCAGTACAGCTTCTGGCTCTATGAGCTCTGTGACGTCTACCTGGTGAGGAGGAGCCGAGGGGCCGGGGTGCATAGAGCCCTGGGTTGGCACGAGACCTGAGCCAGCCTGTCCCCTCCCAGTCCTCACCAGTTCAACGAGGGCTGGAGGCTAGGCCTTCCCAGCCCTGAGCCCTGTGCCTCCCCCTCCCCTAGGAGTGCCTGAAGCCTGTGCTGAATGGGGTGGACCAGGTGGCGGCCGAGCACGCCCGCCAGACCCTCTACACCTGCCTGGATGTCGGCCTGCGGCTGCTCTCGCCCTTCATGCCCTTTGTGACCGAGGAGCTGTTCCAGAGGCTGCCCCGGCGGACGCCCCAAGCTCCCCCTAGCCTCTGCGTTACCTCCTACCCGGAGCCCTCGGAGGTACGGGGTATGGCCTGGAGCGGGACTCCGGGTAGCTCTGCGGAGCCAGCCCCCAGCTTCCCTTACCCCCTCCTCCACCCCACAGTGCTCCTGGAAGGACCCTGAGGCGGAAGCTGCCTTCGAGCTGGCCCTGAGCATCACTCGCGCCGTGCGCTCCCTGCGTGCCGACTACAACCTCACCCGGATCCGGCCCGACTGTGAGCCTCAGGCCCCCGCGTCCCCCGTCCCCTCAGCCCACTCTGGGACCAGTGTCCAGTGTGGCTGTCTCGTCTCCTTTCTCCCTTCCACGCAGGTTTCCTGGAAGTGGCTGATGAGGCCACAGGCGCCCTGGCATCAGCAGTGTCGGGCTATGTGCAGACTCTGTCCAGCGCGGGTATAGTGGCTGTCCTGGCGCTGGGGGCTTCTGCACCCCAGGGCTGCGCTGTGGCCCTGGCTTCTGACCGCTGCTCTGTCCACCTGCAGCTGCAGGGGCTGGTAGACCCGGCCCGGGAGCTGGGCAAACTGCAGGCCAAGCGCGATGAGGCGCAGCGGCAGGCCCAGCGTCTGCAGGAACGCCGCGCCGCCTCGGGCTACACTGTCAAGGTGCCCCTCAAAGTCCAGGAGGCAGATGAAGCCAAGGTGTGCGGTGTGGGTGGGTGTTTCCTTCCCCATTTCCCACCCCATCACTCCCTCCACCATCAAACCCCCTCCTGCGTCTGCTCTTCCGGGCCCCAGGCAATCCATGGAGGAGCAGGTAGGACCACGTAATCCCTCCTCTTACACATGAAGAACAGCCAGGGCAGGGGCACAGTCCAGGGTCACACAGCAAGTTGAAGATGGAAGCAGACCATCCATCCATCCTTCCAGCCAGACCCCTCGTGCACCACCCGGTTCCCAGAACTTGGTATCCACATGCCGGGGGGGGCTGGGATTGGGACTGACCCAATACAGTCAGGAAGCTTAGCAGATCACCTGGGACCCCTGCAGGGAGGAGCCATGGGGTAAACCACAGGGACAAAAAGAGAAACATGAGTGAAGGCTAAGTTACAGAGCTTTGGCGGCTGAGCAGGGTTGTCTCACGTGATTGTCCCAGTAGCCCTCTCATGGCAAGGCAGTATTACCAACACCATTTTCCAGATGAAGGCTAAGCGTCCCTCAGAGCCTCTGTTCCTAACCACTGTGCTCTACTTCCCCAGTCATTGGCTGGGGCTGAGCCACTGGGTGGCACACATGAGCTCTGAAGCCCCTTCCTCTTTGGGAACGGACCACTCTGGGAAAAGACAGGACCCAGGAGACCAGTGATGGTGGAAGAGAACAGGGAGGTGGGGAATTAGGGGGAAGCAAGCTAGCCAAGCACACAGTTCCCACAAACTACTCCCTGCCCATGGTCCTCACCCATCTTTCCAACTCTGACCCCTCTGCTCTTTTTTTTTTTTTAATATATAAATTTATTTATTCAGGGAGGAGCCATGGGGTAAACCACAGGGACAAAAAGTGAAACATGAGTGAAGGCTAAGTTACAGAGCTTTGGCGGCTGAGCAGGGTTGTCTCACGTGATTGTCCCAGTAGCCCTCTCATGGCAAGGCAGTATTACCAACACCATTTTCCAGATGAAGGCTAAGCGTCCCTCAGAGCCTCTGTTCCTAACCACTGTGCTCTACTTCCCCAGTCATTGGCTGGGGCTGAGCCACTGGGTGGCACACATGAGCTCTGAAGCCCCTTCCTCTTTGGGAACGGACCACTCTGGGAAAAGACAGGACCCAGGAGACCAGTGATGGTGGAAGAGAACAGGGAGGTGGGGAATTAGGGGGAAGCAAGCTAGCCAAGCACACAGTTCCCACAAACTACTCCCTGCCCATGGTTCTCACCCATCTTTCCAACTCTGACCCCTCTGCTCTTTTTTTTTTTTTAATATATAAATTTATTTATTTTTGGCTGCATTGGGTCTTCGTTGCTGCACGTGGGCTTTCTCTAGTTGCCGCGAGTGGGGGCTATTCTTGGTTGCGGCGCGCGGCCTTCTCGTTGCAGCGGCTTCTCTTGTTGCAGAGCTTGGGCTCTAGGCGCATGGGCTTCAGTAGTTGTGGCACGTGGGCTCAGTATTTGTGGCTCACGGGCTCTAGAATGCACACTCAGTAGTTGTGGCGCACGGGCTTAGTTGCTCCGCGCCATGTGGGATCTTCCCCGACCAGGGCTCGAACCCGTGTCCCCTGCATTGGCAGGCGGATTCTTAACCACTGAGCCACCAGGGAAGTCCCTGACCCCTCTGCTGCTGTGGGCATTTGGGGTTCTCTTCTCTTGGCCCTGGGTCTCACCACTCACCCCCTTTTCCACCCTCAGCTCCAGCAGATAGAAGCAGAGCTCAGGAAGGTCGATGAGGCCATCTCCCTATTTCAGAAGATGGTGTGATACACCCAACTCCAACCCTCGTAACTCCCAGTGTTACACCATGGGGATGGCAGCAATAAAATATTTTGCCACAAAACCATCTCTTGGCTGTGTGTGGTGGGGCTGGGGACGGGGTGCTGAGGGGCTGGGTTCCTGAATCCTCAGAGGCGCCAATGTGAACAGGAGGGCAGCAGGCTGGGCGTGAGGCACTGGGTCCTGGCGGGTAGAGAGGTGCGTCTCTCTGGGTCTGGTCCTGGCCCTGAGCCAGGCCTGAGTCACGCTGCTAGCTCCCCCCTCCTCCTGCTGCCTCCTCCTCCCAGCTCTTCACTCACCTCCGCACTGCGGCCGGGGGAGGCCCGCCCTGGTGCTGGCTGCTGCTTGTGGCCTTGGGCAGGCCTGTCCTGCCAACACCCTGCCGGGGCCTCCCTCTCCCTGCGTCCACTGAATCCGGCCTAGGTTAATTATAACTCTGACCTAAGTGCCCTGTGACACCCTGCCCCCCCGACGCCGGCCCTGCCTGGAGACCGAGCAACCAGGTAGGGGAGAGGCCTAGAGAGGAGACTTCCTCTGCATGGGGGCGTTAGCCGAGGGGTGGAGGGTGCGGTGCTGGGGGAGGAGCCTCAGACCCTTCCCCTGCAGGTGTAAGTCCCTATTGGTCTGAGAGGCCCTCAGGTTGTCTGGATGATTGAAGGGAGAGGGCGGGGAAGCCAGTTAAGGGGCCAAAGCAGGTGCCCATGGAGAGAGCTGGGCCTGCCCGGAAATCTCTGCTGCTTCCTGCTCTCTGGAGAGCCTTCTGTTCCCCAGGTCCGTGTCTCAGCTATGCTCCCCATGGACGAGCTCCTGTCCCACCTGGGCCCCTCACTGCTGCTGTTGCTGCAGCTGCAGCTACTGCTGCCCCCCGCATCTGCCTTCTTCCCCAATATCTGGAGCCTCCTGGCTGCCCCCGGCTCCATCACCCACCAGGACCTGACCGAGGAGGCGGCACTCAACGTCACCCTGCAGCTCTTCCTGGAGCAGCCGCCCCCAGGTCGGCCCCCCCTTCGCCTTGAGGACTTCCTGGTGAGCGTCCCTGGGTCTGGTCACATCCCAGGGGGATTCCCCCATTCTGGGGGCCTTCTTGATGGTCCTGCTTGACCAGAGAAGGGACCCCACGCACACATTCCCTCCTCCCCTCCTGACAGCAACAATACCCAGGAGTCCTGGTCCTACAATCAGGAGTCCCCCTCCTTAGGAATGTCCAGGATTGCCCCTCCCTTGTAGGGCCCAGCACCCTCAATTCCTCCCACACCCAGCCTGGAGTGACAGAGCTGAGGAAATGTAGGCAGTCGTCTGATCCAAGGGACTTCCCTGGAACGCCTGCCCTCTACCACACTCCCAGGGCCGCACCCTGCTTGCCGACAACCTCTTTGCCGCCTACTTCGGACCTGGGTCTCCTTCCCGGCGGTTCCGAGCAGCCTTAGGAGAGGTGTCTCGTGCCAATGCCGCCCAGGACTTCCTGCCAACTTCCAGGAATGACCCTGACTTGCACTTTGATGCCGAGCGGCTGGGCCAGGGGCGCACACGCCTGGTGGGAGCTCTAGGGGAGACTGTGGTGGCGGCCAGAGCCCTTGACCACACCCTGGCCCGCCAGCGCCTCGGGGCTGCGCTTCATGCCTTGCAGGTGAGGACAGAGTTGGGGGGTCATGGTCAGAGGGGTCTTCGTTTCCAGTCTTCCTGTCTCCTGAATGGTGCCTCCTTAGCCATGCCTCCCCCTACTCTAGAAGGGGCTGGGGTGCTGCTTGCCAAGGCCCTGGGGCTATTCCCTAGTCCCCGCCTCCAAACTGGCAGCTTGTTCCCTGTGGGAACAGCTGGGAGGCATTGGCGGCTGGAGCAGGTGAGTGAGAGAGGACAGTGCTGAGGTCAAGAGGTGGGCCGTGCAGGCCACTGAAAGGCCTCTGGCTGGGCTCTGAGTGAGATGGGGAGAAACGTGGGAGGCTCCCACTTTGGCAAAGCTCTATTCTGGGCAAGGGAGAGAGCAGTGGAGGGGACTTGGGATGTCTGAAGGAGTAGCAGGGTGGGAGGAGGCTTTCAGGCTGCGGAACTGGGAGGAGGGGGAGTTAGGGCCAGACACGGTGAGAACAGTGAGCTGGTGCTTCTTCCCCTTCTCCTTTCTCTTGGGACCAGGATTTCTACAGTCACAGCAACTGGGTGGAACTGGGGAAGCAGCAGCCACACCCTCACCTCCTCTGGCCAAGGCAGGGGCTGCGGAACCTGGCGCAAGGTACGGCCGGGACCCCACTGGTGAGGGTGAGCCCACAGAGCCGCCTCACATCCTGGGGTCAAATAGGATACGACATGGTTTCATCTCTGGAACCACCTGTGCGGTCCCTCGGTTCAGCCAAAGGCCAGTCAGCTGCTTCCCCAAGGTCACGCAGCAGAGGACAGAGCCAGGACCAGATCTGCAAATGTCAGGGAGTTCTCTGTCTTTCACGCGGCTTCCTCCCCCCACTGGATCACACGGGGCTTTCTCTCTCAGTCCCCTCATCCTTCCAACTGAACTGTGACCTGGAAGCTGCCTCCTGTCTAGTCCAGGTTCACTTCCTGTCCACAGCTCACAGAGGGCACACTACCGTAGGATTGGTGCCCCCTCCGACTTCCAGGTTTTCTAGCACAGTCCCAGTCTCAAATATTAAATCTCATTGCCAGCCGTGAGCTCCAGGTTTTAGTTCAGAAAGCCTGGAAGGGTACCTGCAAAGGGTACCTGTGGGCTTTCACCTTGTTCCAGTTGAGGGGAAAAGCAGAAGTTCGGGTGGACAGGGATAAAGGTCAGGGGCAGCAGAATCTTGGGTGCCAGACCCTTGCCCTCTCTTCCCAGTGGGCGACCCTACCTGCTCCGACTGTGAGGGGTTGAGCTGCCCTGGGAATTTGCTGGGCTTCACACTCCTCACCTCTGGCTACTTTGGAACTCATCCCTCCAAACCTCCAGGTACCAGACAGCAAAGCTCCCAGAAGTAAGGGGAGAAAGTCACTTCCTCTCCCCTGGCCCTCTCCCTAGGGACCTCAGTCCTGTAGCCCTTGTCCTATTTCCTATGGCATCACTTCTTGGAAGAAGGAAAGGATGCTGGGATGGGGGCGGGTGGATGAAGGCCCACTGAGGTGGCCATGATTGTTGGGGTGGTGGGAGCAGCTTCTTACACTGCCGATAAGACTTCAGTGCCCGAGGGCAGCTTTTGGGGACTAACTGGAGGGATCAGGGGATCCACCATGTGCTGTGGTAGCTAATCATTCCAGATTTACTCCAGATTTGCCCTCTACAAAATATCATAATTTTCTGCTTATCCTTTGCTGAGGAGTGAGAGGGTCAGGGCAGGTCAGAGAGGGCCTCGTTTTATTAGGAGGCAGTGGGTTTTTTACCTCCACCCTCCAGATCCCTTTCCGCAACCCAGGGAAATGTAGCCATGGGGGCCATTTTGACCAGAGCAGCTCCCAGCCACCACGGGGAGGCATCAACAAGGATAGCACATCCCCAGGCTTCTCCCCCCACCACATGCTGCACCTCCAGGCTGCAAACCTGGCCCTTCTGGCCTCCATCCAGGCCTTCAGCCTCCTACGAAGCCGCCTGGGAGACAGGGGTTTCTCCAGGTGAGTGGCCTCCTGGGGATGGGCTCCTTAATAGGTAGGTGCTCCAGGGCTGAGAAACCAGGGGCTGGGCACAAGTGTGCAGACCCTTCACTGTATCTCTGGCCTGCTTCCCAGGCTGCTGGACATCACCCCAGCCTCCAGCCTGAGCTTCGTCCTGGATACCACAGGCAGTATGGGTGAGGAGATCAATGCCGCCAAAATCCAGGCTCGCCACATTGTGGAGCAGCGACGGGGTGGCCCCATGGAGCCCACCCACTATGTCCTGGTGCCTTTCCATGACCCAGGTAACTGGGGTCTGGCCGGAATAGTGGAGGGAAGTCCAGGGCAAGGGGTAAATGCCACTGGTAGGGAAGTGGGCCTAATGGCTTCACTTCCATAATAAAATGGAGGCACTTCCTAGGGTCCTGAGTGCGTCTTTACTGGTACTTGTGTGCATATAAGAAACAATCAGCCACTTCTTCCACTGCTTCCAACATGACAGCACTTTCCATATGAGTTTAATCATTATGGGTGCTTAGGCAGGTAGCCTCTGCTTTCTTAGGCTTCCATTCTAATAAGTCATTTTCAGTTCTCTCCATTTCTTTTTTTTTTTTTTTTTTTTCTGGGGTTCGC
>NC_041231.1:85013610-85071861 GCF_002837175.3 Physeter macrocephalus
GGGCCTCTCACTGTGGTGGCCTCTCCCGTTGCGGAGCACAGGCTCAGCGGCCATGGCTCACGGGCCCAGCCGCTCCGCGGCATGTGGGATCTTCCCAGACCGGGGCATGAACCCGTGTCCCCTGCATCCGCAGGCGGACTCTCAACCACTGCGCCACCAGGGAAGCCCTCCATTTCTTGTAGACAAGAGGTTGGGATGAAGATGGGGGGGGCGTTGGCGGGTCCAGGCCTCTCTGAAATGTCTAAGACAGCTAGTTACATCATATTCCTTTCCCCACTAAATTAGAAGTCAGATCATCTGGCCTGGGTTGACCAGCACTTACTGTGTCTACTTAGGCTGATTATTTAACCTCTCTTTCCTCAATTTCATCATCCATAAAGTGGATTGGTACTTGCCTTATCCTGCCTATCTCCCAGGGTCAAAATGATCATCAAATAAAATTTGGATTGAGAATTCCCTAAGGGCAGGGTTTGAGTCTGATCTGCCTGTATAAATCTCATAGTAGCTGACATTCAAAAGGGGTTTATCACATATTTGATAAAGGTACGAGTAAGTGAATAATTAAGAAGTTAGCACTTATTATGTGTCAAAGCACTATTCTAAGATTTACAAAATCAACTCATTTAATCATCCCAATAACCCTCTCTGAGGTAAGTACTATTATTTCTCTGTCTTTTCTGTGAGGAAACTGAGGACCCAGTTTTTTTTGTTGTTGTTTTTTAGTTGAAGTATAGTTGATTTACAATGTTTCAGGTGTCCAGCAAAGTGATTCAGTTATATATATTCTTTTTCAGTTTCTTTTCCATTATAAGTTGTTACAAGATATTGAGTATAGTTCCCTGTGCTATACAGTAGGTCTTTCTTGGTTATCTATGTTGGCTTTTTTTTTTTTTTGGTTGCGTTGGGTCTTCGTTGCTGCACGCGGGCTTTCTCTAGTTGCGGCGAGCGGGGGCTACTCTTCGTTGCAGTGCGCGGGCTTCTCATTGCGGTGGCTTCTCTTTGTTGCCGAGCACAGGCTCTAGGAGCCCGGGCTTCGGTAGTTGTGGCGCGCGGGCTTAGTAGATGTGGCTCGCGGGCCCTAGAGCGCAGACTCAGTAGTTTTGGCGTACGGGCTTAGTTGCTCGGTGGCATGTGGGATCTTCCCGGACCAGGGGTCGTACCCGTGTCCCCTGCATTGGCAGGCAGATTCTTAACCACTGAGCCACCAGGGAAGTCCCTCCAGTTGTTGTTTATACTTACACATACACCCAAAAAGGCCCACTCAGGGCCACAGGAAGTGCCACCATTTTGTGAGGAAGTGAGGTCCACTTTCCCACCAGAGGTACCTAGCCCCTGCCTTGTTCTACCCTGTCAGTATAAATATAAAGAAATATTGTTATCTCAATACTTGTCCACCCAAGGAGCACAGCGGGGGCCCTTGACTGGGGAGATGCCCGTGGGTGGGAATGAGGGGAGCCGAGCCCTCCTCTCACTTATCTCAATCTCCTTTCTTCTTTCCCAGGGTTTGGCCCCGTCTTTACAACCAGTGACCCTGACAGCTTCTGGCAACAACTCAATGAGATACATGCCTTGGGAGGTGGAGATGAGCCCGAGATGTGCCTGTCAGCCCTGGAGGTCTGCCCTCCCCACCCCTTCCCTTCTTCTCCCCCCACCCCTTTCCAGGCCCCACCATCAAGGGAGCTAGAGCTTCCCTGGGACCTCATCCCTCCACCCCATCTTCAGAACCTAGTCCCACTCGCTTCACTCCAGGTTCCAGGGCCATATTGCCTTCTACTCTGCCCTCCCTTGCTCTGCCCATTCCCTTACCGCCGCCACTTTTCTTAAAAGTTATTTGGTTGTGCCAGGTCTTAGTTGCGGCAGGTGGGCTCCTTAGTTGCGGCTCACCTGCTCCTTAGTTGCGGCACATGGGCTCCTTAGTTGTGGCATGTGAACTCTTTGTTGCGGCATGCACGTGGGATCTAGTTCCCTGACCAGGGATCGAACCCCGGCCCCCTGCATTGGGAGCGTGGAGTCTTATCCACTGCGCCACCAGGGAAGTCCCACTGCTGCCATTTTTTAACACCAGTTTTTTCCCTCCCCTGCCAGCTGGCCCTGCTGCACACACCTCCACTCTCAGACATCTTCGTCTTCACTGACGCCTCCCCCAAGGATGCCTTTCTCACCAACCGGGTGAAATCTCTGACTCAGGAGCGGCGTTGCAGAGTAAGCATAGCTGGTGGGAGACTCAATGTTAGCTACCCAGGGATGCGGGAAACTGCAGGACAACTCTCATTACAAGGGTCACACTCACACTAGGGTGGTTAAACCAGACTTGGCTTGGGGGTGGGAGAAGTGGACCATGAGTATAACATTTCCAGATCCCTTTAACAGTACTAAAGAGTGGGAGGCCCTACCCTTAATGATGCTGAATTCTTATATGAATCTGCCCCCAATAAACCGTTTGAAGAACTGGAGATTTGGTTGCCAGCAATCCACTATGTGGATGACGTATGGTGACAGTTACAGGGAATGGCAACTTCTAATTGAAGCCCAGGGGTTGTGTCATTGGGAGACCCTGCTGTAGCAGCCAGAGGGTAGACAGAGAATTTACCACCAATCATCAGCTCTGTGGAAAGCTTGAGCACAGGAGATCCTTATTTACAATGGTAGATGGCAAATGGAAACTTCAAGTACTGGCCTTTCTTCTGGGCACAGGTCACATTCCTGGTGACTGAAGACCCATCTAGGGTTCAGGGCCGACCTCGGCGTGAGGTCTTGTCCCCTCTGCGTTTTGAGCCGTATGAAGCGGTGGCGCTGGCCTCAGGAGGAGAGGTGATCTTCACCAAAGACCAGTACATTCGGGATGTGGCGGCCATTGCTGGGGACAGCGTAGCTAACCTGGTAAGTGTGGGTGCTCAGCTCAGAACTGAGGGGACGATGGTGACACTGCATTTCTCTTTCTTGTAGGAGAAAGCAAATGGCTCCCATTGCTGAGTTGCCATTCTAGGCAGAGGGTGGGAAAGGAAGTTTCTCTCCTTCTGAGATCCACAGCTACCCACCTTCTATACTGCTCCTTCCATATTAGTACTACCACCCTCAGTCTTGGCCTCCAGTATTCTGTCTTCACGGCTACTCTAGGAAGTCCTGCCATCTTTTAAGGGGGGCAAGAAGTGGTTGCCTCATCCTTAATCCCTTGCCTCCAACTTTGTCATTGATCATAGCTTCATCCCTGGTCCTTCCTCTCTCACTGGTATCCCATGTGTTACTTAGTTTTATTTTGTCTCTACCTTTCTTTCTCCTGTCTTTGTTCCCACCTCATTCCATGCCTTATCTTCTCCCCCATTTTTCGGTCCTGCCCCCTCAAGGTGACCCTTCCTCTGGAGCCTCCTGTTGTGGTACCTGAGAGGCCACTTGTGTTCAGTGTGGATGGGCTGCTCCAGAGGGTCACAGTCCGGATCCATGGGGAGGTCAGCAGCTTCTGGATCAGAAACCCTGCAGGTACTTCCATGTGTGTGTCTCAAGGCGGAGGCAGGAATGGAGACTGGAGAATGAGGGGTAAGGTACTAAGGGAAAGGAATTCTCCTGTGACAATCTCTTGCCCCCAATACCCATCCAGGGGTCTCCCAGGGCCAGGAGGAAGGTGAGGGGCCTCTAGGGCATACTCGCCGCTTTGGGAAGTTCTGGATGGTGAGCATGAATGACCCCCTGCAGACAGGAACCTGGGAGATCCAGGTCACAGCCAAGGGTACCCCCCGGGTGAGAGTGCAAGGTAAGGAGGGAGATATTCCTGGGAAAGGAAGGGGAGACTGCAGAGCTCAGAGAGCAATATCAGTCACGTTCATCTCTGGAAGGTCTCTGACTGCCTTTGCCCTCCCTCAGCCCAGACCTCCCTGGATTTCCTCTTCCACTTTGGGATCCCCATGGAGGATGGACCCCACCCTGGCCTCTACCCCCTGACTCAACCAGTTGCAGGTACATCTGTCCCCACCCCTAACTTGTTTTGTGTATATATATAAATTATATATATAGCTTTTCATTGAGTTATAACATTTAATAAGGTGCACTAAACTTCAGTGTACAGCTGGGTGGATTTTATATAATAAAAAATAGCCGTCATTCAGTTCAAGCTATAGAACATTTCCAGCATCCCAGCACTCCCTCCTGGCCCTTGCCATCAATACCCGTAGAGGTAACCCCTTTTCCCCATCCATACCCCCAGAGCTAACCCCTATCTGTTCAAAGCTGTTCATGCTTTTCTCCCTGTCTCCAAACCTCAGGCAGACCACTTTTCTTTCCTCCCCTCCCCTGTCCCAGGTCTCCAGACACAGCTGCTGGTAGAAGTGACAGGGCTGGGCTCCAGAAGAAACCCTGGAGATCCTCTGCCGCATTTCTCCCACATCGTCCTTCGAGGGGTCCCGCACGGTGCCGAGCTGGGCCGGGTGCCTTTGGAGCCCATGGGACCCCGGGAGCGAGGTCTCCTCGCTGCCTCGCTACCGCCCACGCTTCTGTCCACCGCGGGACCCTTCTCTCTGGAGCTGATTGGCCAGGACGGAGTGGGGCAGGGCCTGCACCGGGCGGCCCCCCAGCCCTGTGCTGTAGTTCCTGTCCTTCTGGAGGTGAGATGCCAGCGGAAGGTGCGGCTGCGGCTGGAGAGAACAGGGCCTGCTGCTCCTCCCCTGACCGGCCCTCCTCCGCAGCTCAGTGGTCCCTCGGGTTTCCTGGCGCCGGGCACCGAGGCCCTGCTCAGCCTCCGCATCGCCAGCTTCTCGGGCCCTCAGGATCTCGATCTTAAGACATCCGTCAACCCCAGCTTCGCTCTCACCTCCAACCTCTCCAGGTAAAGCCCCTGAAACCTCCTCCTCCCTTCTTGTCCCATCTTTCTATTCCCAGGGCATGGGATCTGGTACTCGCTCCTCTGGCCCTTTCGAATTGGCGCTCAGATTCCTCGCTCCCCTCCCAGCCTGCCCTTGGCTCCACCCCTTGGCTCTCGGCTATTCGGAGCCTGTGGCTTCAGCCGGACTTCGGCATCCACTCCCCAGGGTTCACCTGGAACAGAACGAGTCCGCCTGGGGGTGCCTGTGGCTGAAGGTACCAGACACAGCCGCCTCAGACTCCGTGGTGATGGTGACTGTGACCGCGATGGATCGAGAAGCCAGCACAGTACCCCCGACCCATGCCTTCCTCCGGCTGCTGGTGCTGGGCCCCGCCCCGCAGGTGAGGTGCCCCCACTTTCCATTGCAGGATAGGCAGGGTGAGGGGAGGGCGGTGCAGGCTTATTTGGGTGCAGCCACCCTGACAGCTTCTCCCTCTTCTCCCCAGGACCAGCTCCCTGCCCCTGTCCACTCGACTGACCCTGTCCTCACAACCACCAGCTCTGTCTTTCATCTTTCCACCTTGGTGACTCCGGGCAGGGCTGGGGGAGGGCTGGTGGGCAACCCCTGGCGGGGCACAGTTGGAGCGGTGCTGCTCCTGCTAGGCCTGGCCTCCTGGTGACACAACAGCCCGTAGAGGGATGGGTCTCCGGCACTGTTTGCCATCTTGCCCCATTGGTAAGAAGGTAACATGGGCCTCCGGACCCTACCTCTCCCAGGTGGGATGGAGGTTTTCCTTCTCATGCACTTGTCCCTTCCAGGATTGGGATAGAGGGCAATGGATTTTCCCACAATGCACTTTCCCTAACCCTTGTGGGAAACAAACCAGACTCATTTTTGGAGAAAGTTGCTTTCTATTTCTCTGTAGCATCTTTTATTTATTTATTTTTTTTTGGCTGCATTGGGTCTTTGTTGCTGGGCACAGGATTTCTCTAGTTGCGGCGAGCGGGGGCTACTCTTCGTTGTGGTGCATGGGCTTCTCATTGCGGTGGCTTCTCTTGTTGCGGAGCACAGGCTCTAGGCACGCGGGCTTCAGTAGTTGTGGCTCGTGGGCTCTAGAGCACAGGCTCAGTAGTTGTGGCACACGGGCTTAGTTGCTCCGCGGCATGTGGGATCTTCCCGGACCAGGGCTCGAACCCGTGTCCCCTGCATTGGCAGGTGGATTCTTAACCACTGCACCACCAGGGAAGCCCTCTGTAGCATCTTTATTCCACTACTTATTCATTCATGCTCTCCCAAGCTCAGGTAGACGGGAAGATACATGGGGCAGTGACTAAGATTGGAAGTGGGGAGGAGGGTACCCCACCTCCTACCGAAAAGTGTTATTTATAGAATTGCTTTTACTGAAATTCTGGAGATGCTTCTATTTTATTTTTGAAATTCTGGAGATGCTTCTATTTTATTTTTGTATTTAAAGTTGAAGGACAGTGCCAATAAACATGTCTTCTCCCCAGAGGGATTTCAAAGGAAGATCACTTATGCATATCATATAGGGAAGAGTGAGAGTGTAAGATACCAAAAAGATGAAATGGAAGTTTTCAGGAGTGGAGAAGAAACTTCACACCAAGATGTCAGAATTTCAGTTGACCCGCCACCTGGAGCCATTTAGCTATTGAGTCAAGAAGCAGAATAAGGAGGCTGGGGGGTTCTGACTCAGCCTTGCCAGCACAACTGAGGGGAACCAGAGGAGACATTAGACACGGGTAGGGCCCCTCCGTCCATTGGGGAAGCCTGGCTGAGCCATCTCCCCCTTTGGCTGAGTGACTCCTTTCTGCTGCCTTGACACTACCTGGAGAAGAGGAGGGAGACGGTCTGGGTGTCTGTGCCCTCCCTCCCACTGAGGGCCAGGGCTTCCGCCCTCCCCCCACTCCTCTACTGCTTACGTGTTGCTGCCACACGTTCTGCTTCCTTGGCCTTCCCTTCCAGTCCTGGGTGGCGCAGGAACTAGCTTTGTTCAGGGGATGTGGAGAGAACTGGGCGGCGGGGGGGAATTCGCTGTTTTGTTAGGCCAGTGCTGACCCCAAGTCCCCTCTTTACCCCCACTTCCCAAGAGTAAACTAAAAACAATAAACTCACCTTCCCCTGAATCAGATTCTGCAAACAGATGTTCACCTTTTGAATCCGGGCTAACTGGGGGCCACCAGGCTCTGAGTGTAAATCTGTTGGAAAATTCTAAAAGGAGGAGTTAGAGGCAGACAACGTGGTGAAAACTCGAGTACCATCTGCCACTCTTCTCCTATCACCACAGGTCATTCCTCTCCTCCACCTGGATCCCCTCATCCCAATTCGCTGCCAGGCAGGTGGGAAATTCCAGTACTCTCCACTCCATCTCTTTAATAGTCCAGTTCCTCCAACCCCCTCAAATAGCATGATACCCGCTTTCTCTATTCTTTGGATCCTCCCTGTCCATCCCTGACTCACTGGAACAATCCAGACCACTCCCCCATCTCCATGGAGTGAGCCAAATTGTGTCCCTCTGAATGGAATGCAGACCAGCCTCCTCTAGGCCCAACAATGAACCGACCTAACACTTGGTGGCATCCTGTCATTACAATGCTGCTTCCAATTGATGATCCCTGTCCATTAACTCTTGCCTTTCCAGGACGGTGTCAGGCTGTGTCCACATTCCCCTGCTACCCCTGCCCCCACATACCATGGGTCAGCCCCATACCTCACCAAGGGCTCCCAAATATAGCTGCTGTTGCTGGGCCTCCCTCAGATGGCCCTCATACCAGGCCTGGCTATGCTCCAGCAGATCCAGCCCCTGCCACAGGGCATCCTGTTCCCGCTCCAGAGCCTGCATCCTCTGCAGCTGAAAAAGGCAAGAAGCAGAGGCTGACTCACTCCACAGCAGGGTTCTGGGCCATGCATGGCCCTTACTCTTAACCCGTGGTTCAGTTCACTATCTGGTCACTGAGTGTGAGCCCAGGCTGGCCACTGAGGACCTGGAGGGCAAGGGAAAGCAAGGGGCTGAACTTACGAGTCCTCAAAATTGAGGGGAATTGCAGGAGACTGATCTAGGGAGAGGGGCTTCCCCGGGACCTCTTGCGGGACTGATACTCACCCAGAGGAAGAAGCGCTGGGCCCCTGGGTCTTGGCGGCTTGTCTCCAGTGGCAGCAGCAGAACCGTGTAGGGGGCCTGCACCAGGGGCAGCCCACCAGGACCCCGGCTCCCCATGGCTCTGAGGTGGGAAGGGTGGAGCCACACCCACTGGTGCAGGGCTGGTCCCTCCCTTTCCCCCAGCCTTGCACCGGTCCTGCCTAGTCTTTCAGCCTCCCAGAGCCCTTCCTGCTGGGTCTGTCTCAGGCTGAGCTGTTCCTACTTTGAGGGGAAAGAACATCTCCCTTGGCCTCCTGTCTTCCCTCTCAACTGTTTTTGTAGGGTCTGTTGAAGTGGCTGGTTCTCATAAAGTCCCCCTGGGTAGAACCTGAGGGCCTCCCTCCAGCAGTGATGCTTTATTTTTAATGAGGCAAGGCAGGTCCCTCTGTGGCCTGCTGCTTCCTATTTCATTTCTTTCCTACTCTCTTGTTTTGTTTTGGCTCATCTAAGGAAACAATAACTTTCTCCAAAATAAACTTTATTACTAACATGAAACAAAATTTCCAGGGAAACTGAGAACTCTGGGTGTGAAGGAGGTAAGGAAACAAAGAGGGCCTGGCAGCCTCCCGGGGTCTGGGATGTGGAGGAGAGCCCAGGAAGGACTCTCAGAGGATGGTGGTGGCAGCAGGCAGCACTTCCTGACTCATGAAAATGTCCAGGTCCAGACTGGGATCTTCCAAATCCAGTTTCAGAAACTTGTCTACTAACGTCTGGCAACTGAGGGGAGAGAGAACAGTGAGATTTATGGAAGCATGGATAACAGAGTCCCTGAGCAGAGGGAAGAGGATGCGGCACAGGAAACCCGAGACCTTGAGAATTTAGAATTTCAGGAAGAAATTTTGAATCTTTAAAGGGCAAGAGGCTGTCTGAGTCCCTGAAAGGGGTAGAAGAGCTGCAGAACATGCTAGAGAGAACAAGGACCCTGGGCCTGCACTCACTTTTCCATTTGTTTCTCCTTTAGCAGCTCCTTGACAGGCTTGATGGGCTTTCCACTGCAGATCAAGTCTGAGACCTAGGACCAAGGAGGAAGGGGCAGGGGTGGGAGTGGGTGTTGGGTAAGAGAAGAGAGAGTAAGGGTCAGAAACCCCATGGGCCCAGAAATCCAGGTCCCTCAGAGAAGCAGGGACAGTGGAAGGGAGCCCTGATGGAGGCGGTTGCTGTTTGGACCTCACCTCCTTGCCACGAGTAACGAGTTTCTCAGGAAGCCCAGCCTGGGCAGCTGTGTGGGACGCATGGCTGGCACTGGCAACACCTTCGCAAACCTGATAGAAGAAGACAAGGTCATTCCCATCTTCACAGGTCTCCAAGGTCTTAAAAGAGAATAAAAGGGGAATGTTATCAGTCATTCTGCTTCTTGCCCCAGTCCCTTGGTCAGTTGCTGTAGAGCGTGAGAAACAGGAAGGGACATGGTCCCTGTGCTCAGGGAGCCCCTGTTCTGACGGAGAAGCCAGTTCCCAGCTCTGGGAAATGCTCGGCCTGGGGACCCCTAGGGAGCTGGATTGGTTTCCTCACCAAATACTGCACGAGGGGCCCCTGTGGCAGCAGCTGTAACTGAATGAGGCTCAGAAAGTTGGTGGCCACGAAGATGTGGGGGCACATGGGCCCAAGCGCCAGCCAGTGTCGGATCACGGCCGCCAGAAGCGCGAGCCCATCCACCTGTGCAGAGGGCAGGGGTGAGGCTGTGGAACCACAGGAGCCCCGTGCGCCCCTCTCCTCCTGCCGGGCCTCTCCCGCCTCACACTCTGTTTCTTTTCCATCCACACACCCCTATTCTTTTCCAGAGGCGCAGCCGCACCCTCTTGTTCCTTAGCCCTCCTTCATTTTCCCCTCCTTAGCTCCTCAACAGCTTCTCCCCTTACCGTGTTGGTTCCCTTTCCAAATTCATCGATAAGGACCAGCGACCGCTCGGTGGCATTGTTCACTGCTTTCGCCACCTGCTGGGTACCAGGTGGACAAGGGAGAGTTTCAGAAACATTCGAGGCCTGTAACGCACTGACCACAGTCTGCCTGGCAGTAAAGCTGCTTGTGTATGTGTCCACCCAACTGGACTGCAAGTTCTTTAACGGCGAGACACGTTTTGTTCATCCTTTCATTGCCAACAGTGCCTCACACAAAGCCGGGGATCGATAAAGGTTCACGGTATTGATTCTCCTGGTCTCTGAACTGGGTGCTCCCTGCCCCTAGTGTAGAGAGCAGGCAGCAGAAGGAACGTTTTTCCTGTTCTGACATTTTTCACGGGTAGGGTTCCTTCCCCATTATCCCCCTCCCCCAACCCTCCCTCCTTTTGACCTGGTTGAGGTCGATCATGAAGGTAGAGAGGCCAAGGGAGATGGATTCACAGCTATGGATTCGGGTGAAGATGGCGTCTACTGCCCCAATTTCGGCTTCCTCTGCTGGCACAAAGCTGCCCACCAGGGCCATGAATGTGATCAAGCCTACCTGAATAGGGGAGGAGACAGGGCCCGGTGCCTCATGTGGCTGAGGTGAAGGTGAGGCTAAACTGAGGGGAGAACAATAGATCAAGAGAGATGGACACAGTTTAACAGAAGATCACAGCCCCTTCTGCTCGCTTTACAATCAGTAAAGGGCAGGGAGTGAGCCATGCTCATTAGAGCATGGCTCTCCCTCGGGTGGAGAATGAGAACTTGGGAGGAAGAGGAGCAGCGGGTGTGGGTTATGGTCTTTTCATGACAGCTGGGGTCAGAACACAGGGGGAGAAGAGCCGTAGGGACCTGGGCTGACTGGCAGGTGGGGGATGGAGACAATGGAGAAGATTCCAGAGGCCCAGTTTGTAGGGATTCCTCTACCTGTTTGAGGTATATGCTCTTCCCTGAGGAGTTGGGTCCAGTGATGACTTTGACCCTCCCTTTATACCCCCCACATTCTGCGGAGTTGGGCACGAAGGTTCGGGCACAGAGTTCCATCAGAGGATGCCTGCAGTGGGTGGAGAGGTACCTTGCACATGGCCTGTGGATGCAGAAGATGGGGCCTTTGGGCCCCTCTTCTCTATGCCTCCACTCTTTTCTGTTCTCACCTGCCATTCTGGATTCGTACCCCAAGGAGCCGTGGGGAGTAACGGGGCCTCGAGTAGCCATAGTCCCGGGCGGCACTGGCAAGAGCCAAGAGGACGTCCAGGCGGGAGGCAAGGTCCAACACCCGGGTCAAGACAGCTGCCCGTGCCAGCACCTGACACTGCAGCTGGTACATCAGCAGGGTCTCCTGGTCTGGGGGCAGGTAAGGGAGGGAGCTGGGGGTCAGCTCCAGGGGAAAGTGAAGGAGAGACAAAAGAGGCCAGCAGAGGGACCCAGAAACAGGCTTGCAGATACCATCTGAAATACCTAGAGACATTCAGAAAAGGCAGAGTCAGACAGAGAAAGAGAAAGCAATAGCAGGAAGGAAAGGAGCCTATCAGAATCATCTCCATGCTGCCCGCTCCGCTCCAGCCACTTGCTTCTCCTCACCCCGGATGTCGCAGTGCAGGTCCCCCAGCAATGCATCCAGCTCCTTGGTTCGAGCACTACGATAGTGAAGCTTCTCCTCTGAGAGGAACTGGATACAAGGATTCAAAGCTATGGGCTTTGCTTCCCTCGATCCTCATCCTCTCTAACCCCCATTCTCTCTAACCCCCGGCTCCAGCCCTGACCTTGATTTCTTTCTCCTTTGTCTCAGAGCTGGTAAAGATCAAAGTAAAACAACAGAAGAGGGATCCCACATTGGGCAGTGCTGATGGGGTAAAGCCTTCCCCTCAGCTGCTCATTCACTTTTCTTATCAACCCCTACAGAGGTCAAGGGTCTCACCATGAAGTCCAGACCCTCAATCTCAAAGTCATTGGTCTCCACCATGGAAGGCAGGCGGGGAATACAAAGAAGGAAGCCAATCTGGGGACAGTAAAAAAGAGATAAAGCAGAGAGTGATGCACTGGGCACTTTCTTTCCTTAGAGGAAGCCAGAGTCCCCTATATCCCCCAATGCTTCCCTCAGGGGGCTAAAGCCACCAAAAAGTGTTCATGTTCTTCAGATTTCTCCAGGGTTTTCTTATCTACTAATGTGTCCTTCATAAGCCTAATGTCCCCCTAAAAAACCCCTGGGGAGCACACCCACCCTCCTGCCCTCACCAGAGGGATGTAGATGACACTGCATGAAGGAATACGGGGGTCCAGATTTTCCAGCTCCTTCCGAGCCACCTCAGTGAGGAAACTGGGAAGTCCTGTCAGCCTTCGTTTTTCTAGGAGGGTGAAAGACACGCGGATATCAAAAGTAAGGTTCCTGCTCTGGTTGTGATGATTATCCCCAGTTGTAGTGGCCGCCTACCAAGAACGGTACCCCATCACTGGGCAGGCTCATATTTCAGGGCTCACAGGCCCATCCGTACACCTAACACTCACTCTCATCAATTTCAGGATCTATGTTGGGGAGGACTGTGAAGCGATTTTCAGCAAGACTGCCCTCAAAGTCCACCTGAGGAGACAAGAAGTCCAGGTTCTTTACATCCAGCACCATCTCGTCCTGTTCCTCACCTCTTCTTGGGCCCCTTCAGTCCCTGCTTTAACCCTAACCCTCCAAGCCTCCAAGCAGATCCCTGATATTTTGCCATCTCCTCTCACCATCCCATCCCTTGGTCATCCAGCTGACCTCAGTGTCTCTCATGCATCCCCATCTTCCACACCACATTCCCCAGAGCCCACTCATTCTCTATTACCCAAACCCATCTCTCTCCCCTAGTTTCCCAGGAGCTCTGCCTCTTTCCTTCCACTCACCACTTTCCCAATGAGGCTGGCAATGTGGTGTAGGTCATCAGAGAACTCTTGGGCAATGTCCCGAAAGAGCTGAATGGACTGGGGCAGGGAGCGGCAAGCATCTCTCAGGCCCAGGGCACTGTACACTGTCTGTAGGAGAAATGGACAGAGGAGAGTGGCCCATACCCAGGCTGGGCTTAGGCGAGGGGACAGGGATGGACTGAGAAGAACAAAGACCAATAGGGAAAAACACAATAACAGAGACAGAGAGAAGATCTCAAATGCAAAAAAGAAACAGTGAGAGAGAAAATGGTATCTGCAGAACTCTTCACCAGGCACCACACTAAACACTGAGGCTCCAAAGACAACAAAGACAACTGGGTCCCTTGTCCTAGATGGGCTTGTGGTCTAGTAAGGAAGACAGAAATACACCCAGAAGATTTAAAAATAAAGTGGTAGTTGCTTTGATAGAGATTTGTACAATATCCCAAGGTAGAAGTTTGTACAGAGGAAGGAGAAAGAGAAATAGGGATATGAAAGGCAGAGAAGAAATCAATGAGCAGAAGGGGCAATGACAGCATTCGGGTAAGAGACAGCAGGAAGAGAGGATGGGTGAGAGTCACTGAGAATTAATTCCCCAGTGTGAAAGTCAGTGACCTGAGGTGGCTGCTCTAACCAGGGATTAGATTGAGTGAATAGACCCAATCCAAAGGACATTGGCTGAGCCTCACTCTGTGACAGAGGATATATAAAGTGTATAAACCAAAGAGTTTATAATCTAGCCATGATGGAAACAAGCAACAAAAACAATGATTACCCACAAAAAAGACTGACCAAGTTGTGAAACTGACTAAAATTACTAAGGAAGTTCAGAGAGTAAGACTAATATGGGCTAAAATAGTTGGGATATCTTTGCAGAGAAAAAGAAATGAGCTTGGTCTTGAATAAGGCAATTCCAAAGGGAGGAGGGTATTCTGGGTGGGGGCAAGAGCATGGGCAAATGAATAGAGGAAGGAATAAGAACTAACACTTATTGAATGTTTACTACCCGCCAGGCAATATTCTAAACTTTTTACATGTGTTAATTTCATTCAATTCTCAAAATAATCCTAGGAGATGGGGACTAGCATGACTCCATTTTACAGGTGAGCAACCTGAAGCACAAAGAGGTAACACAAATTGCTCAAGGTCTCACAGAGAGTAAATAGAAGGGCTGGGAATTGAGCCCAGGTGTCTGGCTTTTAACACCATGCTATCCTGAGCAGGAACATGGTGGGTCTCTCAGGCAGAGTGCTTGAACGCAGAGCCTGGCCTGGCTGAAGCCAAGGATAAATGTTAAGTAGTGGGAAGGAATATGCAAATAGTCACACACATCTGCTCACCTAAAGTAAAACTGAAACTACTTTATGTGTTAGGTAAATATACTGTAGAGGGCTTCCCTGGTGGCGCAGTGGTTAAAAATCCGCCTGCCAATGCAGGGGACACGGGTTCGAGTCCTGGTCGGGGAAGATCCCACATGCCACGGAACAACTAAGCACATGCGCCACACTACTGAGCCTGCGCGCTAGAGCCCATGAGGCACAACTACTGAGCCCACGTTCCACAACTACTGAAGCCCGTGAGCCTAGAGCCCGTGCTCTGCAACAAGAGAAGCCACCGCAATGAGAAGCCCGCGCACCGCAATGAAGAGTAGCCCCCGCTCTAAGAATAGCCCCCGCTCCCCGCAACTAGAGAAAGCCCATGCGCAGCAACAAAGACCCAACGCAGCCAAAAATAAATAAATTTAAATTTAAAAAGTTTTTTTAGGCTCTCTCGCCTTCTGAGATGGCCCACACTCTGTCTGCGGAGTGTGTTTCTCTCTAAATAAATCCACTTCTTAACTATACCTTTGTTTCTCACTGAATTCTTTCTGCAGTGAGACATCAAGAACCTCAAATTCACTGGGAACAGAACTATAGCAGCCGCTGCAGCAAAAAAGCTGGAAACTGAAACCATGCACAGAGAAACTTCAGACAGTCACTGGAAACTTCGAACAGTGGTGGAGGAAGAGTAGCTGGAAAGCAGATGTTACAATAGCAATGTGTATTTGCTATGTGGAATTCACATTGCTATCTTGAGCTAGGTGGTAGAAGCCACATGCTGAGGATGGCAGAACAGGAAGACAGAAGGAGACTGGGTCACTGAGGACTTTATGAAACCACCCAACAATCATGGACTGCTTATTTTTATCCTTTTCTATAAAAGATAAACTTAATCTTATTTAAGCCAAAAAAATTTTTTTTAAAAAGGTAATCTATAGGTGGAGAGAGGGGAAAGGGATAGAAGCTACAATTAATTGACTATACCTTGTTTGGGAGATTTGACTTTGGAACTGTGTAAATATTCTACATAATTATAAGATTAAATTTTAAGAAGCAATTATTAAAAATCAAAAAAAGAATGAAACAAATGAACATAATGTAAATCCAGATAGTGACATAACCACTTGAAATAGTGACTAAAACACAGCAATTTGACTGTATATCCCTAGGGAGAACGGAAAGAACTATCCCTCCTTCCCCCCAAAAAATGTTAAAGTAGTATTCAATAATCATACAGTTGGTAGTAATGGTGATATTGCTATTCTAAGATTGTTGTGGATGTAATGCAGGAAAAAGCAAATAAGTGATACTTTGATTTTCTCACTCCTAGTGTTATTGAGACACAGAATCTCCAGTATGGAAGAAGGAAATATTGAAGAGGATAAAAATGGAATATACAAGGTAAGAACCCTGTGGTGCTGAATTTAAATAGGTGATGTCACAGATGCAGAAAACAAACTAATGGTTACCAAGGGGGAAACGGTGGGGGAGGGATAAATTGGGAGATTGGGATTGACATATACACACTACTATATATAAAATAGATAACTAATAAGAACCTACTGTATAGCACAAGGAACTCTACTCAATACTCTGAAATGACCTAAATGGGAGAAGAATCTAAAAAAGAGTGGATATATATTTATGTATAACTGATTCACTTTGCTATACAGCAGAAACTAACACAATATTGTAAATTGACTATACTAAAAAAAAATTAATTAAAAAAAGAATATAGATATAGTGATCTCTGGATATCTAAAAAACTAAAATAAAATAAAGAGGTGACGTCAGTACTAATTTATCATGTATTTTATTTTTTTTAAAGTTCCTAGATCTGTCCACAGAAAAGGCCTACAAGCAATAAGCAAAACATGCTGAGTACCCTCTAGCATTCACTGTGGTATACAGAAATACCATTTCTCACTAAAAGGAACCGGGGCTCCTCAGAGAAATGTCTGGTTCCAGGTCAGAACCGGTAGGTGTAAATGGTATATCTGGTACATCTTGTCAAACCAGAGAGTGGGGAAGCTATCCAAGTCTACTAGTGTCATGTTAAAGACCTCAGAAGCCAACATGAAGAGGCTCCCATTGGCCAAAGATGGAATAACTCAAACAAGTGTAAAGATTAAAAACGCAGTGGCCTGAAGCACGAAGAAATCTGTAAGTTTGTAATGATACTAAAACAACAACAGCAACCAAAATAACTCATTGGTTGCCTTGGAGGATTATGGAACTAATTTCGTATTTGCTGATAGCTGGACAGATAAAATCAGGGGGAAAAAAATCAAGCAATGTTCTGTGATATCACTAGGTAACCAAAGAGTAGATGAAAGGAAGTCTTTCTTCCAGAAACGTTCTGTCTAATAAATGAAGAAAGAATGATAGAATTAGAATAACACTATTTTGCAATCTCTAAAGAACTAATGGACTTAGATATTAAACATCAAAGACTGTTAACATCACAAAAGGAGAGTCAGACACACTGACATTATGTTCCTCCATTTATGAAACACTATTGAAAAAAATTAAACTTGAACCTGATCAAGCTTCTAGATTCAACTATTAATTTACAGAAATTCTAGAAGAGAGAGAAACATGTCAAAAACAGGGAATGTAATCAGTGAAATGCAGGGTAAGGAAAACTCTGTAGGACAAATAATCCAGCTTCTTCAACAAATACTTTGCAAGGGGGAAAAGATATATATATGGAGAGATGGCGAGAGAGGGGGAGAGGGAGAGAGAGAGAGAGACAGAGAGAGAGAGAGAGAGAGAGAGGGGGAATGGTGAAATGGAGAAGGAACCCATAAAGGAGACTCAAAAAGACATCATCCTATCACTATATGAACATATTTTGATCCTAATTAAACAAACTGTAATTTTAAAAAATCATTACATTTAAGAGATGAATAGAAATTTAAACATGAGATAATTAATATTAGAGAATTACATTAATTTTTAGATAAGATAATGGCATTGTTATTCTTTTTTAAAAGTAATTTTTTTAGAAAGCATATTGAAATATTTATGGGTGAAATGATATGATGGCTGGGAATTGCTTCAAAATAATCCAGGAAAAGGAAAGTGAGAGAAGATATACATGAAACAAGATTTGTATGAGTGAAAGTGTTAAAGCTACATGGTGGGTACATGGGAGTTCATTGTATTATTCTCTCTAAATTTTTTTTGACAATTTCCGCAGTGCAAAGTTTTTTTAAAGGTGATGGCATAAAGTTGGACCGGGTGACGAGAGTAAAGAGGATTTGGAACACATGCTGTGGGTCCTAACCTGGACTTCTAGATTCAAGAAGGGAGGTCTTACCTTGTAGAGAACCTGCCAGTCACTGACCTTGGTGTGGGACAACTTCATGCGTTTAAGAATCAGCTAGAGTCAAACAAGGAGACAGCCGCTGTCTTCCTTCTCCCACCCTAATGCCCCTCAAGATGCCCAGCATCCCTCAACCTCCTTCCCCACCTCCCTGCCCCCAACCCCGAGCTCACAGGCACGTTCTTGATGTGACCCAGCAATCGATGCAGCATCTGAGCCATGTCCAGATTCTGGGGTAACAGGAAAAACTGAATGACATCCAGACGGGAATTTAGTTCCCCCAGGTCCTGGGTTGGGCGTGTGAACCATAGCCTGGAAGTGACGGATGGAGTGAGGAGACCAGAAATTACATCTGTTCTCATCACTGTCTTGATCTCAATTTGTGAAAATTGTGCATTTGGAGGTCCCTGGGGATTGCGGCAATATGTATCTGTACTGGTAAGTACAGTGTCCGATCTATGCAGGTGTGTTTACTTGCATCTACTGAAAATCTCTGGATGTGAGCACAACTGTGTGTATCTCAGTTTTGATGGTTATGACCATGTGTCATTCCATGTGGGTATGTGATGGAGTTTGTCAATATTTTAGAGGGAGAGCAGTGTGTTGAGGCATTTGAATGCCAACACTCTAGCTCTCTCTGCAGCTGAGTAGGAGTGAGTCAGAAAGAGTTTGTATATCTGTATTTAGCTGTGAAATAGCACAGACATTCGTCTTTTCATGTTCTTCCTGTGAAAGTATATAACTGTTCCATGTAGAATAAGTCCTCAATTCATGATAATGTTCATCCCTGCAGAGAAGAAAGTATTGGGTAGAGATACTTAAAGGGCTTCAATAACATTGTCTTATTTTTAAATTGGCTAGTGGAAACACAGAGGTTTATATTATTATTATTATTATTATTACCTTTTCTGTGTCTGAGGTTATTCCCTAATAAATTAAATTATTATACAGAAATAAATGTCTCATCTGTGTTTGTCTAATTCTGGGTATCCCTATCTCCCTGTGGCTATGAAGAGTGTGAGATTCTACGAGGACCTGGGAGCCCACAGATTATTTTTTTCATTTTGTATACAAGCCAACCTGTGGAGACACTGGGGCCTAAGGATGTGTATCTCACACTGTAGTCTACGGCCAGTTACCCTGGGTTAGAACACCCCAGGTCAGAATGAAGTGGAAGACTCATGTGGATTCGAGGGTGGGCTTTAGGCACCTCTGCTCCTTGGCCACAGAGGAGCAGAGGTGTCTGAGGCAGTGTAGGCCAGTCTGTGAATACCCTCCCCACCTGGAGAGCACGAGCCTCACCAGACTTTCTTATAAAATACCTAGGTAGCTCTGACTCATGTACTTCGAGTGCCTGGAGGTCTTAGTCGAGCCAGACTCAAGTCAGCTGAGGGGATGAGGCCCTTAGAAGGTAAGCAAATTGTCCAAAGTCATGCAGCTAGTAAGAAGTACAACTGGATCTCAAACTCAGGTCTCCAGACTGCTAGGACAGTGCTCTTTAGAGCATACTGTGACATTTAGTCACCTTCCAGGTGCCCTGTCTGGCTTCAGGCCAGCTGGGCCCTTGGCTGATCATCAGATTGTGATTCTATGCCCTGCAGCATCCTATCTAAGGAATCTGCACCCCTCCCTCACCTTTAACTCAGTTCTCTTCTCCTTTGAGAATTCCTTTCCTTTCATCCCTGGTTGAGACTAGAGATCTGTGCCTGAAGCACTAGAGAACTTCGAGGTAATTAAATCACCCCACCAATTACCTGGAGATGGCCTCAGAGATAATCCTAAATTAACCTCCAAAAGACATACATTGCAGGGCAGGTGGCATGGGGAAAAGATTGTGCACCTGCAGGCTAGCAAAGGTTTCCTGAGTTTTTAGAGATGATGTAACCAGTGTGCTTGCATTCTACTGCATACAAGGCCATGTGCTGAGCTAACAGGAATGGGCCACTGCATAGAGTTCACTCATAGCTATGAGGGCAAGTAGATTTACCAACTAATTCCAACCTGATGTGATAGTGCAACTAGAAAATATAAACAAGCACTATGTGACCACACAGCAAAGTGCATGTCAGTCTCCTCAGAGGTGCCTGTGAAAGCTTCACCAGAAAGGTGATAGTTGGGTTGCAAGAGGATGTAAGATTTTGACAGGTGGAGAGCAGGGGAAAGACTTTCCAGAGGGAACAGCATAAACATAGGCTTGAGGGGGAATTCCCTGGCGGTCCAGTGGTTAGGACTCCGCACCTTCACTGCTGAGGGCCTGGGTTTAATCCCTCGTTGGGGAACTAAGATCCCACAAGCCGCACGGCCGAAAAAACAAAACAAAACAAAACGTGGGTATGAGGAGGTAAGCCTGGAAATTAAAATTGAGGGGCCCTGAATGCCATACTGCTAAAGATGCGACCCTTAATCATGCAGGTAATGCGGAAACCTCCTGAGGTTTATGTTTTGTTTCTACTTAAGCTTTAAAAAAAAGGGGGTGGGGGAGTGACATGCTCAGACCTCTATTTTGGAATGAAGAATAGATTGGAAAAAGAAGCGTTTAGAGGCAGAGAGACCAATTTGAAGGTGAATGCAATGCTCCAGGTTAGAAATGAAGATAGCCAGAATTAGAGCAGAGGAAAGAGGGAGAAGGGGATGGCTGAGAGAGACATTTCTGGATAGAATCAATAGGTCTCAGTGAATAATTGAATATGGGGGGTGAGGGAGAAGCAGCAATCCAAGGTTCAGAGCTTGAGAAGCTATATTGCCAGCAATGCCATTAACCAGAAAAGGGAATGCAGGAAGATGAACAGGGCCAGTGGGTGTCAGTTTGGATGCTCTGAGTTTGAGCTGCCTGTGGAAATCGCAGGTGGCGAGGATGTGCAAAGAGCATTCCACATATGGAGCTCGGAACTAGAGATACAAATTTGAGAGTCATCAGAGAACAGCTCAAATTTGAAGTGTGTTTTTAATAATTAAAGATATTACCATGTGTACATTGCTGTCTTGTGATTCTGCTTCTGCTGTGTGTATGTGTGAAAGTCCGTGTATCATCAGTGGGTACATGTGCATCTGTGCTGACAACGTAAAATGAGAATAACACTAGCTACCACATGGGGTCGCTGTAAGGATTAAATGCATTTAGCCAGCATTCGGGAAAGGGCAGTTGTTTTCATTACTACTAAGGGTGGTGTGCTTGAGTCTACAGATTGCCTGCATTAACCTGTAGCACGTGTGTGACTCTTACTCACCTGAGCAGTTTCTCTCCCCACTTACAGCGGCATCTGTTGAGGATTCCTGTTGGGAGTTGGGGTATGGAGTGAGCCTGTTACAAGCAGGGTCAGGGAAAGGAATGTGTGGATGTGCCTAAGCTGAAGCATCAGGGTCAGAGGTTTGGGTGTTCGGCTGGCCGGCCCAGGGGGCATTCCCCAGATACAGGACACAAAGGCAGCCAAAGCCAACGTGTGGCCACAAGTCTGAGCCGGGATTACCTTACATGGGCTTGGGGGAGGAATGGGCACTCACAGGAACACTCAGCCAGAAAAATATGCAGAGCAGACATAATTAGACTCACAAAAAGCCCAACACATACACGTAAACATTAGACACAACCCACTGAGATGCACAGTGAAACCATGTGGTTACTTGGGGTGATGTCCCCAATACACCCTAAAGCCTGAAACAACTATAAGAGATAAAGACTCTATGCAAATCAAACATGGGAGTTATGCAGTTACATAACTCTCCTCTATATATAGGGCCTTCCAAAGTCCCTAGACAGGTACACCACTAGTAGAAATATTCATACAAACCCAAAAAATAAACATGGAATTGGTAGAGTAAGAAATGATAAGCAAATGACACTGAACAACTATACTGGACAAGGTTTTGGGAAGATGCCCAAACTGAGGGAGGGTACAAAGAAGATAATAAAGCTGGATTGGGACTTCCCTGGTAGCACAGTGGTTAAGAATCCACCTGCCAATGCAGGGGACATGGGTTTGAGCCCTGATCTGGAAAGATCCCACATGCTGCAGAGCAATCCGTGCTCCACAACTACTGAGCCTGTGCTATAGAACCCGCAAGCCACAACTACTGAGCCCACGCGCGGCAACTACTGAAGCCCCCGCACCTAGAGCCCGTGCTCCGCAACAAGAGAAGCCACCGCAACGAGAAGCCCACGCACTGCAATGAAGAGCAGCCCCCGTTCGCTGCAACTAGAGAAAGGCTGAGTGCAGCAACGAAGACCGAACGCAGCCAAAAATAAAAAAATTAAGAAAAAAAAGAAGCTGGATTGGAGCAGAAGAGACAGCTGGCAATGGGGTGAAGTGGAAGAAAGAGAGGCTGGGATACATCTTTGGAGGCAGCTGCTTTTCTGGCAGGCCTGTGTAGTGTGGGATGAGGGAGGGGGCACACCTACCAAACAGGCTGAGCCCCTCCTTGAGTCCACTGGCCACTTTGTACACTGAGGGGTGAGGCTCACTCTTAAATATCTGCAGAACACTATCAGGGAGAAATTAGGGTAATTTGTATTTTAAAAGGCAATTGAGAAAATGGAATGGGGATTGGGAACACCTCCTGAGATGAAGTCTTGATGTAAGGTTTGTCCCTCACTGCTCTCTGCCTCAGTTTCTCCTTTCAGAAAAGGAGGGTGACACCTTTGTGCTTTTCTTCTTCTCTCCCCTCACCCCCCTTCTCTTTCCTTCAGGGAGAGAGCTCTTAATAGCCCCAGGATTAAAGAAATTGGAGCCCCGTTAAGGATTATTAGAGCATTAAGCTTAATCCTTCTCCCTCCCCAAAGATGACAGCCTGCCTCCATCTCCTTACCTGTAAGTGTCTTGATCTATGCTCACCAGATAGGTCCTGAGGACAGAAAACAAGCAGAAAGGAAGGTGGCTGGGGTATGAGAGGTCTGAGTTCATTCTTAAGTTATACCCGCTTAGCTCTCCTTCAAGAGTACTGTCTCAGTTTTCTCCCCAGAGCTCCACACCCTCTCAGGAGCTCCTGTGTGTCCTAGACCACTTTACCAGATGGGTCACTGCCGACGCCCCCCAACCCGTCTTACTTTCCAGGCCTCCCAATCCCACCTTACTTTGGTTGAGGTTAGGGTAAATGACCTACAACACAAATTTCTTAAAGCCTAGGATGGGGATGCTGACGTTATAGTCTTCCAGTTCAACCCCGATTCTTCTTCGACCCATGAACTTCAGCAGCCCTCCAAGTGCTCGAACCTAGGAGGGGATCAGTAGTGGAGGTGGGGTAAATCCCAACGTCTTGGAGGCTGGACAACACCAGGGAAAACTATTATTTTCCAGGGCTGGGCTAGTATCTCCCAGGACTCAAACCTAGTCTCCAGGTGCTTGTGCCTTTCTCTAACCTGCCGCAAGCCAGCCCTTATCTTGCGGGACCCATCTCACCGTGAGGAGGCAGTCAAAGGGGATGATGGAGGAGAGGAAGAGGATTTTCTCAGTGGCGGTCATGGAGTCTGGGATGAAGGAGTAGTTTCCAGAAAGGAGGCGCTGTTTGCTTATCTCCAGGCCTATTTTGAGGGAAGAAGGAAGGGAAAGATCTTATAGCCAGATTCTTCACCTTATTTTAAGAATGAGAAAACAGAAGCAAGAGAGATGATGTGGCTTGCCAAATTCACACAGGCAGTTAATATAAAGCTGAGACAAGAACCAAATTTTCAGACTCTTTATTCTACATATAAAGAGGTTTGGCTGGGAACATAAACTGAGAAAGATAAATGGCTCAGGAGAGTGATATCTGTCTGGAATTGGGGATTTGGGGTCAAAAAAATCATATTAACAGAGGAATTAATAACATGAATGCCCTAACATCTAATTTAGGATAGAACATTCCCTGTCCTTTTTGCAAAACCTGGGAAGGTTATGGAAGTGTCTTCTAGATGAACGAGGTCAGTGAGGCAGTGCCTTTTTTTTTTTTAAGGGGCAAATGGCTTCGTCTTAAAGGGGAAAATGCCAACAATCAAAGCTGACCAAAAAGTGTTACTACTCCCTCTTCTCACGGAAGGCCCTCATCCCTAGACAAGCCTAAGCTGCAGGTTATTAAAGGGTAGGGATTAGGAGAGATCGTGGGGAGACTGGTCATGGGGCTTGAAGAACACAAAGGTTTAGAATGAGATAGGGCTGAGGGGAGACCTCTGATGATGAAGGTGGAGTTAGGAGAAAGGGTCAGAAAACTGGGATGGGGGATTGGGCAAAGCAAAGGGGAGGAGATACCAAAATCCACACTTGGCAAAAATATGATTTCAGGTCTCTTAGGCTCTCTGTGCTCTTGGGAGGCTGTGAGGGAGGCAAAGAAAGGGCCATCAGTCTGTACATCTCAGTCCTTCTGCCGCTGTCCCACCTTCCCTCTCACCCAGTTCTGGTCTCCTGGCTGTAGCTCCCCCCAAGACCCTTTAGTCTCCTGGAACATTCCATAATTTAGTCCTTCCCCATTTTCCCTCTCTCCCTTACTCAGTCCTTACCAAGCTTCCCCAGAAACCGAGTCATATTCTCATCCTGTTTGGCGCTCGTGACAACAGACCGGGGATCGATTTCATCCAGAACTCGGAATGAGAATGGAGACCAAATGAGTTCAAGGATCTTTATCTTTTGACTTAGAGGGAACCTGTAGCCCTCCCCTTGCTACCCCCCTTCACACCTCAGAAACTTATTTCCTCCCTCTAAGAGTAGGGAGTGCCCCCCACATTGGGAGCATAAGTCGGAGTCAGACATGAGATTAGAAAAGGAAAGAGTAGTAAGACTGATGGGGTGGTGGGAGGGAAGAGGGGTGCCCAGGAGATTATCACTAGACTGTAAACCCTTAAAGGACAGACATGACTGATTTGCCCAGGACTGTATCTCCAGCTCCTGGTACATTTGTGAATAATGAGATGAATTCCTAAAAACAACAAAGGGGGCCTCTAGGAGTCAACTAATAAAAATAGATTGAGTCAGGTAAGGACCTACGAGTGAAATACGCTTCTAATCCCAGGGTAGAGGAATTCCTAGTTCTGTCCTCACCTCTCTGGAGCAGCTTGAGGCTCTCGTGGTCTGGGGCATCTGGCATAAAGTAGATGGTGGAGTCACTAGTGTCATAGTAGGCAATGCCCAGGTATCCTGAGCTCCACAGCACACACAGATGAATCTGTCCGGCAAGGAAGAAAGGAAACTAATATTTGAACCACTCATTAAGTGCAGGGTTGAGGCATGCCTTATTTAATTTTAATTATTTTATCAACTCTCTGAGATAGACATCATCACCCCCATTCAGTTAATGTGAAACCGACATTCAGCGGAGGGAAGTGACTGGCCCAGCTCTTCTTCCCAGCCCCTTTACAGTCTAACAATCAGACGTTCCAATCAACTCCCTGCTCTCCAGGTTCGAGCTCTTGCTCCTCAGACATCGCCTCTCCGCCCCGCCCCCAGACCTCCGCGGGCTCCTCCTCTTCCTCTTCCTCGGCCTCCCGGGGGTCTGGCACTGGGGCCGGGCTGGGGAAGCTGGCCGAGGCCTCCCCGGGTCCCGGTCCCTGCGGCGTCCTGCCTGGGGTCGCTCCTACGGAGGCCATGGCCTTGGAGGCTCTGTGGATGAAGAAAATGAAGGCGGTTTAGGAGCGAGATCTCACCCGCGAGGAGACGGGGGTAGCGGGGCGCGCAGAAATGCAACTCCACTGAGAACTAATGGGAGAGGGCTGAGGGGCAGGGCTGCTAGGGCCTTCGAGAGCTGTGGTCACAGGTGCAGGGCATCTGGAGGGGCGACTTCTCGGGTATTTCACTACAGACTGTGGAAAACACCACTCGCCCCACCCTCATTCCTGTCACGCGGAGGTTGTATTTGGAGACGGTCTGAGGGTCCTGTGGGACAAGTTTTGCACGCCTCCTCTCTCCGCCCCTGCCAACCAAGCCCCCAAGATCACAGCCTCACACTCTTGACTTCCCCACCCAGTTGCGGACAGCTCGCGGCGTTTTCCCGCCTTTTCAGTCACCTGGGTAGCGACGTGCGCGAGAGCGCGTCACTAAGGGCCGCAGGCCTGCGAGAGGGTGCGCCGAAGCGAGGGCGGGGTGCGCGCGCACGCGCCCCGCCTTCTTAGCCGCTATTGGTCGAAGAGACCCGGATCCTGCCTAGAGATCCAACAGAGCGAGAGGGAGGAAGGGACCGCAGAGAAGGCTGGACGATGATTGGCCTATTCGTACATGGGGCGGTGCCAGAACGTTCAAACTTCCCGCCCTCGGATGTTGCCTAGCAACTGGGCCTGTGGCCCTTGATTGACACGGGGTGGAGCCTGTGAGAAGGTCCTTAGCAGAGCTGGAGTCCGAGCCCCCGGAACCGGTCTAGGGGCGTTGGGTAATCTGGAGAGGAGGCCGAGCTTAAAGAAACGCAGACGCGTTTTTTGGGGGGTTTTGTTTTTGTTTTTGTTTTTTCTGGAGAGTGGAGATAAGCAACATTAATTCAACCTATGCCAACAATTCTAACTTAATATTTATAATGAGCTTAGAACAGTGCCTGGCAAACAGTAAGAGCTACGTGAGTGTTTTAAATAAATAAGCGGAAATAAGAAGGGAGACTCCTATCTCAGCCCACCTTTGCCTGTTTCCTGGGTGCAGAGTATGGCCACTCCCATAGGGACACCACAGGGCCTAATTAATAATTTCAGCGCCCCAAGAGAAGTTGGAAGCATTCGAATTTCACCAAGTTCTGGCAGAGAGAAGCAGACCTGCTAAAAAACACCTACACCCCTACTGAAACGTGCCCCTACCCCTGCGCGCGTACACACACACACACACACACACACCCCTAAGTTCTGGCAGAGAGAAGCAGACCTGCTAAAAAACACCTACACCCCTACTGAAACGTACCCCTACACACACACACACACACACACACACACACACACACACACACACACCCCTAAGGACAGAAGGGTGTCATTCATTCATTCTGGGCCAGGTGGTGGACTCAAAACAGGGAACAAAATTAAATCCCTACTCCATGAACCTAATTTTTGAGTGTGTGTCTGAGGGGAGGAGAAGCAAGGAGATTGTGAAGGAGAAAGAAATAAACAATCATATACTTTTAAAAACATCTCTTAAAATACATCTTCACCCCCAGCTTTGTTCTGGGTACTCTGAGATGCGGAGATCCCACCCAAGAGCTTAGGAAAGATGGTAACCTGGCTCTGCTAACCAATGATTGGAAAATCCCCTCTAGTGAGAAAGGTGGGGGAATGAGTTAAGGGCTAGGTTAATGGTTACCCCTGGCAAATTGTTTAGCAATGGGGCTATGGAAACCTGGAGGAGGCCAGGTGACAGCTCTAAGGAGTGTTGGGGAGGGACACACGTTCCAATCTGGGGTGGGAAGAGATTAGGGACTGGTTTACCAACCTGAGGAAGGGGAGGGAGTGGAAAGAGAAGCCTGGGGAAGAAAAGGGGAGATACTGAGACAGGAGAAAAGCAGGGGCAAGGAGTTTGAGATGGGAGGGAAACTTCTCTGATGCAGGATTTGGGAGTATAGCCCCCTGGCTTCAAACCCATGTGGCACTGATGGATGGTACCAGGAGAGGGCAGCATTACCTGTTGTTACCTGAGAAGTTAAGGAAAAATACTTTGTGGGTAGCCATGCCAGCTAGCCAAAGTCAATATTGATCAAGGCAGCTCTAGCTATAAAAGCTGTAGGGAAAGAGAGGCAGGGGAGAAGCTGTCAAACCTGTTTGAGCTCAGGGCTGGCTCCAGTTGCCTGAGGCTTCTCCCAGAAGGGAGATTTTTGTGGGGCAGATTCTCTGGTGGACATGGACCAGCTGGAGCAGAAAAGGACCCTGAGAAGTAGCGCTGCTTTGACCTCCCTTCCTCAGATGGAAGGGGTCATGTGTGCAGATTTTGAGGGTCACCCTGGAGGAGATTCCCCACCAACAAACACATACTCGTTGAATCATTCTACATCCTTATCAGATGTTACAATTCAAGGGAGCAAACACCAAATATATCCCCTCTCTGAGGAGGACAGAGAAAGGCCTTCCTCCACGGAGGAGAAAACCCACAGAAGAGGAAGCATGAGAGGAAACCACTAACTGCTGGTTCCAGCACCTCTCTTCACTCCACTCCCTCCTCCCCCAACTCTCTCCCTTTCTTTAAGTTTCAAGCCCTGTTTTGCTCCTATGTCCTTGCATTCCACCATGATTTTCTGAAACTGTAGGTGCCCTGTTAGACAGAGGGTGGTGAGGAAGAAAGGGATGGCTGGATAGGAGAGAGATTCAAATGTGGGGGCTGGCATATGTCCAGTTTGGAGGACACATTTTGGGGCTATTTTTCAGCAGATCATAAAGAGTCTGATAGAACCTCCAAAATCAAGGTTATTGGGGAGGGAGGGAGAGAACTCTTCTTCCTCTGTCCTCCCTACTTCTTTCTTTCTTTCTTTCTTTCTTTTTGGCTGCGTTGGGTCTTCATTGCTGTGCACGGGCATGGAATTGCCGATTTGGGGTAATTTACCTTTGAGTCTCCAGACATTTTTATTTTATTTATTTATTTTGTTAAAAAAAGAGATTTCCCTTTTTATTTTTTAAAATTAATTAATTAATTAACTTATGGCTGCGTTGGGTCTTCATTGCTGTGCACGGGCTTCTCATTGCAGTGGCTTCTCTTGTTGTGGAGTCCTTAGTCCTCCTGAGGACTCCACTCACACTATTCTGTCTGATCTTCACTTTTTTCCCCCATGATAGGACCAGCTACCACCAGCCCCTAGCATCGATGCAGCTCTACACTGGGGCCACGATACCCCATGCTTCCACCCCATCTCCAAGGCAACCCGTCAGTGATAAAAGGGCAAGGGGCACAGGAAAGGGCCCCACATGGGGGGAAGAAGTAGAAGCATTAAAGCTGACCAGACTACGGAGCGGGAGAGTACCTCCGCCAGTGATGAGGCCCCTTGGCTCAGCTTCCTCTTTCCCCAGCACAAGGCCTGGTTATCTCCTTTCCCCACCCCTGCCCTACCTCTCACCGCTCTCTTCCTCCAACCCCAGCTTCCACGTGCAAGTCCCTCTCCTGGGCCACAGTCCTAGCAACCCAGAAGTTGGACTGGAGTTCCGAGGGAACTTGGAGGAAATAATAAAGGATCACCTTTCCCTTCTGTAATTCCTTTTCTGGGCCCTCAGGGACTTGCTCAAGCAGTCGGTGTCAGATTTCTTGTGTGAGGGTTGAGTGGGAGTGTCCTCTGATTAATGAAGCAGGGAAACTGAGGCAGAAAAAAGTCCCTTGTTCAAGGAGACTGGCAGGGACACAAGAAGTTTCCCAGGATTCCCTCTCCTCAACACCCCCTTCCCCATCATCTGGGAGACCTGAGGCTCACCCCTCCGGGCCCACTCCCTAGGTCGTCGAGTTCCGCCCCCGCGCCTGTCCCTCCGCAGGTTCAGGGCGGGGCGGTCCGTGAGTCAGCTCCCAGATCCAGCCCGGGAGAGGGTAGAGCTAGATCCGCTGGGTGTGGAGTACGCTGGACTGGTCGAGAGGCCGCGTCTGGAGTGAGCGGGTCTGATCGGGATCGTGCGGCGCTGCAGGGCGAGTAGTCCTAGGTCTGGGGGAGAGAATCTTTTCTGTGAGACCGCCTTCTCCCTGGCCCCGCCCCCTCCCAGTTCCCCCAGAGACGGCCGCTTCCTGGTCCCCGTCGCAACCATGGCCGAAGAACAACCGCAGGTCGAATTGTTCGTGAAGGTAAGAACACCTTCTCCCTCCTAGGCCCCCCTCCGAGTTACTGGAAGGCAACTCTCACTTTTCCTCAGCTCCAGCCTTAACTCCCTAATCCGTTTCCTCTTGGATCCCCACCCCAAAACCCACGTGCAGTCTTTAGGGCGTGTGTGGCAGGGGCCTGGGGGGGTGGTGGCCGGGTTTTGGGAGGGGAAGACAATTGATGTGTGCGCGGGTAATGAGAAATCTAGGCTCAATCCTGAAAAGTTTGTAGAAGTGCAGGTTTCCAGCAGCCTGAAGGACAGGAAAGTAGAGAAAAGGGAGGGTTCCCAGGAGCTGAGAAGACTGACGGGAGTGGGTGTGGGGGGACAGCTGATACGAGGACCGAGAGAGAAGGGGGCAGCAGGAAACCTACAGGCTTTGGGTGGGACAGAGGGAAACATCCGGATGAGGGCCCTACAAGAAGATCAGAGGGTGAGGAGCCTAGTGGGGGAGACTCGGATGGGGGGTGTGTTACGGGGGCGAGGTTTCAAGGAAGAGGGTGTGGTCCGGAGGCCTGGGAGTGGGACCAGGTGAACTGGGAAGAATTGGTGGGGTGGAAGGAGACAGGAGAGTGGGAGTGGAGTTCCAGAAGCTGGCTCAGAGAGGTGATGGGGTCGAGAACGAGTGTCCTGAGGACTTGGAGAAGCGAGAGAAAGGGTGGTGGCGAGGAGATGAGAGCTGAGCTGTGGCTACCGCGAGGGTAGATGGAGAGAGAGAGCAGGAGGAGGAGAGCTGGGTTAGGGCGTTTAGGGTTTGGGGGTTATAGAAACAGAAGAAAAAGAGTTGCCCCAGCTCTGTCCTCTCTGCGGGTGTGGATGAGGAGAGGTGGTCCCAAGGCATTTGCATATCGAAACCGCAGGCTGCCTCTTCTGCCCTGCTCCCTTCTCCACTAGCACTGCATTCTCTCCCCTCTCTGGACCTCTTCTCTGTGCCCCTCCCTCCCTTTAGCGACCTCCCCCTCCGTCGGTAACTCCCGGTTCACACATTCTCCCCACCCTTCACTTTCCTGCCTCCTTTCTCTCCACTTCCCCGCTTTTGTTCATCTAGCCTTTGTGTGTTCCAGCCCGTTTCTCCCTCTCCTTTATGCTGGGGCTTCTCCGGTAGCCATTCCCTCTCCCTCAGCCGTGCCTGGGTCGACCCCCTTAGGTGTGGTCCCCACCCACCTCACTCTCACACTTGCCTCAGGGGCTATTTTTATTTTTACTCCTGGGTGAGACTGTGCTACAGAGATTCCAGCCCTGGGTCCTGTGTGAGGAAGATTATCTGGAGCCAGGGAACTTATCCTGGGAAACCCCAGCCGTGCCCAGGGAAGAGGGAGGTGGCCTTCGCTGCCCAGGCCTCAGCTTCACAGGTCCCTGCCCCCACTGCTTGCCAGGAAGGAAGCTGCTGAGACCGGAGACACAGTGAGATGAATCACCCTCAGCTAACGGGGAGGTGTCCTTTGGGGGATGAGGTCACTACTTGCCGATTAGAGGGCAGCCCCCCTCTGCAAGGCCCTCCACATCTCTAGGGCGAGGCTCTGAGCCCCTTGACTCCCCACCCAGCTGCTTGGGTAGAGGTATAGAGAAGCAGAACTCATGCTTCCAAACCCTGCCCCACCTCTCCTGTTCTCAGGCTCTACTCCATTCAGGAATCTAGGCCCTCTAGCCCACAACTCTAGCCTCACCAAAGTCCCTCTCTAGGCGTTATTTCATGGGTCGATGTGAGAATTAAATGAGTTTTTGTATGTAAAGTGCTTAGAATAGTACAGAGGAAACTAACTACACCACCATTAGTCTTCCCTCTCTAGGGTCCAAATCCTCCAAATTCTCCAAAGCCCATTCCCTCTGCCTACCTCCATCTGTCCTCAACTCTCTGGGGAGCCAGAAGCCTACCTTTGCAGAAGATATTCTCACTGATCCACCTTAGGTTTGACCCAGACCCCAGGGTGGAGAGCCCAGTTCTGGAGGGGTGCTTTTAGCGGTGAGACTGAGTTTGTGTCATGACTAGGCAGAAACCAGCTAGGTCTGGGAGTAGGAGATGCAGAGAATGGCCTGGGGATGAGTGGGGTGCACCAGGCCTAACCTTGGGCTGGGGGTTGCTTTCCAGGCTGGCAGTGATGGGGCCAAGATCGGGAACTGCCCCTTCTCCCAGAGACTGTTCATGGTGCTCTGGCTCAAGGGAGTCACCTTCAATGTCACCACTGTTGACACCAAGAGGTAGGCGCACTTCTGTTCCTCTAAACTCCCTTGTGCACACACACATGCACACTTACACACTCACCCACCTGAGTCCTTCCATCCTGAACTGTTTTCCCCTCCATCCAGAGCCCCTTTGCCACATCTCTCCATCTCTCCTTTCTGGGTCTCCCTAACCCCCTTTTCCTGTACTAATGCCTGGTCTCTCCTCCAGGCGGACTGAGACGGTGCAGAAGCTGTGCCCAGGAGGGCAGCTCCCATTCCTGCTGTACGGCACTGAAGTGCACACAGACACCAACAAGATTGAGGAATTTCTGGAGGCGGTGCTGTGCCCTCCCAGGTATAGGGGAACTTGGAAAGGGGAGTAGGGGTGCTGGGAGACTCTGGGAGAGAGAGGTTGAAGAAATGAAAAACAGAGATGGTGGTGGGGCTGCGGCAGGGGAGCTGAGGTTCCTCCTCGGAAGATATCTTATCCTGTTTGTCCCATTGGCTTCCAGGTACCCCAAGCTGGCAGCTCTGAACCCTGAATCCAACACAGCTGGGCTGGACATATTTGCCAAATTCTCTGCCTACATCAAGAATTCAAACCCAGCTCTCAATGATAGTGAGTCTTGTGGGTTGGAGGCCTGGGTCCTAGGAGGAATAGAAAAGATCCAGGGATTAGGGGCACCTGGACATTCAGATACCAGGGAGATGGAGCAGATGTTGGCAAATCTTACTCCAATTTAAAAAAAAAAGAGAGAGAGACAGTGAGAGAGAGAGAGAGAGACTCTAGATCCAGATGACCTGAGTACAAATTCTAGTAGCTGTGTGACTTTGGGGAATTCATTGAACTTCACTGTAAATCCATTTCCAGATCTATAAAATGAGGATAACAATACCTACTTTATGGGTTGATGTGAGAATTAAATGAGTTTTTGTGTGTAAGTTGCTTAGAATAGCACAGAGAAAATGAACTACATTAGTGTTAGCTATTATTATTTTGGACTGGCCTCACCATTAGTGTTCACCCCCTCATGGGCCTTCCTGGACTATGTCAGTCTTCTGATGTTCTTACCAACTCCCTTCTCTTGCACAGACCTGGAGAAGGGACTCCTGAAAGCCCTGAAAGTTTTAGACAATTACTTGACATCCCCCCTCCCAGATGAAGTAGATGAGACCAGCGCTGAGGATGAGGGCATCTCTCAGAGGAAGTTTCTGGATGGCAATGAGCTCACTCTGGCTGACTGTAACCTGTTGCCAAAGCTCCACATAGTACAGGTGAGTGGTCACTGTGGGAGGAGAGGGTGGTCGCTGGGATGGCTCTTTAAGGGGCTCCCACTCAGGCTTCCCATGACAATCACTCCAGAGGTGGTTTCTTTCTTAGGGTGGTTTTCAATAGCAGACACCACCCCATTCCTTCTCTGCTGTCTTTGCTGGCAACACCACTACTTGAGAGAATTACATTCCACGACGCAAGCAGACTGGCCTAGGGTAACACATCCCAGTGTTACTTTCAAGAATGCTCTTCCTGTCTCTGTCATTGCCAAATCCCCAGATCAGAGAGCAGGCTTTTCCTAAAATCAAAGTTTTAAGTCTATAGCTTCAGTCTCCACTTCCTCTTGTGGAAGATGAAAACTGCTGGTTCCCATGTTTTTGTCATAGTTCAAAGCTACGGTTTAGTTTCTGAAACGTGGGCCCAGTGTCAGTCTGCTGCAGAACTGTGTACTGAAAATCTCTGTACTAGGCACTGAAAGACAAGATGTATAGTGATTGGTCCTTGCCCTCAAAGGATTTGACGTCTAGCTGAGAAGATAAAACATTCACATGACTAATATTACATGATTAAAAGCCAAATGAAAAGTAGAAAAAAGTTGCTGTGGAAATTCAAGAGGAGAATTTTATGGTTTGTGAATTATATTTCAAAATCAAGAGGGGAGGGCTTCCCTGGTGGCGCGGTGGTTGAGAGTCTGCCTGCCGATGCAGGGGAACGCGGGTTCGTGCCCCGGTCCGGGAGGATCCCACATACCGCAGAGCGGCTGGGCCCGTGAGCCATGGCCGCTGAGCCTGCGCGTCCGGAGCCTGTGCTCCGCAATGGGAGAGGCCGCAACAGTGAGAGGTCCGCGTACCGCAAAAAAAAAAAAAAAAAAAAATCAAGAGGGGAAAACTAGCACCATGGACTGGGGTGGCCTGAAAAGGGGCTGGTTATAAATGGCCAGGATTTCAGTAAGCGGAGAGGAAGGGTGAAGGCCTTACAAGACAGTGAGGAGTTAAGAAAGATGATTGAAGATGATTCATATGGGAGATAAGAATCATAGGAAGAGAAACCAGATAGTGGACCTACTTGAATGCCTGGATTTTATCATGAGGCCTTGGGATAAGGGAGAGACCAAGAGCATAGCAGCCAATGTGACTTCCCTGAAGCTAACCTACTAGTTCTCCTCTCCTCACCCCTAGGTGGTATGTAAGAAGTACCGAGGATTCTCCATTCCCGATGTGTTTCGGGGAGTGCATAGGTACCTGCGCAATGCCTACGCTCGGGAAGAGTTTGCCTCCACCTGTCCAGATGATGAGGAGATTGAGCTGGCCTATGAGCAAGTGGCCAAGGCCCTCAAATAAGCCCCTCCTGGAGCTCCCTCGCCCCCCTCCATTTTCTCCACAAAGGCCCTGGGTGGTTTCCACATGGTTACCCAATGGACACACTCCAAAATGGCCAGAGGGCATAGAATCCTGGAGCACCTGTGCAGGGCTTGCTGGGGGGATGAGGAGAACGGATGGGGGATCTGGGTGAGATTTTTGCTGTGGGGTGGGTAGGACAACGCATTTCAGTAATAAAGTACAGAATGAAAATCTAGTGCTTTGGGACTTCCCTGGTGGCGCAGTGGTTAAGAATCCACCTGGCAATGCAGGGGACATGGGTTCGAGCCTTGGTCCGCGAAGATCCCATATGCCGCGGAGCAACTGAGCCTGTGCTCTAGAGCCTTTGAGCCCGGGTGCAAAAACTACCGAAGCCCCGCGCGCCTAGAGCCCGTGCTCCCGCAACAAGAAAAGCCACCGCAATGAGAAGCCCGCGCACCGCAACGAAGAATAGCAGCCCCCGCTCCGCAACTAGAGAAAGCCCGCTCATAGCAATGAAGACCCAACGCAGCCAAAATTAAATAAATAATTTTAAAGGGAAAAAAAAAAAAGAAAATCTAGTGTTTTTACACAAAGGGGGCTTGAAGTGTGAGTAACACGGAATGAAGAGTGGGTCAATGACCTTGAACTCCTGGCAGAAACCAGGAATTTAGAAGAGGGGTGCTTGTGGCGGGGCTGCCATTTTTAGTGCGGGTCCACCATAGCGCTGTTTTGTGCTCCATGTCGCACTTGCAGCCCAGCCGCCAGAGCCGACCAGATCTGGGTGGGTCTGGGCAGAGCTCGTGGGGCGGGGCCGAATTCCGAGACGGGGGGCGCAGTCGGGGTGGTGTGGGCGCGGCAAAGCAGGGCGGAATGGGCGTGACATCGAGGAGCCCCGCCCCGTCCCGCTTAGACAATGCCCCGGAGCCGCCAGACCGTCGCGCCCCCGACCCACTGTAGTACTTGAGCGCGCCTACCCGGGGACCCCTCAAAGCCAAAGCTCCAATCCCCGAGGCTTGAAGACTACGACTCTCTTCTTCACCAACTCTGTCCTCAGGGGGGTGGGGCCCCAGCCAAGAACACAGAGCTGCAAGAGTGGGGGTGGCCGCAGGAGGTGAGTCTGGTGGGAGGTGCTCCTCGGACCGTGTGTGGGCCGGAGTTTGGGTGTGCTGGGCCCGTGCCTGCGCCGGACAGTGCGGACGGTCGACATTTGGGTGCGGAGCTGAGTCGGGGTGGACTTTGGGGAAGATGGATCGGGAGACTAGGGGACCCGGTCCTGGCGCCCGGAGTGGTGCCTCCTCCCCAGAACCACGCCCCCCCGTTTCCCCGCCCCTCGGATTTCGTTTTAGACCTCTCCCAGTCCTCCGGGACTCAGTCTGATTTACACTGGGTCGCGCTAGGAACGGAGTGACCGGCCAGGGTGGAGAGGATGTTTAACTCCTTAGGCTCTAATTCCTCCCTCCTTGTCCCTCTCTTCCTTTCTCGTTCGGACACCCAGGACTTTCATCCCCCAGGTCCTGACTCTCTCCCCAGCTGTCTCCTCCTGTCCCATAACCCTTGTGGGTTCCTCGCCGCACTTCGGGTCCCTAAGGCAGCGAGCAGCAGAGGGTTAAGGGGGCGGGGCCGCTGCATTTTTTGGGAGTGAGCGCATCCTAGCGGCTGCCAAGAGGGGCGCCCGGCAGGGACCTCTCGAAGCCCCCGAGCAGGGGCAACAGGTGTTTTGGAGACTAGGGATCCCGATCTCGTTCCTCGGACTCCCCCTAAAGCAGCAGACCCGCGAGGAGGCGGGGTGGAGTGGGGTCGGCAGGAGAGGAAGGTCTGGAGGGGGAGGGGCGGAGTGGGAGGGGCACCCGGAGATGGCAGGAGGAAGACCCGAGCGCTTTTAACCATCCCCCTATGCCCTTCTCTGCATGTCTCTCTCTCTGCCTACCCCCGTTCTGTTTCTTCTCCCAGACAGGTGAAGTTAAAAAGAGACAACTAAGAAATCAGCGCAGCCGGAGGGGGCGTCTGTGTGGATGGGATGGGGACGCCAGGGGAGGGGCTGGGCCGCTGTTCCCATGCCCTGATCCGGGGGGTCCCGGAGAGCCTGGCGTCGGGGGAGGGTGCGGGGGCTGGCCTCCCGGCTCTGGACCTAGCCAAAGCTCAGAGGGAGCATGGGGTGCTGGGGGGTAAACTGAGGCAGCGATTGGGGCTGCAGCTATTAGAACTGCCTCCTGAAGAGTCGCTGCCGCTGGGACCGCTGCTTGGTGACACCGCTGTGATCCAAGGGGATACGGCCCTAATCACGCGGCCCTGGAGCCCCGCCCGCAGGCCGGAGGTGAGCGCCTGGGCACGGATTGGGTAGGGGGAAGGGAAGATCTGGACGTCTGGGGCTTAAGGGAAGAATGGGAGTGGGAATGTCTCCGCTTTGCGCCCTCTTCTCCTGCCCTAAGGTCGATGGCGTCCGCAAAGCCCTCCAGGACCTGGGGCTCCGAATTGTGGAGATGGGGGACGAGAACGCGACGCTGGATGGCACTGATGTTCTCTTCACCGGTGAGGCTGGGGTGCCTGCACCCTGGGGCTTGGCACAGGGAAGCAGACTTTGGGAGACTGGGCCATCTCGGGCCTTGTTTCCAACCCACTCCCGCCTCATACCTCGACGGCCTCCCTGGGCTCAGGCCGGGAGTTTTTCGTAGGCCTCTCCAAGTGGACTAATCACCGAGGAGCTGAGATCGTGGCAGACACGTTCCGGGTGAGGAGCGGGACCAGCCTTGGGTGCGGGGAGCAGGGAGCGGATGGGGGTCTGAGGGACCTGGGTGGGGGCGCGGGGCGGGCCGCGCTGAGGAGGAAGAGGCTGAGAGCAGCCTGTGTTTGAGGGTATCCTCTCACCCTTCCCGCGTCCCTGAATACTTTCCCTTGTTCCCCCTAGGACTTTGCCGTCTCCACGGTGCCGGTCTCAAGCCCCTCCCACCTGCGTGGCCTCTGCGGCATGGGGGGACCCCGCACTGTGGTGGCGGGTAGCAGCGAGGCTGCCCAAAAAGCTGTCAGGGTGAGAAGGGGTGGGGCTGGGGTGGGGCAGGTTGGGGAGCGGCCAACAAAAGTGGGCGTGGCTCCGAGCCTGGGAGGCGGGGAGTTGGGAGGCTCTGAGAATTAACTCCAACCCTACCCTCATGGAGCTGTCCATCTATGTGAAAACACGTGTGAAAACAAGAAGTTACTATAAACGGGACAGACAGCTGGAACACCGAGGAACAGGGGCGATTAACATTGTTTTCCCGAGTTTCAAGGAACTCCCTAAAGGGCACCCAAGCTGTGTCTTGAAGGATGGATAGGACCGACCCGTGGGGTCTGAAGTAGGGGAGAAGTGGGCAGCAGGTGGAAAGAACTGCGTGTGAGTCCGAGGTGGAAATTAGACAAGTTAATTAAAGCGCTTAGTGCCTGACACATAGTACGTACGTGCTGAGTCCGAGGTGGAAATTAGACAAGTTAATTAAAGCGCTTAGTGCCTGACACATAGTAAGTGCTATGTGATTGCTGTCATTATTATTCCACAATAATGTAACTCTGTCCCCAGCCCTTAGCGGTGGTAGGGCAGCCGGACTCAGCTGTGGAGAGGCTCTGAGCCTTGCATGCTTCCTCTCTCCTCTCCCCCAGGCAATGGCAGTGTTGACGGATCACCCCTATGCCTCCCTGACCCTCCCAGATGATGCAGCGGCTGACTGTCTCTTTCTGCGTCCTGGGCTGCCTGGTATGCCCCCTTTCCTCCTGCACCGTGGAGGCGGGGACCTGCCCAACAGCCAGGAGGTGAGAGAAGGCAGGAGCTCCACCACCACCACCAACCAGAGAAATGGGGCTCAGACCTCCCTAGTGGGAGGAAGAAGGGGTACCTTTTCCAGAAGCCTGGGTGGGGCCACTCTTAACTGGCTGAAATGGGGCCCTGGCTGTGGGCCTTGGGGTCTTACTCCCTTCTCCCCACACACTGTCCTCCCTGCAGGCACTGCAGAAGCTCTCTGACGTCACCCTGGTACCTGTGTCCTGCTCGGAACTGGAGAAGGCAGGCGCTGGGCTCAGCTCCCTCTGCCTGGTGCTCAGCACACGCCCCCACGGCTGAGAGCCTGGCCTTGGGGTCCTGGCTGACCAGGGGCAGGGGGGCATAGGAGTAGAAGGGGAAGGAAGGTTAGATAGAGGACAGTGAATAGGTAGTAGTGGGGAGATGGCCCCAAGGTAGGGGGAGGGCATAGAGTGAGAAAAAGGATAGAGGTCACTGGGTGAGTCCTCTCCCCAAGAACTAATAAAATAGAACTGACCTTTTAGACTGGGCTGCGACTGGGCTGCGACTGGTGTCTTACTGGGGCAGAGGGTCAAGAGCAGGGCTGAAACCTGAGGTTGGGGTCAGTGCTGGGAAGGAGGCCTCCTTCATTCATCAAACCCTCATTCAGCGCTCACTGATTCATTGTCCAGCCCTGTCATAGCTGCTTGGGCACAAGATGGACAGGACAGAATTTCTATGATGGGGAGCATGTACAGGGCAGAGAAAAAATATGGGTGAATCACTCACTGAATTTAATGTCAGATGACTCAGAGACTGGGAGATCAACAGCCCATCTCTAGTTGATAGGAGGAAATGACATTTCCAGAGATATTCATTTTCACTCATTTACTGAGGCTTAGCAGTGATATAAAAAGGGTCAGTCTCCTGATATCAAGGGACTCACAGTACATGAAAATTTCTTATAAACTCAAATACAGGTTGTAATGGAACAGTTCACAGGAGGCTGTTGCTATGAGAGAAATAAGGGGGCTCCCTAGGGCATCAGAGTGTATGCAGGGGTGGGCAAAGTGGGTCAGAAATAGTTTCCCAGGAAAGGCTACACTTGAACTGAGTCCTGAGGATAAATAAGAATTAGCCAGGCAGATAGTGGGGAGGAGGCAAAGGCTAATCCAGGAAGAAGGAATTGCACTGGGCAAAGGCACATTTGGGGGCTGGGGAGAATTTCTCTAAGGCTGTCCTGTTCTAGGCACTGAGTGACAGAGATAAGCCTGGAGAGTAAGTAGAGTACTGTAGCACCTTGAACCCAAAGCTGAGGCCCATGGGCCCAGAGCTGAAATACAGGCTGTCAGGAGCAGGTTAGCATTTGGGGAGAATCTCTTTAGCTTCAGGGAGGAGAACAAGGGCAGGAGGATGAGGTGAGGCTATGGGTAATCCAGGGAGGAAATAGAGTACATTCAGGTGACAATGCTGGGTGTGAAAAAGATGTGGATTTGACAGTGACATTAAAATAGAAAGAGAGGACTTGGTTTATCGTGTGGAAGTGAGAGGAAGGAGGTCTACATGACTCTCCATTTCTGGCTTGGGCAATGGGGTTGATCAAGAGAGAATGCAGAGGAGGAAGGATTAAGTGGCTTGGGAGATGACAGTGAGTTGGGTTTTGGACCTGCTCTGTGCAGAATGCCTAGGGCCAGCCAGGCAGGGATGTCTGAGGGACAGTTTGGAAATCTCATATCAGAGATCTGAACTGGAGAGAGTTCTGGATGTTGCTTGCACAGAAAAAGGCTGAGGACTGGCTGTGGATGACAGCATCCCAGGAGAGGGAGAAGGCAGATAAAGAAAAAGACAAACCTGGAATGGTGGAGAATACTGTAGGGGAAGGGAGCAAGGAGGAGGAGTCCAGAAGGAAGACAACAGCATTAAAGAACAACAGAGCTTAAATAAGAGCGATCAAAGGCCAAGCCAGATGAATGCTAATAAATGTCTAGTGGGTGTGGTTATTAGGACATCACTGGCAATCTCATGGAGAGCATGTGAGCAGTGGGAGTGGAGTGAAGAGAAAACTGGAAGAGACAGGTGTAGGCCCTTGGTTCAAAGAGCCTGACTGTGGAGAGAAGGGAAGAGATAGGGCAAAAATCTAGGAGTCGTTGATGTCTTAAGATAGGGAAACAGGGCTTGATCAGGTTTAGAAAGGACATCAGTGGTGAAGGAGACCTGAAAGCTGTGTGAGAGATGGGGGTAAGGAAGGACCAAGATCAGCAGCAGAGATAGCCTGGATCCTCCGTCTCCTGACTCCCAGTCTAGTGCTCATTTCTACCCCATGGTGCCTTCCTTTTCCAGGTGAAGGGCCAAGAAGGGGAGGGGTGTTATGGAGAGCTGGGAGCCCCCAGCTTGTGAGGTAGTAAAGGCTGCCTTTCGAACTACAACCGCATAGGTGGTGGAGGCATCAGCAGGGACCACTGGGGACAGTCGGCAGGATCTTCTGAGGGCCATATGATCCAGGTCTGCGTAGAGCAGGCTCTGAAAGGTGGGGAGGAAGGTAGGAGGGTCTCAGAAGTCTGACTCCCTTGGGGATCCAAGCCTCTGTCTTTCTTGGTCCACTTTACTCACGGATTCTGGCCAGCCCCCATCCCACCCCCAAGCCTTTACCGGCTCCTGGTCCAGGTCCCCTGCAATCTTGGACTCTTCCTCCTCTACTGGCCTCTGGGGCTCCGCTTTCGCGAGTGGAACTATGTGGGGGGGACAGAGCTGAAGGATTGAGAGAAGGTGACCAACATGTCTGCTCCCAGCAAGGGCTCAGACTCAGGAATTGGGTAGGGAATGTGCGGGGAAGGCAAATGGGGTGGAGTTAGTCTCACCAAATCTGGGGGGTGGTCGAGGCGGGTGAGGGGGCGAGCGCCTGTAAGGGATGGATAAGAGTCTCTGAGAACCACTAATCTTGTCTCGCTTGTTCCGGGCCCCAGGACGCTCCACCAACAACCCAGCAACAGGCCGGCTCTGACCAGCAAAACAACCTAGGTTCCACCCGCACAGACAGTTCCGCCCACGCTTGGAGCCAGCTCGGCCTCTAGCTTGGCTTCCTTAGCTAGGGCTCCACCCACCAGCCCACGGCCTCGCCCCCAAGTTCCGACCTCCCCCATTCGTCTCCGAACCACACCCGAGGGCTCCCGGTGTAGCTTTGGCCCGCGAAAGTTCTGGGCCTGCCCCTCCCGCCTCGGGTTGAGAGCCTTTCAACAAGGCCCCGCCCCTAGAGCTCACCTGCGCAGCCAACAGGCCCAGCCCAATACTCCAAGTCCCAGCACCAGCCCAGCGCCCAGCAGCGGGATTAGAATCTGGGGATACACGGGCCCTGCGGGAACGTTGGAAGCGGAGTAGCGGTGGATGCCGAGGTCAGGGTGCGGGGACGGAGAGCTAGCTCTTCCACTCAGGAAGCCCCAGACCAGGCTTCCCTCCCTGACGGGGGCGTGTGTCTGAGTTAGGTCCCCTTTGTGTGAAGGCCTGGACCTACCGTGGGTAGGCCCCGGAGCTCTGCAATAGGCCCGGTCCCCCAGCACGTGAAGCTCCGTACGGCTCTGGTTCTCTTGGCGGCCCTTGCAGATAAAGGTGCCCGAGTCCCCCGCGCTCAGGAGCAGCTCCAGCCGCCGGATATCAAGGTCCAGGGCACGTAGGCGGCCAGCAAAGGGCTGGACGGGAGACACGGTGGGGGTCCCGCTCGGTGAGGCCAGCAAGATCGCGCGGCGTCCTTTGGACAGGCCTTTGCAGGCCGGGAATCTAGGTGCCCAGACCCAGCGGGTGGGTTGCGAGACCCCTACGCAGGAGAGATTCACCCGGTCCCCGGGGTGGCCGTCCAGTGAAGCTAGGGGAGGCGGGGGTGGGGGGTTTGCGGGGGACGGTGGTCAAGGCAAGTCCACAGAGCAAGACGACCCTCCCCCTTACGCCTTTTCCCTCTCCTCTCCCCTCCCGCCATCCTGGATCTTACCATACACATCTCATCCCCCCCTTCACCGCACCGGCTCGCCTCCTCCTCCTGCCTCAGTCTTTCCTCGCCCATTCCTACTTTCCTGGGATGGCTTACCCCCGGGGTTCCCCTGGGCCCTCGACAGCAGCAGCAGCAGCAGCTGCAGAACCAAGGCCATGGCTGCGATGTGGTGGGAAGAGGAGGCCAGTGAATCAGCGAAGGAGACCGGAGGGAAATCAGAGGGGGGTGGAGGGGGAGACCGCAGGTCTGGGTGCTCCGATAAGGAATGGGGGAGGGACCACCAGCTGCCCACATCCCTCTGGCAATCCTTGCAGGCAGGTTCACAGCCCTCAACCAATGCTCACTTAGAATTCATGCTGGGGCCCTTTACACAAGCACTTTCGCAGACTTTAACTCTTGAAGCGTAGCAGTTGCCGGGAGCCCCACGATTTCTGGATCTTGGCTGTCTGAATTCGAATCTCGACTTCACCTACTAGCTGCGTGAGGTGCGCAAGTCGCTTAACTTCTCTGGGCCTGCTTGCTCATCTGTAAAATGGGAATAAAAGTACCTACCTCGCAGAGTATTGTGAGAACTAAATAAAGTAATACACGGTAAATGCCTAGAACGATGGCAGAGACATGGGAGCACTATATGCTTGCCATTATTACTATTTCTATTCTTATTTTAGCTGCTACCTCACCCCTCTGTGCCCACTCCGTCCCTCCCGGCCCAAGGTGGCCCTCCCAAATTGGCAGGTTTTGATTGGGGAGGCGCTTTGGAGCAGGTGCACAGCCCCACACCCAGGACTTCATCGGCCCTCACTGCACTGGAGCAACCAAGGCCAGGCCAAGCCCAGGTGGAGCCAGGATGAGGTCCTGAGAAGCTTCAGGGGGCCTGAGGCAGCCCCTCCCTAACAGGCAGCTCCAGCTCATGCCTCTGCTGCTTGACATCACAGAAGCTCTTGGTGACATCACAAATCCTACTCCCCCATCCTGTGGCTGAGGAGGGGTTGGGAAAACTAAGTGGAGGCTGAACTGAGATTAATTTGGTGCTCAATTGCTGCCCACATACCCCTACCAATGCCCGCCAGGGACCAAAATTTTGCAGTCAGCTTGGGCCACACCCCATTGTCCATTTCCCAGGAACCAGCAGACACTGCTACCACCACAGCCACTGTAACATCACAGGGGCCTTTGGTGATACTTCTTCAGAGGACTGGGCAGACAGGGATGTTACTCCTGGGGGCCAGGAGGGTGTGTCTTGGACTGAAACCAAGAACCAAATTGGAGTTGGCCACTAGTGCACCTACCCTCCCCACCTCTCTCTCCCATCCCCATCCCTACTGCCCCACTGGGTCCTGCTTAGCCCCTCCCTAAATGGGGAAGGAGGGGCCACCAGAGGCCAGGGAGGGAGGGACTGTTGTGGTTATAAATTCCAAAAAGGCCACTCAACTCCCAGAGCAGGATCCCTGAAATTCTACTCTGGCGGCGGCTACCATTCTTGGGACCCTCACCATGAAAGGCCTTCTGCTGCTCACCTTGTCTTCTCTGCTCTGCTGCATCTCAGGTGAGCACCTGGGGGCCCCAAGGACCCGGTTCACCTGGTCAGGACTTTTACACCCTGCCCCAGGCACTGCCCTACATGGCCCACTACTCAAGATCCCAAGCGCCCCCAGACCCAACTGGCTCAGCTCTCCTGTGCCCCCCTGTGACAGGGTCCTTGCTCTGTTTCCCAAGGACCCGTGTCTCCATCTTCAGACTCTTCCCCACCTCCAAGACGCACTCTTCTAACCTGCCCAGGGTTCCAGGTCCCCTGTTCCCCACTCCTTGGAAACTCTGATATCCAGTTCCCCTGCCAGCCCCGCTCTGATACAGAACTCTCCAGGATCCAGCTTACCTGCTTTCTCCTCTCACCACCTGCACTCAGCCAGGGCGTCCTCCCAGAAATCTAGGCAACCAGCCTGGGGCTTCTTTTGTGAGCCATCCTCCCATCTACTCCCTCAGGGACTGTGTGCTCAGTCCCTCGAGCAGTGGCCTTTTCTAGATCCCCACCCCTGCTCCTCCCTGAGGTGCATACCTCCAGGAACACAAGCTTTCTGGAGGGCTCCAGTGACCTCTCAGAACCTCCCAGGGAACCTGGGAGATTTCCCGGCCTTCTAGGGACGGAATACCAAGGTTGCTCACCCCCAGGGTGAGGTGAGTTTCACTGAGGTGCAGTCACCAGGCTCCTCCACCCACGGACTGAACCCTTCCGTCCCTCAAACCTTGAATCGGATGCAGCAGAAGCTTTCGGGGTGCCACCTTCTGCCTTTCTGCACCCATCCTCTCCATTTTGGTAAAGTGCTCGGATGGATTCTGATGAGCTGTCTCCCAGATACTTTTCCTTTCTGTCAGAGAGCTATTGGGGTGGGAGGATTCAGTTCAAGTCTGGTTCCTCTTCCCATGCTCTTGGCAGCCCCGAGAGGTGAAGAATACATTGCTAATCTGGCCCCACGTGGCTTTCTTGCCAGCCTCAAGTTCCAAGCCATTTCTGCAAGTGTTGTAACCACCATGATTTTTACTTGTAATATTTCTTCCTATTTCAAGACTCCATCTGTGACCTCTTCTGAATTGCTTTCATCTCCTCCCTCGCCACCCCATTCCTTCCCCGTGGTATTTTCACATTTAATCTGTCCCCAGCCCCATTGTTGGTAACTCTGCCCCTCTTGATTCATCTCCAGATGGGGTGGAGTGAAGGAAGATGTTTAGGGTGTGGGCTATTCACAGAGCAACTCCACGCTCACCCACCTGCATTTTTTCTGCATCACTCACCCTCTCTGTCCCTACCAGACCAAACAGGTCAGAATGCCTACTTGATTAGCTCTTCTCCACGCTGCCCACCAGCTGGGGTCCTCTCCAGGTGAGTCAGACACTCCATCACTTCAGCCCGACTTGTGTCTTCCCAGCTGACATTCGCTGTCACTCCTGCTACAAGGTCCCTTTGCTGGGCTGTGTGGACCGGCAGTCCTGCCGCCTGGAACCAGGACAGCAATGCCTGACAACAAATGTGTACCTCGGTAACATTCCTTTCTTCAGTGGGGAGAGGGGGCCAGTGGGAGACTCTGGCTGGGGCTGAGGTGGAACAGAGAATTACAGCAATGATGATATTTGGCCAAGGATTATTACGTGCCAGGCACCATCCTATGTCTTTACAAGGATTGTTTCAATTAATGCTCATGACAACGCTATGATGTGGGTGCTATTATTATACTGAGAAAACAGCCTCAAAAAGAGACAGTAACAGGTCCAAAGCCTCATGGGCAGCAAGTGATAGGACCAGGATTGGGGTGAGAGGCAGGGTAAGGAAGTGCAGGAGAAAGGTTAGACTGAGAAGAGATACAGAAGGGCAGGGCCAGGGGCAGAGTTGGGAAGGAAGGAAGCCTGGGTGGGGTGCATGGGGTGGGGAGGTGGACACAGGCATGCCAGGTGTCCATCTTAACTGTCCCCACTGCCCCCTCCTAACCCCAGGGAAGATGTGGGTTTTCTCCAACCTCCGCTGTGGCACACCAGAAGAGCCCTGTCGGGAGGCCTTCAACCAAACCAACCACAAGCTAGGCCTGACCTATAACACCACCTGCTGCAACAAGGACAACTGCAATAACCCAGCCCCTCGGCCCACCCCGGCCCTGGCCCTTGTCCTCCTCACCTCCTTGGCTGGCCTTGGCCTCTGGCTGTTGCACTGAGACTCACTCCATGGCTGCCCCTCCTCCCACCTGCCTTAGCCTGAGCCCCTCTTCTTGTGTCTTCATATCCTCTGTTTCCTTTTGCTCAGAAAAGCATTTCTCCAGACCCTTCACATTTCTTTAATTAGACAGTGGTCCCCCTATCCATCCTTCCATCCCACACCCTCCACTCTGCTTCTCTGGAGTCTCTTTCCATTTCCCTCGACACCACTCCAGATCCTCCATCGTCTCCTAGAAGGGCTCCCCACTTTGCCTCCTGAACTCCCCTGTGCCCTATGTGAGGAGGGATTGGAATCTGGGCCTGAAATGGGGTTTCTGTCCTGTCCCCAGTGAAGGCTCCCAGGAAGGACCTGATGACCTCACTGTATGAGCTGATTCTCCAAACCCTGGCTCCCATACGTACCTCATCCCCATGCTCAGCCCTTTCCATTTTGAGTAATAAATGTCTGTATATCATCAACTGTGCATCAGAAGATCTATTGTCAGAGGCGCGCTCCCAGGAAATAACACTCTCAGCCCTCACACTCACCCAAGAGCCCTTCAGGGAGTTTCTCTCAGAGGCTGGGCTGGGGCAGACGGAGAAACAGGTTTTGCAGGCTTCCATCCTCTCTTCCAGTGTCTGCGGGGGTGGCGTACAGGGCCCAGTGTTTGGAGGAGCAATATTTATCTTAAATTTAGGCCACACCTCTGATGTACTGCCAAGAAGGAAGTGCATTCTGGCTTGAGGGCTCCCCAGAAAGGGTAGGAGAGTTGCATGGAGATGGGACCTGGGACCCTCTTTCCAGGCCTCAGTCCCTCAAGTTAGATTCAGAGGCCTCACTGGCCTAGTACGTGGGGCACCAAGCAACCCTCCTATCACAGTGATTACATTTCCTTTCTCAATTCCAAATAGTCACATTGGGAGCCAAGTTGCAAATGCGGGGAAGGGAACAAACCCAGACAACGAGGTTCATTGATTCCTGGTGGCCCCCACTCAGCCCAGAGCCTGCTCCCCTCAGTGATCCTCATTGCTAAGGAAGATTCTCCCTAGCAACAGGATGTAGGAGTCACATAGGGCAGATTCTCCATTGTCCTTTGGGGTTTAGTTGGTTAAGGAGTGCACCATTGTAACGAAGTCCACTGATCCTTGATAACCCCTAAACTAGAGCCTGGTTGCCCCCATATTACTCCTTCAGCCCTCCCATCAATAAAAGATGGAATTTTCCAGTCAGCCCTAGAGTGGTCGATAGATTTTAATGGCTCACAGAGGAGTGTTTATCTTCTCACCTCAGATCCCCTTCCCTTGCTCCCTTCTCTTCCCCTACTCCCACTACCCTCTCCACAGTCCTGGCAAGAGCCAGGCTAGGGCGGTGACCCCTGCAGCCACGATGCACACGGGGGCTGCAGTGCTCACCACAGCACTGTTGCACAGGTCGCAGACGCAGCAGTCCCTGTGGGTCATATAAGTCACATCTCCCACCACCTCTGTTTCCACTTGACTGCGATGAGGGGCCGCCACGCAGTCTGGATGGTGATGAATCAAGGTCACTGAGGCTGAGAGGGAGAATGAGATTGGGCTGTTGAACTCCTGGCTTGAGGACTTGCCTTCTGGGGCAGAGCAGATGTGATTTCAAGGAGCCCAAAGGGATCCTCTGCCCCCTCAAAAGACACCTCCCTGAAACCAAGTGATCACAGTTAACACGCTGACATTGTGAACCCCTGGTGGGATGCACTGAAAGGGACCAACATCACTTCTTGCCAAAAACTCACGACCTCAGTCTAATCATGAGAAAATATCAGGTAAATCCAAACTGCGGGACGTTCTATAAAATAACTCATCAGGACTCTTCAAAAATGTCAAGATCATGGAATCAAAGGAAGACTCAGAACTGTCCAGAGGGGGAACGACTAAGAAGACAGGAGAGCTAAAGGCAATGTGGGATCCTGGTGTGGGTCCTGGATGAGAAAAAGGACATCAGTGGGACAGCTGGCTAAATTGAGTAAGGTCTGTAGGGTAGTTAGTTGTACTGTACCGCTGTTATTTTCTGATTTTGCTAATTGTACTATGGTTATATAAGACGTTAACATTAGAGGAAACTGGGTGAGGCTGTACAGTACTGATCTGTACTATTTTTCTAATAAAATTAACTTTTCTGTCAATCTAAAATTATTTAGAAACAAAAAAATTAGAATACACACACACACATACCTCCCTGGTCCTTGGCTGATGCCTGCAAGTTGAAGTTTGGCTGAATCTTTTGGTCCCTGCCTTCAAGGGAGCTTTTCACCCATTTGTGAGTGAATGGGCCTATGAGACTCTTTCTGGAGGGTCAAGAGGGGGCGGGGGTGGCGGGGCCACACAGACAGCGGGCTTCCAGGGGCTCAGTGCCAGGAGCCAGAAGGGGCTACAGACCGCTCCGCTCTGACAGCGGCACCATCTGCCCAGAGCCAGACTGAGCCTGGAAGGTTCTGGAAGCCAGAAGGACTGAAGTAGTAGAGGCTGGAGGCGGGGGGACAAACGGAGGACTCACGGTTTCCAGATGGCTTGGTCTGTCTCAGGTCCGGTTGGGGTCTGCGCTCCAGGAAGCCGCAGCGTTCGCCCTGGCCGCAAGTGGTCACGGTCTCTTTGCAGGAGCCGCTGGGGCTTCCACCGCAGTCATAGCACCGCTTGCGGTTTCCTGGCAGGAGAGAAGAAATGCTGGAACTGGGGGGTGGGGGGGGGGCGGCTGGCACAGGGCGACGGGCCTTTGTGACAGGCGCCTTGGCTGCTCCTTACCCGAGGCAGCCCGCAGCAGGGTGCTGAGCGGGATCCCAGCAAACAGGGGGTTCATTGTGTCTGCCTGTGTCTGTAGCGCCTCTCCCTCCCGCCCACCCGCCTCCCTGGCCCCGCTCTGCCAGCCTTTTATCCCCCTTGCCTTGGGCTTTTTTTTTTTTTAATTTTTATTTATTTTATTTATTTTTGGCTGCATTGGGTCTTCGTTGCCGCGCACGGGCTTTCTCCAGTTGTGCTTGCCTTGGGCTTTATAGGGCAATACAAAGGGAGGAAAGAGACTCCTCCAGCAGCCACCGGGGCCCCAGCGGGGACAGGGAGGGGCCCCCACAGGAGAAAGAGCTCTCAGCATCCTCTGGCATCCCCAAACTCCTCCATCTCAGGAACAATTCTAAAACGGTGGCCCCAGACCTCCTGCGGGTCCCTAAGACCCTTTTAGAGGGTCCTCCACCGTCTTCCTTTTCCAACTACATATCTGTCAGATTTTCTTCAGATACTTCAATCAAAACAACAAATCCCAACAGGTTGAATGCAGAAGCAGATGTGAAAACCCAGCCATCTTCTATTTCTTCTATTAAGCCCAACATTAAATAGATTCCCCAAAGGGTAAACCCATGCCACTCTTCTCACTGTACTGTTGGGAAAGGAATTATTTTTCGCAAAACTATGTTTTATTAACATGTAATAGGTTTATTGTTTTTTTATTTTTAAATGAATCTATTAAAATATTCTATTTCTCATATAGCAAATATTGACATAACTTACATAAGAAAAGCTCTTTGGGGTCTTCAGTAATTTTTGCATGTAAAGAGGTCCTGAGATAAATGTTTTGAAAACTGCTGCTCAGTGGATACCTGTGTCTCCTCTGCCTCACCTCCACCTCACATCTCCCCCACCCTGTCTGCCTCTTACTCCCAGTATGTTCTGCCCTGATTCCCCAGGTGCAGCTCTTCTCCCCAATCTCTTAAGCCCCCGTCTTCCAGACTCTACCACCCGTACTCCCCAAATCTTATCGCTGCCTTCCTTCCTGGTCTTTCTGACCCTCATCCCTGCACCAGTGGAAACACATCAGTCCCTCTGGCCGCACCCATGATTAATTCTTTCCTCTAACGCAGTAAGGCTGGGAGAGATAATTATGGGGTAAGAATGTTGAGGCTTGGGGGGATCAAAGGGATCGGAAGCTGGGTGGCGTTCTCCCTTACGCAGCTGCAGCTGGGCTTTGTGTGGGCCGGTGGGTGGGGGATTGTTGAGTCCACACTCAAACACCGCTGCCAACAGATGTGGGCTGCAAACAGGTCTGGGCCAGGGCTCAAGGTCAAGGAGAGTGACCTTGACAGACTTAAATGCACAGAAGGACAAAAGACAGAGAAACAAAAACAAGGAGATGAGAGAGCAAAGAACAGCTTGAGACAAGGGGAGGGAGGGAAAGGAGTAGGAGGGGAAGTGACAGACGCTGACAGACACCATTCAGGAGCGCCAGACGCAGCCAAGAGTAACAGACCAGCGCTGCGGGAGTGGAGAACACCCTCAAGGCAAGAGCAGGGCCCGGTAGGAGACAGGGAGGATGTGAGAACTGTGAGGCCAGAGTCCCTGCTATGTCAGGCTGCCCAGTGGCTTCCGCCCCACCCTCAGATTCACTCCCTAGGTGTGTTTGTTTACTGCTCCCTCCCTGTCTCGCTCAGATGCTCCATCTCTCCAACTCTAGGATCTCCGGGTGCAGATCAAATTCTCCCAGACTCCTGAGCCCCGGGTCCAGCCATGGGCACCTCCAGCATCTTCCTCTGCATTCTGTTCCTCGGTGGGGCTCTGGGTAAGGGTGGGCTGGGGAATCCTTGGGGGCTGGGCGCAGGGTGGGGTGGTGGTGCTGGCAGGGGCTTGTGGAGGAGCCTGAGGTCTGGGGGTGGGGGGTGGCGGAGAGGGTGCTGAGAAATGCCAAGGAGGGAGTTGTAGGGGTTTTGGAAAGAAAAGCTACTGGGAATGGTCTCAGGACAGCCTGATGAGGTGGAACAAGAAAAATTTCCTTTCAAAGGCATTTGAGAATAATTGTCTCTTTCCTGTGGCATCTTTGACAAGCCTCTCTCTCCCCTGACCCTTATCTCACCTCCTGTTTCTTTGCTGGGCCCCTTGGTCAATGTTAATTCCTATTTTCTCATCTGACTTAGCACCATCTGCTTAACTTCTTTACTGGCACCCCCTCCCAATCCCGGCCTGGCTTTTTGTGTCATTCTCTGTGTTCATCTCTGATTCTCTTGGCTTCTGTTCATGTCTGTGTGTCTCTCACACTCCCTGTATCCCTCGTGCCTCTGCGTCTTTTTCTCTTCCTATATTATCCCCCTCCCTTCTCTGTGTCTCTTTTTCTACTTCTGTCTGTTTTTCCCTCCATTTCACTGCTCCTCTCTCCCCACTTTGTGTATCACCTCTGTCTATGCAACCCATTCCCAAATCTGGGCTCAGCCTCTCACCTGTTCTGTTTGCCTCTCCTCCCTGACTGATCTCCACCGACCCCACAGGTCTCGCCACTTCCCCTGCCCGAAGACGGCTCCGCTGTTACACCTGCAACTTCGCCAAACCCTGCTACCCTGTTCCTACCGAGTGTCAGGATGATGAAGTTTGTGGCATCAGTATTGGTACCTCAGGGAGGACCCCCTAGGCCTTCCCCACCGCCACCCATCCTGCCTTTCCTGTGGCCTCATGGCCCTTGCCTCCTTCCTGCCCCTGCCTCAGCATCCCCTCTTTGTCCCATAGAACAGTGAGGTCATCGAACAGAAAGCCTGCCTCCCAAGGACCCAGTGCTCTCTGCAGGGCCATGCCACCTACTGGTCACTCTCCTACACTCCTCAGCACCACTGCTGCGAGCAGGACCTGTGCAACGTAGCCACCACGCCACATCGGCTCCCCAGCCTCCTCCTCATCACCCCGCTCATCCTCGTGGCCAGCTTCACCTGGTGAGCCCACCTCCTCCGCCAGCCTTCAACCCAAGACTCCTCCACTATCGCCGTGGCCCTGGAAACACCTGCACAGGCACTTCTGAGATCTGCCCAAGAACCTGATCTTGTACAGAGACCTCACACCCCTTGGGCCCAACACCTTCACGGACCCCTCCCCAAACCCAATTCCTACAGGCACTGTTCTAGTCCCTACCTGCCCAGAGGCACCTACCCGGAGCCCAGCCTCATAATGAACACCTGTTCTAAATCTTTGGTCTTTTCTAGATGTCTGTTGCTGATGCATTCTCTCAGCCCCAGCTCTCTGGCAAAGCAGGTGTTTGACGGAGCTGTGGGTCCCAGGCAAGGGGATCGAAGGGGCACCAGGTGTGATGAGGAGGAGGGTCCTGCTAGGAGAGATTAATTTGGTAGGTCAGGAAGGAGGGCTTGGGGAACTATGAAGAGTAAATATGATAAAAGTGCTATCTGGGAGTTCAGTAACACTGCTCCGTGTGTGTGTGTGTGTGTGTGTGTGTGTGTGTGTGTGTGTGTGTGTGTATGCGCACACGCATGTGCTCTGACAGCAAACTATAGCTGCTTGGTGGGTTGGGCTGGGGTGCTGGCACGTGAACCACAACTTTCACTTCATCCTCCATCTGTCATTGGTATCCTCCTTGCCATTAGCTTAGCTTAAGCCACTGCAGCGTGAAGGCTTTAGGTAAGACTTCTGAGAAAGCCTTTCTCCAGTGAAGCCCAAGCTTGAGTAGACACACAGAGCGGCCCCTGGTGGAGTGGTGAGGGTGTGGCGGGGAGGCCAGCTCATTTCCGCCTGAGACTAGGAGCTGGAAGCGCCTGCGCCCTCCTCCACTTCACCAGCCCAGACTTGTCCTGGTTCACTGACAGCCAAGCATGCAGGGCCCAATTACTCACCCCACCAGGGAATTCGCCCACCCAGCGCAGTGGACACGCCCTTTGCCCAGGGGCCCCCAGGATGTCAGGGTGGTAAGCTGCTCCCTGCTCCGGATGCCACAGTGGAGCGCCTAGGATAAGGGGGCGCCGTGGGGGTGGTGGCCAGGCACAGGTACCCCCATCCTGACTCAGTTCCCTCCACTTCCATCTGAGGAAGTCTGGGGTCTGATTAGAGGTGCTTCTCTCTCAATTTCTTTTCTTTGTGAGGATGAGACAGGGGTGGAGATCTGGCTTAATTTAGAATCTTGCTTAAGTTGAGTCTTCTTTCCATTCTTTCTGTCCCTCAATCCTCCCACTTTGTACTTCTATTTTTTTTTCTCTCTCACTCCATCTCTTTCCCTTTACCCTGACTTGAGCCTCTTCTCTCTTCTTCAATTTCCCCCATTTGTCCTTTGGTTCCCCCATAACTGATTCTCCACCACTGCTCAAGTCTCCGGATTCCTCTGTCCCTTTTCTTCATCCCCACCCCTCCTCAACCCCTTCCAGCTACCCCAAGCTCCCCTCAACCCCATGGTACTGCAGGCTCAGGGCCACCCCTCCACTGGCTTCTGTGAGACAGGAAACAACACTTTTCATAGGTGACATCACAGAATAATGCTTCTCCTGTCCTTCAGCCCCCAGCCCCTTCACACACATACACACACACACACACACACACACACACACACAGAAAGCTTGGCTGCTGGAGACCAGCTGGACTGTGAAGTAGCACTCCCAGCCCCTCCCCCCTTGCCAACGTTTTTGGGAATCTTTCAGGTGCCAGATGGCCAGGGAGACAGCAGGTCACACTTCACAGTAGATGTCATCGAGATCACCTGGTCTTAGGGGCAGGTGGGCTGTGGGTTTTGCAAAGCAGAAAGACATTAAGGATACTTCTATTCTCCATGTCCTCAGGAACCAGCATCCCATCCCCACCCCAACCTCAGTCTCCTCCGGGATTTAAGCCTCTGCCCCCTAGTTGTTCCTCACCTGAGATGGGCCAAATGGATGTTCTCATAGACCTGGATCTCGGGTTTGAACTGAGGAAACGAGGCATCTGGGGAGAAAGAGCCATATGAGGTGTGGCAGAGAAGTCACCAGATAACTCAGAGCTATATTCCTTACCCCCCCTCCTCCCCTAGAGAAGACAGGGTATAGAGGCAAGATATGAGCCCACCCCTCTGGGAAGGAGAGACTCACTTCTGTGCAGGGTCCCCTGGACCCTCCGCCTCCAGAGCATGACGCTGAGTACCACGATGGCGAACCCCTGGCCCACTGTGAGCAACAGCATCAGGATCCAGGGCGCATCCCACTCCGTGGAAGGGGCACAGAGGGCAGGGGAGGCATCCACGGGGGCTGCGGTAAGGGCAAGACACGAGGGATGAGGAGGGAGGCAGGGAGGGGGGTCTGTCCCTTGTGCCCCAAAGAAAGGCTTTCCCCCATAGTCTGGTGGGCCCTTCCAAAAGAGGACTTCCTTGCCCCCAGTATCCACCACCCCATCTTGCCCGTTTCCAGGCCTCTCACCCTGATCCCATAAACCGACATTGATAGAGAGTGGCGATGCCCCCCTGCCTACACATGGATGGCTAACTCCAGGGTGGACCACCAGCCATAACGGCGATTTGTTCCTCAAGCCCTTCACAGTAACCCACCCTTTTAAGAAAAAAAGAAAATGCCTTCTGTTTATTCATTCTTCCCTTCATCCACTCCGCAGGTATTCGCTGAGTGCCCACCACAAGCCAGACCCCAGATTAGGTGTGAGGATGTAGAGGGAAATAAAACCCAGTCACTGCCTGTTAGTTGGCCTTCACTTACCAAACTAACGGTCATTTGCTCCTCCCTCCTGCTTTGTAAATGGGTTGTTCTACATCCAATAGAATTCCTTCTCTGTATAATGGACTTTTTATTGTAAAACAATTATATATTTTTTCTCCTTCTGCCTCCACCATCAATGGGCCATTATAACATCCGTGTATATATATATCCTTTCTTCAAAAGACAACCGCCCCAGCAATAATTCTTAACTTCTTCCTCACTGCTAAGGGATATTCCACAAAAATCATAGATCATCCTATTTCTAAACAAAGGTATATTCCACCAGAATTCCTCTTCTCCCTCTTGACTGATGGTCTATTCCATCAGAAAGCTGGCTTAACCAGCCCCCTTCTCTGTTACAGCTTCAGTCAGTGAGAAAGAAGCCCTCCTCCTACAGGCAGCGGGGGATAAAAACAGCCAATAACAGATTCGCCCCCTCCCCTAGCTAGCAGTGCGGGATGTGTCGGAGGCACCATCCCTTCCCTTAGTGTCCATCAGTTTACCTGCCAGGCTAAAGCTGACCCCTTTGTTCTGAGGCATGAGGCAGCGGATGTTTCTTGGTCTACGTCCCCTGGGCTCAGGAAGCCCCTCCCCAGGACACACCAAGAGCAGGGCAGCCCCATCACCCCAGAAGGACTGCACATGCCCCCTCACAGGACCCTTCCCCTCCAGCCAGGTCACAGAGTCCAGGCGTCTGGTGGGGACCACCGAGCACAGGAGGATAGAGCAGGGGGATCCATCTGCAGCCCTCGCAGAGAACTGGGATCCTGGAGGAAGAGAGGGACTCCTCAGTTCTTTGTCTGGGCTTCCCTGGTTCCCAGTGGCCCCTGGTCTGCATGCCCCCCACTCACCTCTGAGCACGGAGACATCATACACCCTCCAGTTCTGGTACTTGTGGCGCTGACCCAGCACAGCGCACCAGTACCTCCCAGCGTCTCCCTCCTTGGACCCTTCCAGCCACAAAGAGTTGTTTCCCAGGAGTTTGAGCCTGGATTCCCTTCCGGGCTTCCCAGGGTCTGGGTCTGGCCTGGCTACTTGGACGTGGGCCACTAAAGCAGTGGAGGAGCCTGTTGCAGGACTGCGGAACCAGGACAGGAATTCGTCTCCATGCAGGGTGGGTGGTGAAGGACATGGCAGCTCCATTGCCTCCCCCAGTGCCACATAGATGGCCTGGATGTTGTCTGTGGGGAGGGGGCTGTGTGAGACCAGAGACCTCCATCAGGTCAACAACCTCACCCGTCAACCTCCTACCCCTGGCTTCTTCCCCTTCTGGGGTCCCCCAGCACTGGGCCTGACTGTGAGCACACTTCTCAAGTGACAGCTACAAAAAAGTAAGGTGGAGAGAAGAGGGCGGGGCTTTCCCCACCTCTCCTGGCAAGTGAGGGAATCTGAGGGCAAGAGGGAAAAGGCTGGAATAGTTGACAAATGCCCATACCCCTCGCTTTTGTTTCTCCTCTTCTGGATGAGCATTTACTTGTCCATTCTTATTTTCTAAAGGAAACTGTACCTGACCTGGACCCTCGCTGACTCTGGATCTTTCCCAGTATTAGAGGCAGGCGGAGGTCAACTGGGGTAAATCTATCTTCTTGAGACAGATGCCTTCCCCAGGCCACTAAGGAGAAACAGCAGCAGTCCCTCCCAACCCTGTGAATAGGTGAAGGATCCCTCAACTCCTGCTCCTTACCTGCCGCAGCCTGGGCGAGCCCATGTAGGCACAGAAGGAGGAGGAATAAGACAGCCATGGGGAGAGCTTACCAAGTTTTCTTGCCTGGGACCTGCTATCCCCAGGGAGGAAACAGAGCCCAGATAAAGGCCCATACTCCCTAGTCTGGCGTGACATGGGCCTTTGAAGGGGATGGGAATGCTGGGGAGATAAAGCCCAGCTGCATGTCTAATGGGGAAAAAGTGACTACCACCGTTCTGTGCCAAGAGGGAGAAGACCCAGTTCAGGCCACTCCAAAGATGACCTCTTCACCCTTCAGACTCCACATCAGCTGAAGGACTCAGAACAAAGACTCTATGCGCTAAGAAACCTGTGCAGAAGGGGTCACGGCTGTCCACCTCCCATCAGTCTGGAAGTACATTCCGTGTTCTCTCCTCCATTCCAAGAGACACCAGCCATGAGGGAAGAAGCTGAGTCTTCATATTGGTTTCCAGGGAACCCAGCGCAAGACTGCACATCCAGTCAGTACTCCCTAAATGACTTAGAATGACTTTCTCTGTGGCTGCGTGGCACATCACAGACTTCTTCTGAGCCCCTGATGAGTATATTAAGTTATTACTCAAGGAGAAGGATAACAGGGGCCTGGAGAATTCACGGATTCATCCCTTTGCCTCAGGAAGGACTCTCTTAAGGCAGCTCTTCATATTGCTCTAATAGTTTTTAATGTGTTATTTATTTATTTTTAAAAAAAGACTCCTGGTAAAGCATTTCTTTATTTTTTAAATTAATTAATTAATTTTTATTTTTGTCTGCTTTGGGTCTTCGTTGCTGCGCGCAGGCTTTCTCTAGTTGTGGCGAGCGGTGGCTACTCTTCGTTGCAGTGCGCAGGCTTCTCATTGCAGTGGCTTCTCTTCTTGCGGAGCACGGGATCTAGGTGCGCGGGCTTCAGTAGTTGTGGCGCACGGGCTTAGTTGCTCCACGGCATGTGGGATCTTCCCAGATGAGGGATCGAACCTGTGTCCCCTGCATTGGCAGGCAGATTCTTAACCACTGCGCCACCAGGGAAGTCCCAATGTGTTATTTATCTTTAAAGGCTATTTTTAAAAAATTGTTTTTGATGCACTATTTCATGCATACCAAAGACTATATCTAATGTACAACTGTATATTAGCTAAATAAACTGTGGTATATTCACACAACAGAACACTCGATAGCAATTCGAATGAACAAACCACAATGACATGCAACAAGCTTGAATCCCACAAACATAATGAGAGTAAAGAAGCCAGAAACAAAGGGCACGTACTGTATGCTTCATTTACATAAAGTGCAAAAACAGACAAAAGTAATCTATGAGGTTAGAGATTAAAAGAGTGGTTACCCATGGATGGATCTAGAGGTCATCATATTAAGTGAAGTAAGTCAGAAAGAGAAAGACAGGGACTTCCCTGGTGGTCCAGTGGTTAAAACTCGGCACTCCTGGCGCAGGGGACCTGGGTTTGATCCTTGGTCGGGAAACTAGTTCCCACATGCATGCCGCAACTAAGAGTCCTCATGCTGCAACTAAAGATCCCGCATGCTGCAATGAAGACCCAGCGCAGCCAAAATAAACAAACAAACAAAGAGGTCTTTCCTGGTGGCACAGTGGTTAAGAATCTGCCTGCCAGTGCAGGGGACATGGGTTCGAGCCCTGGTCGGGGATGATCCCACATGCCTCGGAGCAACTAAGCCCGTGTGCCACAACTATTGAGCCTGTGCTCTAGAGCCTGTGAGCCACAACTACTGAAGCCCATGCACCTAGATCCCGTGCTCCACAACAAGAGAAGCCACCGCAACGAGAAGCCCGAGCACCACAAGGAGAGTAGCCCCCACTCACCGCAACTAGAGAAAGCCCGCGCGCAGCAACGAAGACCCAACACAGCCAAAAATAAAGAAAAAGACAAATACCATATGATATCACTTATAGGACACAAGTGAATTTATCTACGAAACCTACTGACAGACATAGAGAACAGACTTGTGGTTGGGGGGGTGGGGGGGGTGGTGGGAGAGGGATGGATTGGGAGTTTGGGATTAGCAGATGCAAACTATTATATATAGGATGGATAAACGACAAGGTCCTACTGTGTAGCACAGGGAACTACATTCAATATCCTGTGATAAACCATAATGGAAAAGAATATGAAAAAGAATGTATCACTTTGCTTAAAGCAGAAATTAACACAACACTGTAAATCAACTATATTTGAATAAAATAAATTTTAAAAATAAATTCAGATCTAAACAGAAAGAAAAAGTAATGGTTACCCTTGGTGGGGTGGTAGCAACTGGTAGTGATCTGGAGAGGGTCTTCTAGATGCAGTAATGATGTAATGATGTAATCAGATTCCTGATCTGGGTGATGACTACATGGACATATTCAATTGGTGCATTTTTTTCTATATGTGTTTACTGCAATGAAAAACTAAAGAGTTTATATATTATGTAGGTGTAAGGTACTAAGAAAAATAAAACAAACCTCTATATCTATCGAGAAACAAAATATTACCCTTTCAGCCAAAGATCCTCTATGCTGTGTACCAGTATTATAAATTTGCTCTTTATCTTTCACATACTTGATCATTAAATTTTAAGTGTTTTTGAATTATGTACTATGGTGTCATGTTGTATGTAATCTTCAGTGGCTTTCTTTTCTCTACTCAACATTATGGTTTTGAAAATTGTTCACGCTTAAGTGCGATAATTCATCCTTTTTTTTTTTTTTTTTTTTTTTGCGGTACGCGGGCCTCTCTCTGTTGTGGCCTCTCCCGTTGCGGGGCACAGGCTCCGGACGCGCAGGCTCAGCGGCCATGGCTCACGGGCCCAGCCGCTTCGCGGCACGTGG
>NC_041231.1:85071897-85077221 GCF_002837175.3 Physeter macrocephalus
CGGGGCACGAACCCGTGTGCCCTGCATCGGCAGGCGGACTCTCAACCACTGCGCCACCAGGGAAGCCCCATCCCTTTTTTTTTTAAACCAGTATTTCACACATCTTAACAATACTGAGTCTTCCTATCCATGACCATGGCGTAGCTCTCCATTTACTCAAGCCTTTACCTCTTTCAGTAATTTTTGTAATTTCCTTCGTAAAATCTTGCATTTCTTTCATTAGTCGTATTCCTAGATACCTTTTTTGTTGCTCTTGTCAAACGCTCCTTATCTTAACCCCTCTTTCACACTGTCGCTCGAGAGTCTGCCAATATTAAGGGGTAGAAAGAAGTGACTTAACTATGTCTGATAATAGTCTAACTCTCCGCGGTCCAAACGCCTCCAACTAATTTCTGACTATTGCTGTTCCCGTAGCTCCAACTGCAAGAATCCGTGCTGAAGGGGCGCTGAAAATATCTCAACTCCGCGCGAGGCGGCGCCGGTACGTGCTGACGTCAAGGGCACGCAACACCTTAGGGGCCGGAGGAGGGCGGGGCCAGCCGGGGGACTTGCTGCTGAAAGAGCAGCGCCCCGGGCTGGGGCCATGGCGAAGCTGCTGAGCTGCGTCCTAGGCCCCCGGCTCTACAAGATCTACCGGGAAAGGGACTCTGAAAGGGCCCCGTCCAGCGTCCCTGGGACTCCAACTTCAGTCACTAACCCCCCTTCCAGCTCCTGGGTGAGTCGAGTTCTCCCCTGGTTAAAAACATAGTATGGCCCAAACCCCTTTGCGGCCTTTGCTCCCCAGAAGCGCCCATTATTGGAAATCGGGGGAGCTTGCTTTTCAAGCTAGTTGTCCGCAAAGTCTGCGCTCTTTGTGCTTCCTGGGTTAAAGTCACGCCTGTGGACTGGCTGCCTGCTGTATCGCTGTTGTCCAGTGCTTTCTCATTCCGACTGCCACTCCTTGCTTTTTTCCTCTCGCGACCCCTCAACCCTGCCCGTCGTGCTTCATGCCGGTCCCAATTGACTCTTAAGTCCTGGAAGAGACCCTACGCGGATTCAGGAGCTGGATGATTTTGCCATCAAACTCTCGATTTCCTCTTACTCAGTGCCTCACCCGGTTTCGTTTATCTTCCCTGGACTTGAATTTCAAAATGACTTCTTCAACATATCACATGTCCGCTCTCCCCCACCCCACCCACAGCCTACCTTGGAGACCCCAGGATCATTGCGTTTATGAAAACCTGGGTGGTGGTAGGCTGTGTCCCTAAATGTTCTCTTCCTTTTTATCGGTAGTCTCAGATTATGTTCATTGTCCTCTACAAACTGCCCACCGCCAGCCACATTCTCTTCCTTAATCAGCCTACCCTTATTTCCGATGCTCTTCTTTCTCTCTTAAAGTTGTCATGATGTCTTTCCTTCTCTGCCCCTGTCCCCATACGCACACACAACCCATTTGAAACTGGGTTGTGAAAAAGAGCAAAAGTCGTCCAATGCTGCTTTCACTTTTGCTTCCAAGTCCAGTGCCCTGTGTTTGTTCTCAGGGTCTGGAGTAGGAAATCAGCTTCTGAGTCAGGGTGGGGAAAAGGGGCTTCCTACAGAGCCAGAGATGTCCTAGGAGAGATGACTCTGGGGGCTAGAACCAGAGGACACACATCAGGGCTTCTAAAAGGGAAGGTGGAGGACTTGTCAATGAGCAGCGTCCTTAATTCGGCCATCTGTTTTGGCAGGATACGTACTATCAGCCCCGTGCCCTCGAGAAACATGCCGACAGCATCCTGGCACTGGTATGTCTGCCCTGGCATCTGGGACTGCTGCATCTTTTCAGACCCAGCTGCCCTCCTGAACTTTCTCCTCCCGAGACTAGGAGAAGGCAGTGCCCCTGGGGGTGGGGGATGCTCTGGGCTCTGCAGCAGACATCTCCAACACACACACACACACACACACACACACACACACACACACACACACACACACACACAGAGCTCTCAAGCATACATACTTGGTACTCTCCTTTGGCATGTGCACTGCTTTCTCTGGAGCAGCCTGAGCCATGAGGAAGCTGTGTTTACTCTTGGGACCATCCGCAGGTGCGGAGTCCTGCAGTCCCCAGTGACCTGTCCTCCCTGGCAACTAGCCTCTTTGGCTGCAGAGACAGCTGTTCTCTCTGGCAAGGTTCCCATGGTGACATTTGTGCATCTCTTGGGGACCAGGCCAGGGGCTGTCCTGAGCAGGACTGATTGAAAAGGCTTGATTAACTTGAGTAGAAAGAGAGACTGGCCTTTAAATGTGATGAAATTATGTCCGGAGATGATTAGAGGAAGAAAATAGAAGCTGTACCTAGTTTTCCAAGTCTCTGTTATGCTCTGACACACTGCCTTCAACAAATAATTGAGCACCTACTGTGTGCATGGTGTCATGCACAGAATAGGTACTTGATATGATATCCCTCAGGTTATCCACTTTCCAGGCAGACCGGTGTGTGTGTGTGTGTGTGTGTGTGTGTGTGTGTGTGTGTGTGTGTGTGTGTGTGTATTGATTGCTTGTCCCTGTCTCTGTGCTACAGGCTTCAGTCTTCTGGTCCATCTCTTACTACTCCTCTCCCTTCGCCTTCTTCTACTTATACAGGAAAGGTCAGTGTGGTTTCAAAGGTGGTGGGACAGGAAACGGGCAGGTCATTGGCAGCTGGGCCAGTCCCCTAATGAGGAAAGGGGACCTGTGATGAGGATGGCTTGGCTTCCCTCTTCCATCAGGTATCTTCTTCCTCTGAGGGTGTGGCTGTCCCCAAAAGAGGGTGTGAGGGGGAGGTTGGGGCTGAACTGCAAAGAGGAGCTGAGGGGCAGTGGGGAAAGCTTCTCATATAATCCCTCTCCCCCACCAGGTTACTTGAGTTTGTCCAAAGTGGTGCCATTTTCTCACTATGCTGGGACACTGCTTCTACTACTGGCAGGAGTGGCCTGCCTCCGAGGTAGGTGGAGAGGGAGACTGGTTTGGATCTATCCATCACTGAGTAAATATTCATTAAGTACCTTTGCAAATACAGTTTGGTGCTGGGCCCTGAAGGGAAGTAATTAATGGCCGAGACATGATCTTTTCCTTAAAGGGGTTGAGTTGTAAATATGAACAGATAATTAGCAGAAAGGTTAGCTATTATCTAGAAAAGATGCATATACCCTACAACAGTTCCACATATATCCATGTGTATGTTTGTATTAATCCTTAAGTGGACTCCGTGGCCCCTAATAGCAGGATGGATAAATACATTAGAGGTTATAGTCCTACAACAGAACACCAAAGGGCAAGGCAGATGAACAAGCCAGAGTTACACTCAGCTACACAGATGAATCTCACAGATATAATGTTTTGGGGTTTTTTTTTTGCTGCATTGGGTCTTCGTTGCTGCACGCGGGCTTTCTCTAGTTGCAGAGAGCCGGGGCTACTCTTCATTGCGGTGCGCAAGCTTCTCATTGTGGTGGCTTCTCTTGTTGCGGAGCATGGGCTCTAGGCGAGCGGGCTTCAGTAGTTACAGCGGCATGCAGGCTCAGTCGTTGTGGCGCACGGGCTTAGTTGCTCCGCGGCATGTGGGATCTTCCCGGACCAGGGCTTGAACCTGTGTCCCCTGCCTTGGCAGGCGGATTCTTAACCACTGCGCCACCAGGGAAGTCCCCCACAGATATAATGTTGAATGAAAGAAGCTGAACACCAAATAATTTATGCAGTGTGTTTCCATTTACATAAAGTTCAAAAGGGATACATATATAAGTGGCAAAACACTAAAGAAAAACACAGTCTTGGTTATCTTGAAAGTCAGGAGAGTGATAACCTGGGAGGGGGAGGGAACAGGCTGGGGAGGACTCCTGGCGGGAGGTGGCTTTGTTCTCTTTCTTGACCTGGGTGATCGGCACATGAATGTTTGTATTCTTTAAACTGAATGTATGTTTTATGTACATATGTTATTATCTCACAATTTAAAAAATGAAGAGACAAACCAAATCAGTGCCCTCTGGCGGGTGCACTTGATGAAAACCAGGTGAGGGGATGCCTAAGAAGGGAGTGGTGGGGTCAGGAGCTGGACGGCTGTCGTCGGGTCCAGTCCGGGGTGAGGACCTTCTGCCTGTTCTGCCTCCTGATCACCATGGGGCTGGGCTCCCTGCTCAGAGAGGCCCTCCCTGACCCCCCTATCTGAAAGTCACTCCCACTCCTCAGTTTTGTCTTAATTTTAAATTTTATTTATTTTTAATTTGGGGGAGAAATTAAGTACAGAAAAGTCCATAAAACAAAATATCAGAAAGAACTAAAATGCTTATGTTTTGTGCTACTGCTTTAAATATCTTTTGTCAATAAAATACTAAAGCATTACAGAGTTGGTGTTCCCACTGGAATCTTCCTCAGCCCCGTGTTTCTCTTTCCCCAGAAGTAACCATTGTCGTCTGGTGTGGTTTTTTTCCCTAGTCCATATTTTTATACTTTTACAAAATATAGACCTCATTCCATCACATCTAAGCTGCTATGAGTTGTAAATGCATACCGATTTCAGAGTTTTCAAATGTGACAAAAAATATGAATCTTAGAATCTGTGCAATATGATAAGTATAGACAAAATATAGCATTTTGGGGAGTGCATTTTACATTTTTAGCACAAATGACATCACTCTATCCAAATCACTGTGCAGCTTGTTTCATTCTCAGTATTGTTTGGGGGCTCTACCCTTGATGATACATAGCATTCTGGTTTTATTTTCTTTATAGCCCTTATCCCTCTGAAATTTTCTTGTTTACTCATTTATTGTCTTTCTCCAGCCCCACCCCATCCCCAATCAAAATGCCAGCTCTTTGAGGGCCAGGACCTGTGTGTCTCGTTTCCTTCTGTCTCTCCCATGTCGGAACAGTGCCTGGCGCGTGACACCTGTCCGGTCAGTGGGAGCAGAGAAGTCAGGGCTTGAGACTCCTCGGCAGTGAAGGGAGAGCAGATGCGATCGCTGAGGGGCCAAGCAAAGAAAGAGCTCAGTGTTGAGAATGACTTTCGATTCAGAGAGAGAAGGGAGGCAGGGGAGGAGCAGCCCAGGAATTGGAAGGGGGCAAAGATGGACCCAGGAAACAGGAGAAAGGAATCTTGACGGACAGGAAGAGTGCTGAGTGGCACAGTTAAAAGAGAATGGGGGGCTTCCCTGGTGGCGCGGTGGTTGCGCGTCCGCCTGCCGATGCAGGGGAGCCGGGTTCGCGCCCCGGTCTGGGAGGATCCCGCGTGCCGCGGAGCGGCTGGACCCGTGGGCCGTGGCCGCTGGGCCTGCGCGTCCGGAGCCTGTGCTCCGCGGCGGGAGAGGCCGCAGCGGTGGGAGGCCCGCGTA
>NC_041231.1:85077250-85226880 GCF_002837175.3 Physeter macrocephalus
GAAAAAGAGAGTGGGGGGACTTCCCTGGTGGCGCAGTGGTTAAGAATCCCCCTGCCAAGGCAGGGGACACGGGTTCGAGCCCTGGTTGGGGAAGATCGCACGTGCCGCGGAGCAACTAAGCCTGTGCGCCACAGCTACTGAGCCCGTGTGCCACAACTACTGAAGCCTGCCCGCCTAGAGCCCGTGCTCTGCAACCAGAGAAGCCACCACAATGAGAAGCCTGCATACCTCAACGAAGACCAGCCCCCGCTCGCTGCAGCTAGAGAAAGCCCGCGTGCAGCAACGAAGACCCAACTCAGCAAAAAATAAATAAATTTACTAAGAAGAAAAAAAAAAAAAAGAGAGAGAGATTGAGGACAGGAAGGGGACTCGGATGCAGTGAGTGAGGAAGTAATTATGGGGCAAGAGCAAGAGCTGTGAAGCCAGATGCAGGGAGTTAGAATATGCAGAAAAGAGATGGAAAGGTAGCATTGGAGAAGGGAGGAGGGAAAAGGAGAGAAACCCAGTGTTAGCAAGAGTGAAGCCTGAGGGCACGTGACAGTGTTTTAAGACTGGGAAGAATGAACATTCTGGAGGGTGGAAGGTCCATAGTCCAGGAAGAAACAAACTGGAGAAGTTAGGGAGGGGAAGAATGCCCTTGCCGGCCACTGGGTATGGAGGAGGGGCGTCGGCTCAGGTCTCCTATTTCCCCAGATCCGGGGCCCTCTGTTCCTTTTCCTCTCACTTCTTGCCCATCTCGGATTCTCTTCCTGAAACTTACTTGTCTTGCTTCCCAGTTTTCCTAACACAGTTTCCTATCCTCTCTCCACCAGGCATTGGCCGCTGGACCAACCCCCAGTACCGGCAGTTCATCACCATCTTGGAGGCAACACACAGGAACCGGTCCGCAGAAAACAAGGTGAGACCCTCAACTACCTCCCCAGAGCACCGGCCCGGCTTCTGTCTGAGCAGGGAGATGTGTTTTGCTACCCGCCACACTGGGCATTTGCTTGCACATTGCTGGATCCCTTCTCCCCTCCACAAGGGAACTGTCCGCCTGAGGAATTTTTCCTCCCTACCACTTCTGGTGGAATATTCCACTGGAATAATCCTCTACCCTCCATCTGCAAGAATTGCCTAGATGTGGAAACATTCACAGTGTTTCTTAGAAGGAGGTTTCCTCTCTATCACAACAGCTCATTCTGTAAATGTTTGTTTATTTTTGCCGTGTGCATTGAACACCGTGCTAGTTTTGTTCAGGGATGGGACAAGACAGGCAGGTATGTCCACCCTTGTGCCCAAGAGCACAGTGTGGTGCCAGGAGGGAGAAAAGCTAGGGCAGAGTGTCCTTGGAGTTGTGCCAGCCCAGCCAGTGCTGGAGTGTGATTATCTTTGAGAAGGGGCTTTGGGGCCCTGTAAAGCTCTTTCCTGTTACACAGGGGTTTCTGGGATCAAACAGCTCTGACCACCATCATCGTATTGCTTGTTGCTCCACGCCACTGCTTATGGAGCTGTGTAAAGATGTTCCACCATGCCGCTGTCTGACGCATTTTGCATACACCCTTTCTAATCCTCACAGCAATGGCATGAGGTGGCATTATTACCCTTACTTATATGTCTGAGGAAACAGAGGCAAAAAGAGGTTACAAGACCCAAGCAGAGTCACAGAGCAAGGAAGTGACTAAGCCTGTGTTTGGGTCCAGGTCCGAACAGAGCTTGCCTAAAATTTGCTTCCCTTCATTTTGTTTTGTTTTGCCATTTACATTTTTGTAGAATTTTTCTATTGCTCTCTCTTAGTCCAGTTATTTTTGTAAATGTCAAAAAAAAAATGTCTGTGACAGAAAATAAAAAAACTATTCTCAAAGTGCTGGGAGCTCTGGGGGCGGGGGAAGAAATAGAGCAGAGTGGAAGACACAGCTCTCACTGCCCTCAAAAAGCACGTGGACTGACTCGGTTGGGTAACCGGAGGCACAGATGGTCTGGGTGGCATCAGCAGCCCATGGCTGCAGGAGTCGAGGGAAGGGAAGTGCCCGTGAGGACGGAACAGTCAGGGAGGCCTTGATTCAAGTGGTGGCCCAGGTGCAAAGGGGCTACCGTGGGTGTGACTTCCCTCCTTCCCTCTCACCAGACATTTTGATCCTTCAAGATAGAATCATGTAAAGGACCTAGGTGGGGAAGGGAGCGTGACCAGCCAACAGGCTCCCCGCCTCCTCCCTCAGAAGCTCCAGCACCTCCAGCCACCCCTCCTGGGGGTGAGTCAGTCTTAGATTTTAGAAAAGCGAAGACTGTTAGGTTCCTCTTCTGGATGAGGGCAAACAGGCCAGAGTTGATACCTGATAGGGCATTCTCTCTAGCCTGACTTTTCTGGCCCCAGCAGAACTTTCCATCTGCGAACCGGAGGGTGTTGACCTCTGCTTGTCTCCCCATGATGGGTGGGGGCCAGTCCCCTGGATGGATGGTGGGAGTGTTGAGGGTGGGTAGGTGGGCATCCCCACAACTCCCCTTTTCATCCCCTCCCCCATCTCTCTCCGCCCACCACAGAGGCAGCTCGCCAACTACAACTTTGACTTCAGGAGCTGGCCAGTCGACTTCCACTGGGAAGAACCCAGCAGCCGGTGAGGCCCCACTTTTTTCGCTCCATCCCTGCTCTGTCCCCCCCCTCCACCCCTTCTTGGGCTCTAGTGCCTGACATCCAGCGCCATCTCCTCATTCCTACACCCCACCATCCTACGGACCTCAGATGTCCAGCTTGCTGCTCCTGACCCCATCCTCCCCTGCATCTTTCCATTCCTCAGGAAGGAGTCCCGGGGGGGGCCTTCCCGCTGGGGTGTGGCCCTGCTCCGCCCAGAGCCCCTGCACCGGGGGACTGCAGACACCTTCCTCAACCGAGTCAAGAAGCTGCCTTGTCAGATCACCAGGTGGGAAGCAGCAGGGAAGAGAGGCCAGCTGGGGTGGAGGGAACATAGGGTGCAGGCTCCAGGACAGGGTGCTCCATTGTAAGATGACTGTCATTTACTGGGCTTAGTGCCATGTACATTGTATTATTTTTAGCAAAGTATTTAGTTTTTATCCACATCTGTGTGTGAAAAAAAGAGGTTCAGAGAGATCCATAGTCTCACAGGTGGTACATGAAGAGCTGGGATACTAACACAGTTCTGTCTGACACAACAGCTCTTTCAGTGAGGCTGAGAGGGAAGGGTGAGGTTATGGGTGGGGAGGGGACACACAGCCTTAGCTGCAGCAGGGTCTGGTGGCAGCTGCAGCCCTATCCTGGCCCTGCTGCTCCTTGGTTTTTCCACTTTGAGGCAGCTCCAACTTCTGCATCCGTGAACAACCTGTCTCATAGGGTTGGTGAGATTTAACATATTCTGAAGGGCTTCCACCTTGCCTGGGTGCCTGAGAGCATGAGGTAAAACCTAAGTAAATCGTGGTTCTGGGTACTGATGATGTCTGAAGCAACAACAGTGACCACAGCGGCACAGCCAGTGTGGGAATTTTCTGTTGCTGGGGGCTAGGAGGTAGGTTGGAGGATACCAAGGAAGTGGATGGACTTAGTGGTCAGTTGTTGACTGTGTGCTGATTGATCAGAGGGGCGAGCCAAGTTTGAGGTTTTGAGGGGGGATGCTGGACGGGGTTGTACAATGTTGTTCTGGGGACAAATCCTACTTCGGGATTAACTGGAAGTGGTTAACCATCTTTTTCAGGAACAGCACCTGTCACACCTCTTTTTTCGATTTATTTATTGATTTTTTTATTTTTGGCTGCGTTGGGTCTTCGTTGCTGCACGTGGGCTTTCTCTAGTTGCGGAGAGCGGGGGCTACTCTTCTTTGTGGTGTGTGGGCTGCTCATTGCGGGGGCTTCTCTTGTTGCAGAGCACGGGCTCTAGGCACATGGGCTTCAGTAGTTGTGGTGCATGGGCTTCATTGCTCCACAGCATGTGGGATCTTCCCAGACCAGGGCTTGAACCCATGTCCCCGGCATTGGCAGGTGGATTCTTAACCACTGTGCCACCAGGGAAGCCCCCTACCGCATCTTATGTGTCTAGATTAGTATATTTGTGCAAGAAATATTTATTAAGCCCCAGAGTACTCTGTGCGAGGCTCTTGGCACCTACTACATGTCAGATACCGGGCATATCGCAATGAACAGTATTATTTATTTGGGGACTTTAATAAATACATTAACAGAATCATAATTGTTAATTACTTTGCTTTAACTTATCATATCAGTATACAGAAAGTATTATCTCATAAAACTTTCAATGTTAATATGTGCATATATGTGTACTAGGCCACAATATAAAGTATTTTAAAAAGGTTGCAGTAAAAAAAGTTTGAAAAGGGAGGGACTTCCCTGGCGGTCCAGTGGTTAGGACTCCACACTTCCACTGCCGAGGGCATGGGTTCAATCCCTGCTCGGGGAACTAAGATCCCGCAAGCCACGTGGCGCAGCCAAAAAACAAACAAACAAAAGTTTGAGGACTTCCCTGGTGGTGCAGTGCTTGAGAGTCCGCCTGCTGGTGCAGGGGACATGGGTTCGAGCCCTGGTCCGGGAGGATCCCACATGCTGCGGAGCAATTAAGCCCGTGTGCCACAAGTATTAAAAAAAAAAAAAAAAAAGTTTGAAAAATTGGTGCATATATTGTTTCATTAAGTCCTGAAAGAGGCAAACGAAGCTGTGAAGGTCAAAGGTGAAGCAGGCCCCAAGTCTCTGAGTGCTTGGTTTGGGATGGTCCCTGGGCTCCACTGTGTTGGAGGTTCATTAACCCCGTGTTCCCCACAGCTATCTGGTGGCACACACCCTGGGGCGCCGGATGCTGTATCCGGGCTCTGTGTACCTGCTCCAGAAGGCCCTCATGCCTGTGCTGCTGCAGGGGCAGGCCCGGCTGGTGGAAGAGGTAAGGCTCCCCTGCCCGTGACCACCCCCCACAGCCCTTCTTCCCCAACCCAGGAATGTGGCCTCCTGCCCCTCCAACTTGGCCATTGCATCTCCCCCACTCAGTGTAACGGGCGCCGGGCAAAGCTGCAGGCCTGCGACGGCAATGAGATTGACACCATGTTTGTGGACCGGCGAGGGAGAGCTGAGCCCCAGGGACAGAAGCTGGTGAGAGGGCACAGGGAGCCCAAAGGTAGAGACTGGGGAGGGCAGTGGAGGTTCTAGAGATCTCAGTTCTACACGCAGCCCTAAGGAAGCACAGTTGGGATAATCCCATCTCCCAGCTCCACCCTAAAGACCTCTTGATGTAGGAAATCCCTGTGATAGGGAAATAGATGAAGGAGTTGACACGCAAGGACCAAAAAATCATCATCGTAATACTCACCACTTAGCACTTACCACATGCGGGGCATATGTTTGAGCCTCACAACAGCCCTGTAAGATAGGTACCATTTATATTAGCCCATTTTACAGATGATGAAACAGAGGCACAGAATAGCTTTTCCAGATCACACAGTTAGTGAGTGGGAGAGCTGGGATTTGAGCCCAGGCAGCCTGGCTCTAAAATCTCCTGCGCCCATGAAGCAGCCCTGGAAAGAGCACTAAGCCAGCAGCGCTGGGTGCTGGGTTCTAGTCCCAGCTCTGCCCAGATGCTCTGAGGGTCTACCCAAGCCCCACCATCCCTGAGCTTTGGCTTGGGGCACCAATACAGTTTATCTGACCATAATTCTGGAGCCCGAGAGGGAGAGGGAAAGTGATTGGCATACCACACGAAAGAAACAGTCACAGAAAAAATGGACCCCAAAACTAGAAAGGAAAAAAAAATCCATAATCCCATTCCTGAGAGATGGCCACCTGGTAGTCTTCCAAGGAAGAACGGACACTGTGCTGGGGGGTTGAGCATTTCAAGTTGGATCATTCCTCTTCCTCTGAGGGCCCAGTTTGCTAAGCATTTGCATCCACTTTGCCTCTCACTTTACGGACTTGTGAAATGACAAGCTTCTGTGCTCCTTGGAGAGAACAGGAAACGTGCCCTTTCCTCTTTCCTACAAAGCTCCCACAGGCTGCCCTCCCTGCCGCTAGTGGGATTTTTGGTCCCAACTTGGCTCCTTCCTGCTTCCCCTATAGGTGATCTGCTGTGAGGGGAACGCGGGCTTCTATGAAGTGGGCTGCGTCTCCACACCTCTGGAAGGTAGGCCCATGGCTCAGCCCTCTTATCTCTGCCCCTTGGAATGGAATGTTCCCACCTTCCCACATGGATATGACCTCCCAGGGCCTAACTCCTTTCTCTGGGTGAGGTTTGAGACCCCCGCCTTTGGGGAAAAGGCTACTCCCCATTTGCTTTGCTAACCTTGCATCCTTCCCCTAGGGCTGTGTCCCTAACCTTCTTAGGCTCTTTGTTCTGTTCCCCGGACCCAACAATCACATCTCTCTCCCTTCTGCTGCCTCAGAACCTTTCTGTCACTTTCCCATTCTGGGAAGGCCTGGAGTTCTTTGCCTCTGAGTTGGGTGTTCAGAACTCCAGTGTCCTTCTGCTCCTTCCCCCAGAGCTGGGGGCAGAGAGTGGTGGGGGGCGTGGGCCATGAGGCCCCAGCCCTTCTTCCCCCTGTGTTACAGCTGGATATTCAGTCCTGGGCTGGAATCATCCCGGCTTTGCTGGAAGCACGGTGAGACCTTCTCTGAAATCCCTGCTTTTTCTGAGTTATGGTCTGTCTCCCTCTGGTCAGCCACTGGCATTAGGGAAAGGGGTTATATGTTTCTGTAGGGCCTCCCACTCACCTGTGACCTGGGTGCCAAGGGCAGGGAGCTACAAGCCTCCTCCTCTCACACGGGGGGCTTGGCAGGAGGGGAGGCGGTGGATCTTGCTGTAAACAACTGGTTTCTAGAGAGAACAGCCCCTCCCACTGCCCTATTCTTTTTTCTTTTCTTTTTTTTTTTTTAATGCCACTGACAGGCATTTATTCTTCCATGAGAGAAGCACTCTGAATTGTCTGTTCAGAGCTGCAGTTCTATCTTCGCTGTCTGTTGCAGTGTAGCTGCAGGAACGGTCCATGCTGGGAGGTTGGGGGGTGATGGGCAAGTGGCCTTTTGTGCTGACCCATTCCTGCCTTTGCCCTTCTTCCTGCAGGGGGTGCCATTCCCACAGAACGAGGCCAATGCCATGGATGTGGTGGTCCAGTTTGCCATCCACCGCCTGGGCTTCCAGCCCCAGGACATCATCATCTATGCCTGGTCCATCGGCGGTTTCACTGGTACCAGCCTCTCTCCTACCCCCCCTACTGTAGGCACATTCAAGCCATCTCTGTGTGCCCCCAGGAGAGGTGGGGAAATCCACTGGTGGCCCAGGAGTGGGGTGGAGGCTTCAAGGAGGAGAGGTGGGACGGGGGTGGGATCTCTGAGTGGGTCTGGAGGAAGCTCTCCTTTTCGTGTACACTTCACATTTCCTTCCACCCTTGTGCCCAATTATTAAAAGAAGTAGACCGGGGTCCTGGGGTGGGGACATCAGGGAGTAAATGTCTCCTCTGGTATTGTCTTCAGTGCACTTCGTTGTTCTCGCTCCGTCCTCTCCGGGCAGAGCCCTGGCTGAGTGAAGTGAGGGGTTAAGGAGAGACCTGGGGCTCACTTAGTAGGCAGGATGGGGTCAGCCTATAGGATCAGTGGGACAAGGGTAGGGGTGGTGGGCCTGCCCTTGGTCCTCACCCTTTTTCCCTGTCCTGGTACCAGCTACGTGGGCAGCCATGTCCTACCCAGACCTTAGTGCCGTGATCCTGGATGCCTCCTTTGATGACCTGGTGCCCTTGGCCTTGAAGGTCATGCCAGACAGCTGGAGTGAGTGCAGCTCCCAGGCTTGCCCTTCAGGAAAGAGGTGGGCCGGAACTGGGAGATGTTCTAACTGGAGATGGTTCCCCTTTCTGTGGGTGGGGAGTAGGTCACCCCATTGTTGAGAAGCAGGACGACTCCCCTGTCTGGGGACCTCAGTTTTCTATCTCCATGAACAGTGGGGACCTTGGTGTTGAGCAGGGGCTTTGTCTCTGCTGTCCTTTCACATTTCTCTCACTTTAGGGGGCCTGGTGACCAGGACTGTGAGGCAGCATCTCAATCTAAACAACGCAGAGCAGCTCTGCAGGTGAGGGCAGGCCAATGTCTAGCGTATAACACCCTTCCCCCACCTCACCCCCCCGTAGAGATGCTGCTGGGTGTTCAAATGCTGAAATTAGTACCGAAGTACAAGTACAAGCCACTGCCCCACCTTTCCTGAGTGACCCTGCCACCACCACAGCAGGCCCAACCCCTCCCAGCTTCCCTGGGACCCTGGACCTTCTCATGATCTGGCAACCAGTCGGTTCATGCCTGGCCCAGCAGGGACCTCCCAGCAAGGCCTGACTTTGAGCAATGCCCATTCTTAAGTATTCTGACTCTCACCCCTGGGTGAAGGGCTAGCCCAGGGGGCCCTGCTGTAGCAGGGGTAAGAATGCAGCCAGTGCAGGGGTGGGGTGGCCAATTGTCGCTTATCTCCCCCTCTGAGCTCTCCCTCCCCGCTGTGCTGTCCTCTGAAGGTACCAGGGCCCTGTGCTGCTGATCCGCAGAACCAAGGATGAGATCATCACTACCACGTGAGTGCCTGGGAACTCCTGCCCTCCTGGATCCCAGAGACACAGCCAGGGAGTTGCCCCTCCTCCCTCTGCCCACCAGAAAACCAGGTATCCAGAACCTTCCTCCCCAACCTCCAGCCCCTCCATTGTACATTCTTCTCACCCCCAGGGTTCCTGAGGACATCATGTCTAACCGAGGCAATGACCTCCTGCTCAAGCTCCTGCAGCATCGGTGAGAGCCAGGGTGTGTGTATGCACATACGCACATATGTGTGTGTACTGACACCAGCGCGGGGAGAGCGGGGAGAAGGTTTGGGGATAAGGAGTGAAGAGAACTGGGTCCTGACCTCTTGTCCCGGCACTCCCTCCGTAGGTATCCCCGTGTGATGGCAGAGGAGGGTCTTCAAGCGGTGAGGCAGTGGCTGGAGGCCTCCTCACAGCTGGAGGAAGGTGAAAGGGGATCTGGTGAGGGCTTTGGTTGGGGGCCTGGCAAAACCAGGTTGCTGATGGGCACTCCTCTCTCTCCATGACCAGCCTCGATTTACAGCCGATGGGAGGTGGAGGAGGACTGGTGCCTGTCCGTCCTCCACTCCTACCAGGCAGAACACGGGCCTGAATTCCCCTGGAGCGTGGGTGAGGAGTCCTGGGGCAGGAGAAGGGGTTGGGAAGAGCCCAGGAAGGGGGTGACTATCCAGATGCGTGGCCCGTGTTTGAGCACCTCCTCTCTGCAGGGGAAGACATGAGTCCAGAAGGAAGGCGGCAGCTGGCTTTGTTTCTGGTGAGCTAAGGGGTGGGAAGCAGGAAGAGTGTGCCTGAATGGCCAGGGGGCACGTGGGGCTTGGGGACAGGGGTACCCTGTAAGCATTGGAAGTAGCAGCTTTTGTAGAGTGGGTAGTGGGTTCGGAGGGTGTCTGTGTTCTGAACCCCACCTGTCCCTCCCTCTCCCCTCAGGCTCAGAAGCATCTGCACAACTTCGAAGCCACACACTGTACCCCACTCCCGGCCCAGAACTTCCAGATGCCCTGGCACCTCTAGGGACCACACTGGGACTCATTCTGGAAGAACAGATGGGGGGAGACATGAGGAAGGACCCTATTACTTGTTATTCTCTGTGTTTATTTTGCTGTTTATAGTTTGTGGCAAGCAGGGGGACCATCCCCCTTCTCACCGTTCCTCTTGCACGTTTCCCCTCATCCATCCGGCATTACCTAACCTTCCCCAATACACTCCCTGCATTAAATGAATGGATTATTCCTAATAATTAATAAAAGTATTTTTTCTACTGGCTGGCTAATTTTGTGACTTCACAGGTGTCCAGGAAGCCAGGGTTGGGAGTGGGGAGAGTCGAAGCCCCAAAGGGCTGGGCTTTGAGAAACCCTAACTCTAGACAGCCAGTTTAACCCTCCCCATCTCTGCTGTCACCTCAGGCAATAGCACAGGCTATCCTTGTGCAATGGGTCCCCAATCCTCGCCCTTCCCTGGCATGCCTAGTACTATCACCACTGTGCAGCCTCCCTGGTGCCTGCCTAGGCCTTCCTGCATACAACCAGTCCAGGAGACCAAGGTTGCCTCCTATTGCTCACAACTCATGGGCTTTGTTGTTTCCAAAGTACTTTCTAGCTACTGATTTTCACCTACTCAGCAATTCTACAGATTTCCAGGTCCAGCCTGCATGGTCTCACTATCAGTACTTCCAGTTTTCCTTGCTTAGCTCTTGCTCTTTCCGTGGGGAGTGAGGAACGGCCTGCTCCCCATGTCTTATGCAGCAAACCCTGCACACCCTCCTCACCATGTCAAGTCTCTCTCCTCACACCCTCTTTGCAATTCAACAAACACAGGGCCTGCCAGGGACCAAGGAGCAGGTGCCAAGGACTCAGGTCTTCCCAGAGCCATACTTTGCCTTTCTGGACAGCTGTTAGAATATTCTTAGTTTGAACCTGAGGAAACTGGTTCCCTATAACTTCCATTCTATTTCCAACCCTTGGATCTCACAGAACAGAATGAGTCCCTTTCCCACCCATCAGTTTGTTACCTGGCCACCTTCTTCCCTTGGAAACCTCTTTTCCAGATGAAATACCCCTAGGTTTACCACCCTGGGTCCGCCATTTTAAACAAGATACTTAAGGTGGACAATATTCTGAGGTCCTGGATACAGCCTCTTGTTAATTTCAGTGTCTCCTCCAACCTCAAAGCACAAAGCTCCCCTGCAATCCCTGGGGCAGAGGCTGTCTGCCCTAACCAGCTTAGCAGCTCCTTAAAGGGAGATATACTGAGTCTTCACTGAAAGGAGTGATCTGAGACTTGTCAGTTGACATGATGCCTCCTATTTGGGGTTAGAAGAGAAGAGGTGGCCACAGCTCCAGAATGCTTCACCTTTAGCAAATACTGGAGAGCTGATACTGGCACCCCTCTCCTCTGTCCTGCCCTAGGGAGCAAACAGGGTGGGAAGTGTGGAGCGTGAAGCTGTGGGACCAGCTGCATGATTCTGAACCTTGCCTTCCAGAGCCATCAGGACAGTTAGCCCCCTGGAAACCAAGTCTTTGTTCAGCTAAGGGAACCTCCTTAAATGCAAACACGGGGTGCCCCACATCTCACACCCTAGACCCAAAGGACTCCCTCTTCCTGGCCATGGCCATTAGGGACTCTGTTGACCTGCCTCTACAACCACGTCTCCCTCCTCCTTCTTCCTGCACATACTATAGAGAACAGTGGATGCCATGAGGGGCGCTTGGATACCTGAAGTGGGTGGGGAGAAGTGAGGCTCAACATTTGAATTCTGGACCACGCCACCAAGGAGTCTCAGTCTACCCCCTCAGATTACTCCCTATCTGATAAGGCTCACAGCAGCTGTGTTTTCAGAACCACCCCCACCCCAGGATGGGACCAGCTCCCCATCCACTCCTCACCCTATTTATCAGGGTACTAGCAGCCTCGGGAGAAGACCAGCTGAGATGCAGACACCACATCCGCTGAGGCTCTGGCTCTTGCTGTAGTGGGCACCAGGTGAGGCCTGGACACCCAGGCATCCCAGAGTTGCTAGGCAAACTGGGAGAGGGGATGGAGGCTGGGAAAAAGGAGAGATAGCAACTGGACAGGAAACCTGGAAAGAAGAGGTGGGCCCCGGGCTGGGCCACCCCTTATCTTACCATGTCTCATTGGCCCAGGGTCCACCCTGCACTGCTCTCAGTGTGAGGTGCTGGACTCGGCTCTGAACTGAGTGTCTGGGTTGAGGGTTTGCTCCATATCTCCGGGAGGGGCATGTGTTTCCCGCACTGTCACAAGTGAATAAGGGCCCCGAGGGTGAAAGGCTCCAGAGAGTGGGGGGCCCAGGTGTTGGGGATAGCCAAGTCCCTATCCATCCATCCATCCAATCACCAAGCCTTCCCAGCTCCCTCAGGAGCCCAGTCATTCATTTTTTTCATTCATTTCTATTCTGATTAAAGATCCCCTCTGTAGTTCCTCTCCAGACCTCTCTGTCCCGGCCACTCCCCTAAGAGAACCTGGCTTTCGCCCGGCCCAATCATCCATAGCTCTGCCCCTCGTTCACCCCGATTCTTTCCTCTAATTGCAGCGTTCTGTCCTAAGGCCCGACCTGCTTTGTTTGGTAATTTGGCTGCTTACCCTCAGGTATCCCTTGTCCGGGGAGAGGGGCCCTCAGCGTGTATTTCTCCAGCCGCTGTTGTCACCATGACGACTCTTGCAAAGCCCCGCCTCTTCACCCCAGGAAAGCCTCCACGGAGCCCGTCACCATGACAACGAACTCTGGCGGCTCTGCGCGCGCAGAAGCCGCGCCCTGCCTCGTGGACAGGGGAGGAGCGAAACGAAACAAGGGCGGGATTAATGACACTAAGGCCAAGCCCACTCTGAAGAAGGCCCAGCCCAGCTCCGAAATAACCACTAGCCTGTTTGCACTTGCTACGCCCTGGGCCCCTGATTGCCGTAGCTCCACCGCAAGTCCTCCCGGACCTCTCAGGGCGACCCCTTAAGGGAGGCCAGCCTCAGCCACCCATAACGCCCTTGGCCTTTTCGTTGCGCTTATATTCGAGAGAGGGAGTCAAAGGGTGCTGTGAAATTCCCTTCTGCCTCTCCTTTGCCCTCTTTGCTTCAAAAGCAGCCCCCGCTGTCTAATTGTTTTCGTCTATCACTTTGTCACTCATTCAACCAATATTTATATCGGTCCCAGGTGCTCCTCCCCAGTTCTCCATTTCTCTTGACTTTTCTCTAAAATAATTCTCTTATTTTTATCATCCCAAGGCTCTTGGGGTGCGCGCAGTGGCGTGTGTTTTCCTCTCGTATTTCTTATTTCGCGTCCGCCTTTCTTGGCGTGTCTCCGTCAGTTTCTTCCCATCTTCCGCATCAGCAACCCGAGACCGGATGATTCTTGGATAGTGTTGGGACCACAGCAGGGAACCCTCGGGCAGGGCCCAGCCCCAAATCTTCAGACTGGAAGTTGGAGCAGGTGGTGGGTTCCTGGAAGCCGAGGACTTCCCCTAGCCCACCGACCCTTAAGCAAAAACCCTGTGTCTCTCATAGAGAGACGGACCTGGCGAGTTGCCGACGGAGCAGGCATGGTGGGCCCAGCAGGCCCCCGGCGGGGGAAGTGGATGGGGCGCCTGGAACCAGTCCGCGGCCGCTCGTTGGTTGCTGTGTGGTCTCCAGAATCCGGGTGTGGGGAGGGCTGTTAGCGCCACAGTGCCACGTTCCGGGGAAGCCGCGTAGTACTCTGGGTGTCTGACAGGGCCGGATGCCTGGGTCCCGACGCCGGGCGCGCCCTCCCCAGCCGCCCGGCCAAGAGCTGAGCTTGGGCTGGGGGCCGCCCTCGCGTCTTCCCAAAATCTCTGAGGTGCAGCCAGGCGCGGAGAGCGAGCGCACAGCGCCGGAGCCTGTGGGCGCCGGAGATCAGACCCACCGACCTGCAGCTGAGCTGAGGCGGGGCCGAAAAAGGGGGGCGTAGGGAAAGGCTCTGACTTCCCGGAACCCACAGAGGGTACTGGGCTGAGTACGGTCATTAGCGACTCAGGTGTCCTCGCTTTTGGATTTCTGACACGTCTTTCTCATCTTGAAAAATGGTGTCACAATCACCCCCTTTTGCAAGCCTATCCCCCTTCCCTCACCTCACATTCAGTCTAAGTCCAAATGTGTCCAGTCTTTCTTCTAAATGCAGCTCAGATTCATTCACTTCGCGGCTTCCCTCTCTTCTGCTAGACCAGGCCGCCATCTTGTGACTGGGCTCAGGAATAGCTTCCTAAGTGGTTTTCTGGCCTCAGAAATCGTTTACAAACAGAAATTGATCCTGTTACTGCTATGATGAAACCCCTTGGGTCAGTAGTTTCCATTGCCCAAGTTCTCCCCGGAAGCACTCTGACCGCGTTCCCCGCCCCTCCCCCCTTCATTGTCCGTTGACTTGTCTCCCGTACTAGATGGTGTACTCTGTGAGGGCAGGGACTTTGTGCAATATTGTATCCCCAACACCTGATGCAGTGATTTAATGAATGTCTGTTGAATTAATATGAAAGAAGTTTCCCCTCTCATTCCCCTGTTGCTGGGTCCTTGTCCCCAAGCCAGTATGTTAGACCCCAGAATGGCCGTGGGTGAGGACACTCTGTCCCTCTGGCTGTTCAGGCACTGATTTCCACCCCAAAAGGATGTTGCCTCTCCCCTTCGTCTTTGCCAATTTCTCTTCCACCAATATAAGGCCAAACTGGAGGCTGGTGGGCAGTCATGCATGTTATGGCAGGCCCTGCAGGTAGCCGGAATCCGGGCCCCCCTGAAGCCCTGTACATGGTCCTCTTAATAATGCTGGTTGTGACGAGCTTGGCGTTTGGTAAGTGGCTCTAAGGGGTCAAAAGGGTCTCCTATCCTGCTGGATAGGGAAACCCTGGATAGATGTCTGGGTACATCTGCCAAGGAGATTCAGATAAACCTAGGCAGGAAGAAAGATGGGATGGGTGGGCTTGGTGGGATAATGCCTGGGGACTGATAATGTAATGATGTAATGATGTTCACTCTGAGGGAGATTTCTGGTGATTACCCCAGGGCTGTCTCACTCAACAGCAGTGACCTGAATGGAGATACTAAAGGGAACCTCTTAGAATCTGAGGACAATACAGAATAGGGAGGGTTGGGAGAACATGACAGATGACAGCCTCAGGATCCACAGTGTAGAACAAGGCTGAATCCAGCCTGATAACCTCACTTGGCTGCAAAGCACCATCGACACAGAAACAAGATCCAAAGTGTTTGCTAAGCATCTGCCTTACACCAAGTGCTTTGCTGGGTCTGGGGACTCATTAACATGTGGTCTGGGCCTGGGATCAGAGGAGGAGGAAGATGAATATGCATGCACTTGGGGAGGGCTTTGGTGGACAAAGTTTAATATGAGTCTGTTCAGTGAGAGAACCACCAAACAAAGAATGTGGCCTTGGGCTGCTTGAAGTCTCCTGTCTACACAAAGCTGAGATTCTTCCTGTCCTGTGATGACGCACCCTGATGTTTTCACTTCTGAACATTATAGATTAAGAAAACATATTCAAAAGAGTCTAGGGGTTGGGTGGGGACAGTGAAACCAAGTCACAGAGGAAGAACTGTCCTAACAGGGCTGCCAAAAGTTGGAATGGGCTGCCTTGGCCTAACCTTTAAAGTTAGAGGCTTGTAGAGTGCTGGGCACGTTAGTTAGCCCCTCAAATATATGAATAAATGAATGAATGAATGAGTTCCTCATTTCAGGAGGTAAAAGAGCAGAGAATGGAGATTTTTAATGAGAACTAAAGCTTCTGATGTTAGATTAAGCCAGATGGTTCATTAAAGAATTGGTGATTTTATGGTTTTCTGAGATGGGGAGGTAGGAGGGAACAGTGGGATTGGCCAGTCTGGGAATTAGGTGGGTTTGGGGTCAGTGCTTCTCTGTATTCTAGGTGAGTTTGAGCATTATGATCAAGAACCCCTTCATCAGATTCATTTAAATAAATACCTAAGCTGCTATCGATGCCTCTTGGAGACCAAGGAGTTGGGATGCCTTCTGGGATCTGACATCTGCCTCGCCCCAAAGGGCAGCAGCTGCATGACTCTGCTCATAAAGAACAGTAAGCTGCCCTCTCCCTTTCGTCGTGGGCCCAGCCCATTCCCAAACTGAGACTCTACCAGCCTTCTAAGCTGCACCCTACTTCTGGTTCCCACAACTCTAAGACACTGTTCCACCACTCTCTCTCTTTCCTTTCCTTTAGAGCCACTCCCCATCTCCACTTCTACTCCCCTCCCCTTCTCAGCTAACCCTCCTCATAGCACCCAGCCTTGTAGAGGACCCTGGAGATCACCAAATCTACTGGCCTTTCTTCAGGCTGCCTTCTCCCCATACGTCAGCAGTAGTTCCTGCCAGCACCACTCTTCTCCTACATCTTCCACTGCTTCTTTCCAGTCTCCTTCACTGAGTCTTGCCTTTAACTGAGTCTTCACTAAGTCTTGACCCTTAACAGTTCACGTTCCCCAAAGTTTGGTCCTTAGCTCTCTTCCTCTTTACTCTCCCAGAGGATTTTATCTGCTTGCTTGGCTTCACCCAGCAGGCACATACTGCATCCTCCTAAAACTGAATGTTAGGCCAAACTGTAATGTCAAATTGCCCTCTGGATATCTCCACCTCATTTTCAACTTGCTGGAAATTGACTACATTCCCTGTTCCTCAAGCCTGCTCTTCCACCTGATCCCTCACCTTTTTCAATAATAAACACATAACACAGACTATGTACCCGGCACTATTCTAAGCACTTACAACCCTCCAAGGTAGGCACTGTTACCCCCATTTTACAGATGTGGAAACAGAGGTGCAGAGAGGTCAGTACCTTGCACAAGTCTCCTAGAGGCTGAGCCACAGTTTGTGCTGGTTCCAGAGATGGTGCTCTTGACAACTGCTGTACAAACCTGCCTTCATTCAAATCCTTTCATTATACTTTTTAAAACAGCTGATGCACAGGTGTGGTTCCATATCAGAGTATTCAAGAAAAGTCTCCCTCCCACTCCTGGCCCAATTCACCCAGCTCTCAGGCATGAATAATATAAAACCATTTTTAAAATTGCCTTTATTATCCTTTCTGTGATCTTTTGTGCACATCCCAGCCTATACAAATATGCTGTTTACTCCTTTTCACCTCTTTTTTTCCTCTACAAACAGTACCATACTACTGTAAGCACTGTTCTGCACTTGTTTTTTAAACTTAACAGTTATGGGCACTTGATGTTTCCGTATCAGTTTGTAACTAGCTTCCTCGTCTTGCTGCATGGTATTCCACGGCATGGGCATGTCAGAGTTGATTTATCCACCCCCCTACTGATGGACCTTTAGGTTGCTTCTAAGTTTTCACTCTCTCAAGCAGGGCAGCAGTGAACATCCCCGTACATGGGCACAAAGATTTCTCCGTTCTCATATATACAATAGCAGCAGAGATATCCTCTTCTACTTTTTTTAATATAAATTTATTTATATTTTATTTATTTATTTTCGGCTGCGTTGGGTCTTTGTTGCTGCGCGAGGGCTTTCTCTAGTTGCCGCGAGCGGGGGCTACTCTTCGTTGCGGTGCACGGGCTTCTCATTGCAGTGGCTTCTCTTGTTGCGGAGCACGGGCTCTAGGGTGCGCCGGCTTCAACAGTTGTGGCCCTTGGGCTCCAGAGCACAGGCTCAGCAGTTGTGGCGCAGCGCACGGGCTTAGTTGCTCCGCGGCATGTGGGATCTTCCGGGACCAGGGATCGAACCCAGGTCCCCTGCATTGGCAGGCGGATTCTTAACCACTGTGCTACCAGGGAAGTCCCTCATCTTCTCTTACTTTTGATCCATAAAATAAACGACAAACACCTCCTGTCTGCAATCTGACCTCCGATACATCTCCCAACTTTTTCTTACATGGTCCTGCCTGAAGTGCTGGTTCTCCTCACTTTGCTCCACAAGTCCCAATTCACCCCATTCCAACTGTCACTGTGTCTCGAATGGCTCTTTCCCACCAACCTTCCCTGGGAAACTTCCACAGAGTTCATGGCTGGTGACTCCCTGGCACTCCCTGGCCTGTCCAGTTCCAGGAATTGTTGCGTTTTGGGGGTCCAGGGCAGGGTGTGGGGGCAGTGATGGTAAGTCCATGTGGGGTGAGGGGATGGGAGGGTTCGGGGCTTTACCTGGGAACTCCGTGTCACTGATTGCTGCCGTCCCTCCCCAGACAGTGGTTCGGAGATCATGGTGAGTGACTGCCGCAGCAAGGAGCAGATGAGTGATTGCTCGTACACCCACACTTCTCCAGTGCCGGGCTTCTGGATATTCTCTCGATGCTGCTTCCGGAATTTCTGCAATAACCCTCAGAACAGAATAAAATACGGTCCTTAGAACTTCCGTAGAGACCTCTGGAGTAAAAACCTGCCAATTTCCAGCCATCCTCCTGATTTCCACCTGGGGGCAGCCAGAACAATGTCCGGCCCCACCCACCAGCCCTCCCTGCCACCCTCAGCAGCAGTTACTGGACCCCAGTCCTATCTGCCTCTTGGCTGACACCCCTCAACACCCCTATTCCCATTCTGCCCCTTCCCCAGGCTCCCTCTCCGGAATTCTCTGGAGTTTTCCTTCCTCAGTCTGACATTTTTCCTCCTGTCTGTTCCTGCCTCAAGAATGCCCCTTTGCCCTGCTTTGCGTCTTTTCCCACCACAGTCCTCTCTTGTCCAAAGTCCCCAGCTGTTCCTCCAAAATAAATAGATGTACAAACTGTTTGTCTCTCTCTTCTGGTGGACGTGGAGGCTGAGGGAGGTGGTACTGCCTGAGTGCCCCATCAGGGGCAGGTAAGTGGCTCCCAGCTCTGCAGAGCTCTGCTCCTGCCCTGCCCCACTGTCTCTGATTCAGCTCTCAGCACAAAGAGGTTTAGAGGAACTGCAAGCCCTCCTATGTTGAAGACCAGAAGGGTAGTGGGCATCCTCAGAAGTGCTGTCAGACCCAGAGCTGGATGGGGACTGGTAGGGAGGTTCAGGGGGGTGTGTTGGTAGGAGTGGAGCTGTAAAAGAACCAGTCCCAGGGAGGAGAGGGTGGGGAAGGAGCTGTGTGAAGAGATGCAAGGCCTAGTGGCCTCTCTGATCCCAAGCTCAACTTCCCTTTTCAAGGACCATGGTAAGTTACTCCTCAGTTTCGGGCCTTGGGTTTCTCATCCTCTGAGGCTGTCTTCCAGTTTGAGTTGCTGGAGCTGTGTAAACCTGGGCCTTTGACTTATGCTTAAGTCAGAGGTCATGGGGTAAAGTGGGGCGGCAAGAGAGGGACACAGTGGCTTGTACCTCTCTTTGTACCTCCAACTGCTTCCTGACCTAGAAACAAATGTTGGTTTCTCCCACCAGAGCACAAGCCATTAAATGGGCCACAAAAATCTATTAACATACATGCAAAATGTTGTGTAGGAAGAGTGTATGCTGTGTGATGTCGTTTCTATCAAGCACACAGACAAAATTCAGGACAGTGGCTACCCCTGAATTTTAGGAGGGTCTAGGAGGGTGCATGAAGGCAGCTTTGGGTGCTGATTATGCTAACTCAGGGTGTGGTAACACAGGTGTGTAGTTTATAAAAACCCACCTTACGGTACAAAAACATCTGTATGGCCAAAAAGGTTTAAAACTAAATAGACCAAAATCTGTGTGTATGTTTGCCCCTAAGGCATGTCTATTTTTGAGTCCATTAACTTCTATCTCTGTGCACACATTGACACACATTCTCTCAATCCTGAGGCACTATCCCTACTTGACAGGTGACCAAAGTTCGGCACAGAGACCAACTTACTCAAGTGGCAGAGGAGCTGGGATTCGGCCTCCCAGCCACAGAGCTGCATTACTTTTCAGAAAAAGGTTTCATAATCCCAGCACTGGGTTGTGAGATTCGAAGGGTGGACACCTGGCTGTACTCATCTGCAAGTCTTGGTGCTTAATACTGGGCCTGGCTCAGAGCAGTGTGTCCAGTGTTTATTGAATGTACGAGGAAGGTTGCTTTCTGTATGCTTGCATGAAAGACCCTACCACTGCAGCCCCACCTGTGTGCTCTCTGTACTCTCCCACCCCCTCCACCTAGGCCCTCACAGAGAGGGTCCTGAGTCCCAGGATCCTGAAAAGAACTGAGAATAGGCAGCAAGGCAGGTGCCTCAGCTCCAGGTAACTCTGAGATGCAGACCTGGGCCCTTTGGTTTGCTCTTGATTTTCGTGGTTGAGTATTTCCTCCTTTCTTATGTGGAAAAACCTGACATCACCCGGGTTTAACTTTCTAGGTTTTGTAGGGTATGTTTAAGGCTGGCAGGAGTCACAATGCTCATACTTTGATCTCTAGCTGAGCAGAGGGTGGGATGGATGTGGGCTCTTTGCGGCAGGCCATGAGGAACCACCAAGGCCAAGTGGAGTGGGCAGGGCTCTGCAACCCTGTTTGAACCCCACGCCCAGTTAACTTTCTTTAACCTGTTTATACCTGCCCACACCTGAGCCTGACTCCATAAACAATGTGACACAGACTTAGCACAGTTTGTTTATTGTGGAGGGAAACTTGGGAATGTGGAGCAGAGGACAGATCCTCTCCTCTCCCTGGGAATCTGTGCAAGTGGGTGTCAGGACTCAGGAACGTGAAGTGGGGCTGTGGAAGCCAAAGATGGGGACAAGAGATGAGAGAAGGCAGCAGGAGACCAGGCGGGAGTGAGGGTGGTGGAGACAGTGAGGTGGGAACACCAGAGTGCCCAGTCAGGAAATCTGCACAAAGTCCGCCTCTCACCCTTCTTGATGCAAGGTCAGTCTGGCACAAGGTTTTAGAGACAGGTGTAGGAATGGAAGTAGCCAGATTGAGAGGGGATCAGGAAGATGGGGGGTGGGGGGGGGATGATCCCACTCAGATGATGGGAAAGGGATGAGGAAACCACTGTGCCTTTCCCAGGTCAGCCTAGGCAGAATTCACATTTGAGATTATTTTCTAGGTGGACGAAGGGCACTGGGTGCAGCGCCAACTGCTTTTTGGGGAAGAAACTAAACCAAAACCATATAGACGATGTAAGTACAAAGGAAAGGAAGACTGAGAACTCACAGACCAGAGAGTGTGAGTGTTCTGAGAGGGCAGTACACGATGCTGGGGTGTCAGGGGAGAGACGCTGGACCAGAGTGAAATCTGGGAAGGGTAAAACGTCACAGCCTAACCCAGGGAAGAACCAAAAGTCCTGAATTGTTGAGGAACCAGTATATGCGGCGCAGGTCAGCAATGGACAAACTCAGATTCAGGGGCAGGACAGCCAGGGGGTCCAGGCCTTCAGAAGGCTCCTTCCCAGCATGGAAGCTGGGTAGGGGCAGTGAGAGGTTCAGGGCTTGGTAGAACCACTGGATCTGGGACTCAGACAGGGGCAGGGCCAGGGACCCCTCAGGGGGCTCAGGGAGGGAGCTCTGGAGCTGGGGGCTGTACCAGGAGTTGCAGTAATCATACTGGCAGCACTGGGCATAGTACCAGTACTCTGGGAGGTAGGTGGGGTGTTTTTCTTGGCACCGATAAGACTTGTGCTGTCCACAGCCTCGGATTAAGAAGCGAACCTTGGTATCTGGAAGACAGGGGACAGCTAACAACCCTTGCTGCCTCCCATAGTCCCCAAACCTGGCACCCCTTTCACAGACTCTGCGATCCCTCACCCAGACCCAATTCCTATCCCAGACTCCTGCAGAAGGGGCCAGAAAAATTAGCTTAACTGGCTCCACAAAACCCCAGACCCCTCCCCTTCCAGGATCCTCCGTCTCCTTAGACCTCAGGCCCCAAGCAGCCTTTATCTACAAGAGGAGACCAAGCTATGGGCTGCCCTACCAGTAGCCCCTTCCTGGGACTTGACTCACTATGAAAGATGCTGATCACCATGCATGGGGATGAGCTGCTGATAGTGCACTTCTCTGAGCCTGAAACGCATCCTATGGTAGGATCTTCTAAGAGGCAGAGGTGGCAGGTCCGGACTTCAGGAACAGGAGCTGGGGAAGCGGAAGACAGGAGGAATGGCCATGTTGGCTCACTCCAACTTTCCTGCCCTGCAGGGAGCCCGCTCATCCAGAGCCACCCCCTCCCTGGACTCAGTCACCCCTCCTTCCCTGCCCCTGTGTCCCACTTACCCTTTCCCACTGTGAAGCCCATCATGACCAGCACACCTACAAACATATGGGCCTTCATCATGGAATTCTGGGGAGAGGGGAAGTCCCTCAGGGGTGCTCTGAAACCCCACCTTCCTGTGACCACGCTCCTTGACCCTGAACTGCAGGGTGGTTTTGACAGGCAGAGTCTGGGCAGGAACTACCGCAGGTACAGAGCTATATTCCTGCCTGGGGGAGGACGCTATTAACTTGGCAGGAGGCACGTGTCCTCACCCACCAGGTCTGGTTCCTGAATGTGGGAGCAGTAGCCCAGACAGGGGCAATACCTGGGCCCCAATCCAGCAGTCTACCTTTGTCCTGTGTGCCTTTCAAGGGTTCATGGACGTTTCCTTCTCTGGTACCATCCGCTATCCTTCCCACACAATAGGGTCAGTCCCTATTGTTCTGGGAGAAACCTTAGCCAGGAACTCAGTGACCCCCATCCTTCTCTGAGATGAGCATGTCTCAGCTCCCCAGCAGGGGGCAGGCAGACACCACAGCAATTCTGGACCCTGCCCCTCCTCTCCCCACCCCTTACAGTTCTGTGTATTTTGGGACCACTTTCCCTGTAAAACCCAAACTCAACGTGTTGTTGATTACATTCCCTAGAGTATAAACAGACAACCATAGGTGGTCCAAAAAGAATAAATATTTCTCTAGTCTTTGAAATTTTTCTTTCAGTCTTTTCCTTGTGATCTTTGCACATCCCCACACCCAATTCTAGAACTCTCCTTTACTACTAAAAACATCACCCAAATCCACTGGGCACAAATCTGTGCTGGATGTCAAGCTGAGAAGGGTGGGCGGGGCCAGGAAAGCTCCTCAGGGCCAGCACACCATTACCCTCCCTTCCCCAACCCCAAGCACCAGCAAATCAGCCCACGGCCTTTTCTTCCACTTTATTTCATATTCCCACCACAATAATGACTCCTTTAATTTAAACTAAAAACCACAGAGGGTTCCTGAAAGGGTGGCAGCAAAGGAATGAAAGTGTCAAAAGACTGGGGACAGGTGGGGTGGGGAATCAGCGAATCGTCTTGACTGGACTCTTGAAGTTGCTGGCCGCTTGGAGCTGCAGCTGGTAGGCCATCGGATGGATCTTGAAACCGTAGAGCCTGGGTCAGGGCAGAGGTCAGAGAGGCAGCAGCGTGAGCCCCATCCTGGCCCTGCCTGTGGCCAGCATTCCTGCCTCCCCACCCCAGCTCCTTCATGGGCCTGCTCAGTACTTAAGGGCAGTGGTTCCCAAACTTCTTCTCTCAAGAATATTTGGAAATTTATTTTAAATATCCATTAAAACTCAAATTCTAGGACGTACACGTGTGTACACACGCACAAGCACACACATCAGTACTTGTTTCAAAATAAAGCTGAACTTTCCTTCTCTACACAAGAGTAAAAATGATACTCCAGGAATATAAACCACACTTGAACCGTGGCTCTGAGGATTTCCTGGCAGAAGGTTGAACACCCAAGATGGCAACAAGGATACCTATTGTTTAAATGTTGCTTCAAGTAACAAACATTATTTCAAGTGATTCATACATTTAAAAACACACTGTCAGGCATGTCACTATCCCCACTTTATGGATAACGGAACTGAGGCACAGATGATCACACAACTTTCCCAAGGCCACTCAGCAGGGAAAAGCCCTGGCTTTGGGAGAAGTAGGTCTCAAGAACGGACCATGCCCTGTCCTTGTCCTCCCTTCTTTCTGGGGGATCCCGGCCCTTTCCTTTGACCCTTGGTGACTCTGTCCCTGCTCCCCACCTGGGCACAAACTGGTTGGCGGGCCTCTTGGGCCGGTACTCAGGGTGCACCATGAAGAGCATGTGAGGGAAACCGGTGCCGAAGTAGGCGCCATCCGTGTGGTGGTGCCTCGATGACTTGGGTGTGTACACGTCCATGCACTTGGGGCAGTAGAGCTTCACCATGGCCTCACCTGGGATGTCCGAAAGGCCTGGGAGACAGCCAGACTCAGCAGGCCAGGTAACCCAAGCCTGCCCAACCTCCCTCCTGGACTCAGGCCTCAAAATGCTGAGCCCCAACTCCTTCCCAGTGGACCTGCCATTTTATGTGGCTCTTCTTTCCCTCTTCCAACACTCACCGATGGGAAGCATTGGCTGGTTCTCACAGTACACACGGGGACAGTAACCAAAGTCTCCCTGCTGGTACTTTTCCAACTGTAGTGAATAAAATGGAAGGGGTTGCTGGATAGGTATGAAGAGAAGAGGCAACCCCCTCCTCAGCCCAACCCACATCACTCTGTCCCCAACTCCTCCTGTCTCTCGCTGTCCAGAGGCCCCTTTTCTGGCTCAGATGGGCCCTCAAGACTCCTCTGCTTCCCTTCCTCCAGTTAGGCAGGCTGCAGACCATCAGAGCCTTTCGCTGCTTATTCTCTGAGAAAGAGGCAGTCTACAACTTCCTGCCCAAGGTCACATCTCCCTCCCTGAAAACACCCCCTTTAGCACAACCCTCAATCAGGTTTTAATCCCTAAGCCTACGTTCTGGGTTTTTTTTCCCTCTTCTCAGCTAGATTCCTTGACAAGGTTGAAACAAGTGACTTCTTGCTGCAGGAAATTGTTTCCCTTGTTGCCTCCGAAGGAGCCAAGTGGGAGTAGAGAGGCCTCACCATCTGGGCGATGCCACGGTTGGTGAGGATATAGCGGGCGTGGATCAATCCATAGAGCATTTCAGCTGCCTGCTCAATCAGGTCACTCTGGTTGGGGTTGTCTTCCAGCTCTTCATCTGAAACATGGCCCCAACCAAATGCAACCACTTGTCTCACAGCTATTTTAGGTGCCCTGCCCACCCCCAGGGGCTGCTGGCTATTCAGTTAGCCCAGCACCCAACTCTGAGCCTCACCCCACCCATGGCCTGGGCATTTGACCCAGAAACCTGGGCCTCTGACCCTTCCACCAACCCAAGGCATCTCTGCCTTCTTTCCATCCCTCTCAGCCTCTGCTCCCTTCTCTCCCTCGATACATAAATGCAAAGATGTCTCCACAGAAGATAAAACTCTAGCCTGGAAGGTGCAAGGCAGGGAAAAGAAGCAGAAAATAAGACTCATGGAAAAACGGGCATTATGGAATAGTGCTAAGTTAACAGGATCAGAGTATGGGAACATGCGGTGTAAGTCACAAAACTAAGCCAGAGTGAGGTAGGGAATCAAAATGAAACAGAGGACTTTGGGTTAAGGAGGCAGAGAACCAAAAGGAAATTTAGAAATTCAAGAAGCAGATAAACAGGATTTGAAATGGGAAAAAAGCATACACACACAAAACAACCCTGAGGGTCTCACCAGGCTCCAGGTCCAAGATCATGTCTAAAGCTTGTCGATAGTGAGGCACCTGCTCATTGAGTCCAGTGAGATTGAATTTGTCCTGGATATAATCTTCATCCACCTGTCAAGACATGAAGTCAAAAGGAAACCCATAGCAGAATCCTCAGCTTTGACCTGGACTAGTTGCTCGAACTGGTGCCTTATCCTCAACACAACTGCTTCTGTTCCCTTTGTTCCGCACTCCCAACTCAGCACAAGTACTTGAGTCTCTCTCCCCAGCTCACATATACAGCCCACCCATAAAAGCTTCAGATTTTCTTTTCCAAGGATAAACAGGAACAGCAAACCCCGTCTTAGAGAGACATTCGTTTCATGATCCTTGTCCCTATTGCTGCTTCCCATCTCAGTTTTGGCCTCTTCTTCGGGCCAGCTGGCTCTCTGAGGGAAGGTGGAGGCTCAACAGCTTGGATTCTGAAGGCAGTTACAATCCCTTATGTTAACACACAGCTTTGCATGTTACAGAACATTTTAGTAGGAACTATTCTAACAGCCACAAAAAACAGGTACTACCAGTACCCCTGTAGTAATAAAAAAGAAAATATACAGGTTGACATGTCCAACATTATACTGCTGGAGAATGGCAGGGCTGACTTGGGGCCCCAGTCTTGCCCCTTCACCACAAGTTAGTGAAGGAGTTACTAAGGGGACTCTTCCTTGACGAGAAAGTTTTTATGTAAGCCTGTGAAAGAAGTGTGTGGAAACTGAATATATGGGAGAATATTTTATTTGGCCAGATTATATGTGGAGATGGGTAGGGGGTTTGAGAAGAACTCACTTCACAGAAGAATTCATTGCCACGAAGCCCACAGAACCAGGAAATCCAGGACACCTCCTCTGAGCTGCTCATCTTCACGTCAGCTAGAGAGAGAGAGAAGTGTAAGGCTAAGCTCTCTCTCCCTGCCTCTGATATCTTCCCTCCTTTCACACTTTGCCCTCCAACCATGGAAGAATTTGGGGCCACCCTTTCTTAAAGGATCCGAACCTGGAGCACGTCTCTCTAGCTCCTCTTATTCACATCTCGGCCCCTTTTCTCTGAGACTAGATAAATTCTTTGGGGTCCCAACACTTGTGAGAAACCGACAGGTCTTGACCCACCAGTCCTACCCACATCCCTGACGCTCCCGAAGGCCAGGCCCCTTTCTCCTCCGTGTCAACTCCTGCAGGGCCCGCGGCTCAGGCTCCCTACCCCCGCAGATCTCCGCGTGTTCCCGGCTCCATTCCCAAGGGCTCCGAAGTTTATCCTTTCCAAGCAAGAGCCGGGCCCCTCCTTTTCTCATGGCCTGGGGGTGGCCCTCAGGTCCCTTTCATGGGAGTCCCCACATCCCGCCTCCACCCTTTTGGCCACCTCTCCCTCCCTCGGTGCCGGACCAGGTCACTTCCTTCCCCACCCCCATATTAAGGCGCGGAGACCCCATGTGCCGTGACCAGGGACAGGGGACACGGCGCGGGGACGACCCCAGACTCACCGACTGGACGGGGACTGGGACCGGGGGACGGGGGGGGAAGGGGAGTTTCTGCTTCCAAGGAACCGCGGGGACCGCCGCAACGCAGGGCGCGGACCCGACCGCGGTACGCGAAGTGGGGTGGGGGGGGAGTGGAAATTGGGGAGGGTGGGGAAGAGGGCAACGCGCAAGTGCTTAGCGTCGGGAGCCGCGGTGGACGCCGGGAAATGGAGTCCCCGGTAGGGAGAAACTGGCGAAGCTACGGAAGGCCGAACTACGAATCCCAGGACGACCCGCGCACGACCCTGGTGTCGCGAGGCCCCTGAGGGAGACGCTCGGGGGCGGGGCGCAGCAAGGGGCTGCGAGGCTCCACCGGAAGCGGAAACTCAGTATCGCGTTCTGGGCCAGGGAGCCTGGGAAATATAGTCGTGTGATTCTCGGGACCGTGGGGTCGAGAAGGGCGGGGAGAGGAACAAGGCTGCCGGGGTCGTTTCCGGCCGCTCCCCTCACACAGCGAGCCTCAGGCCCCGGCGCGGCTCCGCTTCCAAGGGCATTGACCTCATCCGCTCCAGCCAGCCTGGTCCTTATCGCCTGTCGAGCTCCTTTCCCGAGTCAGCCCGCCAAGGAGACCCCCCCCGAAGGGGCCCATGCTTCTCCCCGGGGTTTGGGCTCCGGAGGCGGGAGGTGAGGCCGGGTTCCGTGCTGAGGGACCTGGGTAGGGTGTACTGGGATGAACTGAATGGCGACAGAACCAGGACGGCCCCGTGCGCTAACCTGAGGTGGCGCCAGCCATTCTGCTGCTTGTTCCCTTGCACTTCTCCATTTCCTCTTAGGGCTTGAACGGGGCTGCTGCAGGCGCTAAGTGTGACCTTCGAACCCTGGTCAGAGTAATGGTGAGGGGCTGTGAGACGTTATTTCTTTTCACGGTTTCTGGGCATTCTCCACCTCCGGGCCTTTCTTAACCCCGGGAATGGTTTCCCAGGGGCAGAAAATAAGCTTGGAGCGGGGGCCACCTTGAGGGAGGCGAAGGGCATTGTGGGGGCGTTAGGTAAAAGCAGCACCCCAACCGACGGATCCTTCTCGGTCCTCGCGCTACCTGGGCACGTGGTTCATTGCGCGTATGCTATTGGAACGATTCCAAGGCGGGAAACAGCCCGGCGCTTGCGCGCGCCTGCGCCCTCAAGTAATTGCCCCCCCCCCCCCAGCCACGCATGCGTCTTTGTGCCGTGTGACTGTCGACTCCTTTGCTTAGAGTCGCGCCATTTTGCAGTACGGAAGCTACAAAACAACACAGACTGGACCCTCTCCCTGAAATCTGCTTCCTCCTTCCGGAGAAATGTCAAGTCTGTTTTTGTTTGGGAAGATGTTACCCGAAATAGGATCGAGGAAGATTTAGAGAGCCAGGCTGATTGTTTTTCTTAACGGTATGTCTTACGCGGTGGTAAAGTAGCCTCAGAAAGGCTGTTATTTATTGTTGATGAGGATGGGAGTGGGGGCGGAGCGCAGGACCTCTGGGCAGCTGTCTTACGGAGACGTCTTTGTTAACTTTTACTAAGGGGCATGGTCTGTTACTGTAGGATTTACTGTTTTTCCACATGATCTATGGTCCTCAGGCCCTGCAGGGTCCTAGGTTGTGGGGTCACTTTTAGGTTAGGAGGGGATTTTTGACGCTAAGCATACTTTTCCTTCTCCCAGCAGGTGTCTGGAGGTGGCTCTGGTCACTGCAGGACCACCAGGGGCTTGGCTTCCTTGTCTCATCTCATCCTCCCCCTGCCTAGTTTCATTTTCCCAGATCTCCCAAAAGCCATGTCCGGGGCCTCCCTCATTAACTTTACCCGAGCCACTGACCCCAGTGATCTCTGGAAAGATGGGCAGTTGCAGTCACAGCCTGAAGAGCTGAAGCCCACCCTGGATGGGGCTGCAGCCCGGGCTTTCTACGAAGCCTTGACTGGGGATGAGAGCAGCACTTGTGAACCCCAGAGGGCTCAGCCTGAGTCTGCCAGTAAGAGAAAGAGGAAGAGAAGAAGAATGATGAGGGAAGCTGCAGCAGGAGTATCAGGAGGACATGGACAAAGGAGATCCCTTGGGGCAGAGGACAAGATGACCCACCGGATACTGAGAGCAGCCCAGGAGGGGGATGTGGCAAAACTAAAAAGACTGTTGGATCCCCATGAGGCAGGGGGAGCTGGGGGGAATATCAACGCTCGAGATGCTTTCTGGTGGACCCCCCTGATGTGTGCTGCCCGAGCAGGCCAGGGGGCAGCTGTGCGCTATCTCCTGGGCCGTGGGGCTGCCTGGGTGGGGGTCTGCGAGCTGGGTGGCAGGGATGCTGCTCAGCTGGCAGAAGAAGCGGGCTTCCCTGAGGTGGCCCGCATGGTCAGAGAGAGCCCCAGAGAGACGAGGAGTCCAGAGAACCGGTGAGGGGAAGCCTTATCTTCCGTTGTGTTCTTTCCTTCCTAGCTACTCCACACCAGAGGCCCCAGAACAGAGCTGGAGGGTTGGTTCTCTCCCCTGTCCTCTAGTGTAGGCTAATAAGGCAGTCTGGTTACGGACATGAGCTCCCTGGGTTTATTTTTTTGTATTTTAAAAGTTTATATATTTATTTACTTTTTAATGTTTAATTTTGTATTTTATTTTTTTATTGAAGCATAGTTCATGTATAATACTATATAAATTACAGGTATACAGTATTAGTGATTCACAATTTTTAAAGGTTATAGTCCATTTAAGTCATAAAATGTTTGCTATATTCCCGTGTTACCCACTCCCTGGGTTTAAATCCTGACTGTACTTACTTGGGCAAGCAACCTAATATCCATGTGCATCAGTTTCCTCATCTAAGAAATGGGGCAATAAAAGTACGTTTCTCAAAGGGTTAGGATTAAATGGGTTAATATATGTAAAGTGCTAGAACAGTGCTTGTCGCATAGTAAGCACTATACAAACATTAGCTATAGTGATTATTATTATTCCTCCCTCACCCAAGAGCTTTGTGAGGCCTTTTAACCGTCTCTTCTCCCAGCTATTCCCCTTTGGGTCCCTCGTTGCTAAGTGGGGAGGAAGGCAATTTGTTCTTCAGCAGAAATACTGGAGGGGCCTGTCCCACCCTGCCACCCACCTCTAAGGCCTAAACCCTTGCGCTGCCCTTAACCCTTTCTCTTTTTTCTCTGCAGGTCCCGATCCCCCTCCCCCCAGTACTGTGAGACTTGTGATGCCCACTTCCAAGACTTTAACCACCGTACCTCCACTGCTCACCTGCTGTCATTGTCCCAGGATCTACGGCCCCGCAACTTGCCCCTTGGGGTGCCTACCTCCAGCCCAGGCTTCAAGCTGCTGCTGAGGGGGGGCTGGGAGCCTGGAATGGGGCTGGGACCCCGGGGCGAGGGCCGTGCCAATCCCATCCCCACTGTCCTCAAGAGGGACCAGGAAGGATTAGGCTACAGATCAGCACCCCAACCCCGAGTTACACATTTCCCAGCTCGGGATACACGGGCAGTGGCTGGGAGGGAGAGAGCCCCTAGGGTGACCACACTGAACCGGAAGGAGGAGAGAAGGCGGGAGGAGAAGGACAAGGCCTGGGAGCGGGATCTGAGGACATACATGAACCTTGAGTTCTGACCTTGGAACGTTCTGACCCTGGTCTGCTGCTGAAGTCTGAACTTGGGCCCCTGACCTAGGCATTTGGGCTTCTACTTCCTGGGGTCTGCCCAGGTTCCAGACCTTCAGGTTTTGATCAGTGGGCTCTGCCTTTGGGAGAAAAGAGGCTGAGAGTTAAGAAATAAATCAAGCTTTTCCCTCTCTTTGGTGTTTTATTCACTTTTCTGGAAGCTGTTGCAGGGAAGCCCAACAGGCTGGGGGCCACATGAAATTCTACCTGAGCCAGAAGAGGCAGCTCTGCTAGGTGGTATGATAGGGTCACCTCCCTCCAGTCTGGTTCACTTCTAGTCCCAGCCACTGACCAGAGTGCCCCACTTATTTTTTCAATCCCTGAACCAGAAATTACCCATCTCTATGCAAGACTAACCTCCCCCAGAAGGCATCCCCTGCCCACTCCAGCCAATTCAATCACTGATTTCACAAAGTTCATATACTATCTGCTAAGAATAGGGAGTAAGAGACTTTCCCAGTCTTCAGGTTGCTCACAGCTGGAGGAGACAGGATGTGATCAAATACAATGCATGGTGAAAGAGGAAGTCAGGGAAGGCTCAGAGGTGATAAGAGTGGGTAGGGTCTTGCAGGAAGAGGCCCGTGTGATAGGAGGGCCTAAGATTATGCAGCCTGTAGGCTATTAGCTGAACTGGGACCAGAACTCTGGCCTCCCAAATATACACTTTAAGCCAAGGTTCTTCATTTTGATATCTGAAAACTCCTGAGGGCAGGAAGCACATCCTATTTGTCTACACTTGTCCTTCCCACACTTCCCTCCCGCTCCTCCCTTGTGCTGCTCATACTAGGTGCCAGGCACATGAAGCGCTCACTGTCGTCAAATCCAAGAGGTAAAATCCGTGCATGGAGGAGCAAGGAAGGGCTACTCAAGTCCCAAGCCTCCTCTCAGCTTTCTTTTCCGGAAAATCCTTTCATGAAGCCATAAACAAGAAAAGGGGACTTAAAGGGGGCGGGCGAGTTTAAGGGAACACTGGCGTCAAGGGGGCTCTAGACGACGAAAAGGGAAAGCTGGGTTTACTTTCAAGCGTTGGGTCCCTGTGATCTTGACTGCGCCCCGCGGTACGGCCCGGTGCGCACTGATGGCGCGCACAAGCAGCGCGGGCAGGGGGCGGTGGTGGATCGGCGGGGTCCGCCCCGCGAGCTGCGGGCTCCGCCTCCGCTTGTCCCTCTAGTCCCGGTGCAGCTGCTTCCGGGCTCTGCGGCTCCGGGCGGATCCGCGAGGCCGCGGCCCGGACGCTGGGCCCGGGAGGGGCTGCAGCGCCTGGACGCCTGGCTCCCCAGGCAGGCCCGCGCTTTGCCTCGCGACCGGGATCGCCTAGGACATCTCCGGCCTGACCTCGCGGAGACCGAGTCTCAGCTGCGTGCTCAGGGGCCGGTGGGGCCACTTTATAGGGTTCATAGCCCTCTGAATCAAGGGACGAACGTTGCCGGCTGGAGTTTGCCGGATACCTCTTCCCTCACTCACCTAACAGGAGACTTCTTTCTGAGCTGCCTTAGAGCAGCAGTTCAGGGCTCTTCCGCTCCGGAGCACCTAGGACCCAGGGCCACCTTCCTTCCTTCCTTCTTGGATGGAGAATCTCCGCCCCAGTTTCTGGGGCACCTTGGGGCGTAGCCTTGGTGAGTGAAACTTGGGGTGCTGCCTGCTGGGAAAGAAACCTGGAAAACAGGGAGGACACTGTGGGGGTGACCCAGGCTTTGTCAGATCCTGAGACTTTTGGAATCTTGTGTGCTGGGTGGTGGTGGTGAATGAACTTGGATGTGCCTTCCTTTACCTCAAAACTGTAAAGGAAACAAGCCGCTTGACACACTTGAGGCCGCATGACCATCCAGGGAAGTGGGGAGCCACTTCTGAATTCAGAGTAGGACTCACCAGCAGATACCTGTTCTGCTGAGCCTGAACAGACTGTGGCTTCTGAGGAAACCCTCAGCCCCCACACCTGAGAGTCTAAGCAGTGTCAGGAAGCAGCCCCAGAATTTGGGGGCTCATTACACACCCCAGCCATGTTCCTGCGACAGCTTGGTGGCTGGCTACCTCGCCCCTGGGGCCGCTGGAAATCAACGAGGCCTGACCTGCCCGCCCCAGAACCCAGACGGATGGACAGCTCCTCTGAGAATTCAGGGAGTGACTGGGACAGTGCCCCAGAAACCATGGGAGACCTGGGGCCTCCCAAGACCAAGGACTCAGGTGCACAGAGGAGCTCTGGGGCTGCTCCAGAACCAAGCAGGGAGTCCCAAGTTGAGCAACTAGGGTGCAAAAGAATGGATTCTCTCAAGTGGGACAAGACTATCTCTAGCACTCAAGAGTCTAGGAGATTGGAGGCTGGAGAGACCATTCCCAAACTAGGATGGGATCCTGTGGACTCAGGTGGCACCAGGAAGCCTGGTGTGTCCCCTGCAGAGGGACTGGGCCCCCTTGGGCCTGAAGCCCCAGCGGAGAAGCCTGGCCAGCGTCAGAAGCTGCTGGGCTGGCTGCGGGGGGAAACAGGTGGGGGAGCAGGGGCTCCCTACCAGTACCTGGGGGACCCAGAGGAGTGTCTGCAGATCTCCACCAACCTGACCCTGCATCTGCTGGAGCTCCTGGCCTCAGCCCTGCTAGGGCTGTGCTCAAGGCCCTTGCGGGCAGCCTTGGACGCGTTGGGCCTGCGTGGACCGCTGGGCCTCTGGCTGCATGGGCTCCTGTCCTTCCTGGCTGCCCTGCATGGGCTCCATGCTGTGCTGAGCCTACTTACCGCTCACCCCCTGCACTTTGCCTGCCTCTTTGGTCTTCTACAGGCCCTGGTGCTGGCTGTCAGCCTCCGGGAGCCCAGTGGGGATGGGGAGGCCACTGACTTGGAGGGTGAGAAGTTGGGGAGGGAGGGTGAGGAGCAAAGGGGAGACCCAGGAAAGAGGCTGTGACCACGGGGTGGGGTGTGGCCCAGGGTCCCACCCTCAGTGGGTTGGGAGCAAGGGTGAAGATAGCGTGGGGGCACAATCCACATTGTAAGCACAGGGACCTCAGGGATGGGGCAGAAACCCCGGAGTATGAGGGCACAGAGCACCCCTTCACACACAGGAGAGCTGTTTAGGGTGTCTGTGTTTATGGACAGTGGGGGCATTGGCCTTGAATTCACCAGCTGTTAATTTTTGCTTTTACATTTCTCCCACTTCCAGTTTTTTCCCACCTCCGCTTTTTAAAAACAAAAACGAAAAAAAAATAAAAAAATAAAAGAAAATGTGTGGTGGTGGAGAATAAAGACTAAAGGGTCTTCTCTACCTTTCAAAACTCTCCAGGGGTGGAGGAGACTAGCGGCAAGACAGACAGACCTCTGGGTGGGGTAAGAGGGTGGTTGAGAGACTCAAGGGATCCTGTGGATCCTGGGATCTGTGCTATCTGGGGAAGAGTGGCACTGCTAGGTGGGTGGATTAGGGGGTCTGGATGAGGTTCCCACAGGTGATGGGGAGCCTGCAGGGGGATCTGGATGTTCCTAGGAGCCAGAGGGAGTGGGGATAGTGCCGGCAGGAGGGCCAGCTCAGAGGGGCTGGCAGCTCACAGGCAGCATGGGGAGCACTGGAGTTTGCAGACCCCACTGGGGGGTTGGCTTTGCTCACTCAGCAATAAATAACTGTGTCACACCAAATCCTAAATACACCACTAAAAGTGAGAGTTACTGTCACTGAGTGTCCTTCCTGACGCCGTCCAGCTGGGGGCTTAGGTGGTAGAAGGTCCAGAGGGAGTATTGAAATGGGGGGAGTGGGACTGATGTTGGGAGACAAACCCCCAAATGAGATGAGGATTGAAAAATCATCTTTATTATTCTTGAAAGGGAGTTAAGAGTCTCCAGCTTCTCCCCCTACCACAAACTCAGTTCCCACTGTATCCATCTGGGGGGTACAGATGAAGCCACAGGTCAGTTACTGGACAGCTCACAGGTCTCTGGTGGGAGGAGGGAGAAAAAAAGAGGCTGAAAAGGAAGGAGACCCAGGGAGACAGGCAAGGTTGATGGTAATGGGATGAGGAAGAATGTACTCCCTCATTCCCCCATGTCAGAGAAGGGGTCTCTGAGGCCTTTTTTCCCTACAGACCTCTGCCCCCTGTCTGACCCTCTGCCCCTTTTATCCACTGCAAACTCAGAAGCCTCTCTTGAGTATCCCAGAGCCCATCCTGGCTCCCTGTGGTGCCATCACAGTCTGTGACACAAATGGAAGTGTCAAAAGTGTCAACACAGCCAATGTGATGATGTCGGCCTTTGGCCATGCCCTCTGGTGACATCACTTGAGTCCCTTTCATCCAGCACTCACAGAAGACTTGGTGAGTCCTAGTTATTTTCTGTGGGACTCTGCCCCCTCACCTTGATTCCTGGGAGTCAGCAAGAAGGCCTTAAAGTCGAGGCAGGAGGTCAGGGACTGGAATTCCTCCACACACTTCTCGGGAGGGTGTGGTGAGCGATCTGGAAGAGCAAGGCAAGGCCCGTGAAAGCCCATGCTTCTCAGCACCACCCCTGGTGAGGCCCTCATGGAAGCACGCAGCCCCTCCAGAGAAAGGGGCTCTCCTGCCCCCCGCCCCTGCTTCCCCCCAGCGCTTCCTGCCTGGCACCCTCACTCACTGTAGAGGAGGAAGCGCTGGTAACCCTGGCCTGTCTCTTTTAGCATGATTCCGCCTGGGCATGCGCTGGAGAAGAGCTTGGTCTTCATGTCAGGGCGGCCTGTCAGGGTGGGTGGGGAAAGTGTGAGGACAGAGGGACAGAAGCAAGCAAGCCCAGGGGGCTTGAGGAGAGTGAGGGCTGGAGAGAACCAACCTTCGGTTCTGAGATCTGTGCTCCCCTCAGACAGGTGGTAGGTCCATTTCCGGGGCGCACAGAGCCCATTTTTCCTGCAGAGGTGGTGGTGACAAGGAGGAAAGACTGAGTGACACCTCAACCACTCAGTACCAGCCTCTATTTATTCCATCTTATTCCCTCTTGAAGCCTGGCTCCCCTTGGGTTTCAAGCTACCAAGGGATGGTTAGGTCCCTGTCTCTCCGGAAGGAAACTAATAGACCTGTTGAACTCAAGTGGACCAAGAATAATACCTATGCCAAAGAGCCCAGCTCTTTGTGGGTGGGTGCTCACACTTTAGGCAGAGACTGTACCTACTGGTGCCTCTGCCTCCTCACCACTCACGTGCGGATGGTAGCTCGAAGCTGGAGCTGCATGGGGGCAGAGCCCACGGCCATGTTGAAGACAATGTTGTCCACAGGGTCAAAAGTCGCCAACTCCTCCTTGGTGGGAGCTGCCCCTGCGATAAAGTACCACCGGCCCAGGTGGGGCTCTGGGAACTGGAGAGATGACGAAGGGAGCAGAAGAAGGTGGGTCTCACTACAGAATCCATCCAACCTCTTCATCAGTCAGAATGACAATGCTTAGGGGTGAAGGTGTTGGTTGCCTTTTTCCAACTGAGGGTTGGATCCATGACAAGGAGTCATTAAATGACTTTTCCTCTTTGCCCCTCCTCAGTAAACCCCACCTCCCAATTCTACCATGTCTTCACATCGATGGCCACAGTACTAATATTTTTTTTACTTCTTGCTTTCAGCATCACAACACCCACATCCTCTTCCTTCCTTCCTTTCCCAGTGTGGCTTTTTGGTCATCCTAGGCCACTTCTCAAGGCCCCCCCAACCCCCAACCCGGCAAAGCTTCCCACATTCTCAGTCCATACCTCTTTCCCATCTACTCCTTCAGTTGTCAGCTGACTGTGCTCAGGGCACTGGTAGATGGAGTTAAGGAGAATGCCATAGAGGTAGAGTAGAGCTGCCCAAATTTGGTGGAACATCTTCAGGCAAGAGGGAGCTGGGGGTCTGTGTGGAGTGGCTGGTGCCTTAACTGCTCTCCCCCACTGGCTGCTCAGTCCACTCTGCTTCCAGCCCCCTTGCCTCGACCCTTGACCCTTTCACCTGCTAATGAGTAACTTCAACCTTGTTTTCCAACCCAAGCCTGGATTACTTACAGTGTTTGGGACTTCCTCCCCATCTTCTATATGCAACTACTCCACAATACATCCTGGCATGTCCAGGGTCTCCCAGGAATTAAGACAGCTGAGCCCTCCAGGTAGGCCTGTGGTCTTTTAACCCATATCTGAGCTGGGATATCTGCTGTGCTGTGCAGCACTGAAGAGAAGTGGGTTGATTCTTTCATTCGCTCACTTAGCAAACTGTTTTTGAGTTCCAGCTGTTGGTCAGGAACTGGCTAAGCCCTGGGAACATAACAATGAATAAGACACAGTCCCTGGCCTTGAAGAAGTCAGTCTACGGAAAACTAGCTGTATAAACAAATCATTGCAATACAACCTGGTAAGTGCTTTAGAACAGGTATGAACCAGGTGCAGGAGCATGTGGATGGGAGGCTTTCTCTCTGAAGTTGTTAATTGGGGAAACAATATGTACACCCCCCAGAAAAGTTTGCTGACACATGAGTTCATTCACTCAGTGTTTATTACTATAAGTAAGAGACTACATAATCTAGTGGTTAAAGAGAACAGACAGTGGTGTCAGGCAGAGTGGGTCCAAACCCTTAACTCTACTTATCCATCTTGGATAATTTTATTAATCTTTATGCCTGTTTTTTCATCTGTAAAATGAGCAAATCATCCACCTCATAGGATTAAAAGAGCTAATGCACATAAAGCCCATAGCAAAGGCCTGCACATAAGCCCAAAGTAAATATTCGCTATAATTAATAGTAGTGTTTGTAAAGTACTTATTAGTCTCTGGTGGGTATTAAGTTCTCAAGTAACACGAGGTAGGGAAAGATTGTCAAGAGGCAGTCACTGGGTAGTGAGTGCCAAGTGGGTGGAGCAGTTAATGTAATGGAAGGTGTGGGGCTTCTTTTACAGATTATTTATAATCCACAGACTGCCATAAAGGTTTGTTCTGAGAGGTGAAGCTTGCTATGGGCTTGCGATTTAGTTAAAAGAACTTTGGATGATGTGTATATGAGGGTTCATTATTACTGTTTTGGGGTAATGTTTGACATTTTTTATAAAAAAAAATTAAAATACACGTTATTGGGGCAGTAAAGTGTAAGTGATTGACCCAAGGGAGTCTGGTAGGCCTGAATTTGTCAGTTCTGCCACTTACATTCGCCTAGGTGTACTCACCTGTAAAATGGATGTAATAGTTATCTCAGATGTTGAAAGCCTTTTCAATATGACAGTACGTGAAACTCAGCAAACTGGCTGGCACAAACTAGGAGCTCAGGTACAGGTGCTTACTAGAACTCTTAATTGAAACAGTACTGGGACTTAGGTATAAATAAACTACGAATCCCAGAAAGGATGGGCACCAGAGGCAGGCACACTGGCAGCAACGGGTCTGGCTGGAGTGGCAGCACCGCGGGGCCCAGGCCCTTGCCCGAGGGGCTGGGGGAGAAAAGGACAGAGGGACGGTAATCCCCCGGACCTCCGGCCCGCAGAAGCCCTTAGGCGGCCCTTTCAATTCCCCAGGGTCAGAGTCTTGTGTTTCGGTCTAGTGTAACTCCATTTGCTCCCAATTTCCAAACTCGGAGGCGTCCTTTTTTAGACAAAAGTCCTGAAAGATAATAAATCCTTAGCTTCTCCAAAACATGGCGTGTGCCCTCGGCCGCACACCGCCGGGGAAGAATATGGCGCCACAAAACGCCCACCGGGCAAAACCGAGGTCAAACCCAACGACGCCACTGCACGCATATTAGCTCGAGAGCCACCTCCAACCGCCTATGGAAAGGGTGACTTCCGGAGGCGCCGAAGGAGTGGCGCAACGCGGACGATGGTAAGAGGAAGACAGAATTGTAGGTGGCCAGGACAGTGCCGCCTCAAATTCTCTGCCGGCCAACATTTTAACATAGATTAGCGAGGCACAATCCCCAGTCTCCAAACTCCAAGATCCGTATAACTGTTCAAAGCCGCTCTCGAGGCAGTCGAAAAGTCTCACCTGATAATTTTTTTTTTCAGGCATTTATAGCCGCCACCACAACCCCCTACTGCTTAAGCGCGCGCACGTAAGAAATGGACAGCGCCGGCGGGGGTGGGGCGAGGCCTCAGTGTGTACGCATGCGTAGTGCGACGTACGCAAGCGCAATACGGTCCCCCGGGCGGCGGCGGCGGCGGCGGCTCTTTGGGGTGCTCGGCTCCCTACCATCTAGGCCGGCCCCGGCCCGTTTAGCCCCCAGGAACTCACTGTTTGGGGCCGCGGACTTTCTCGTCGTGCCCTACAAAAGTAAAGCTTGGGGACCTGGGGGGATCCGGAAGTACCGCCTCGCGATCCCCAAATACTGTCGGAAACGGAAGTGGCCGTCGGAGGCAGGTTGAGGGAGGCCGGAAGTGACGGTACTGTGGGGAAGTCGGGGGCGGAGCTGCGGGGTTGTGGGGTGTGTGTGTGGGGGTGTGGGTGTGGGTGTGTTTGGTCTGTGTTGGTTGCGTCGCTCTGCTAGAGCACCGAGGGTAGGTGGAAGAGGGAGGCAGTCAGCTAGCAGATCTGGCCCACCGTGAGTGTCCGTCATTTCGGGTCTGTCGTGACTTAGGCGGGTTCGATGGGCGTGGCGTGGCGCGCGTGCGCGAAACCACTTTCTCCGCAGAGTCTGGCGCGACCCTCGGTCTCTCGTTGTCCCAGGGTTTGCCGACTTCTCGGGCCCTTGTCTTATCGCAACCAGTGATGACACTGGTCTTGTGTTTCCTTCCTTCCCTGCTTCCTAGCCCGATTGGCCCTCCCTTATTGTGATTGGCATCGTGGAGCCCCTCCCACCTGCCGTCCTCCAGCTCCCTGTGCAGTCGATCTCTTGCCCTTTGTGTTTCTCAGTGCTCCGGAATCTGAAGGGGAATGGGGGAGGGTGTGAGTGTGTGTGCCTGTGAGAGAGAAACTCTTTAGGTATTGGGGCGGAGTCTCGGGCCGGGGAGGCTTCCGGGTATATAAAAATCTGCCCTGGGCGACAGCGGACCTCCCTCATAACATTCTTCCTTAGAGAGCTGTCGGCCATGGAGCCCAATGATAGTACCAGTACCACTATGGAGGAACCTGACAGCCTGGAGGTGCTGGTGAAGACCCTGGACTCTCAGACCCGGACCTTTATTGTGGGGGCCCAGGTGAGACCCCAGTACTTCTCGGAGACACCCATTAACTCTTCCTCTTATAGGTTCCTTATTCTGAGAGAAGAGCCTAATTTTCTGGTTTTCAAATTTCCTTTCATTGATTCCTGTGTTTATATTGTAGCCAGAACATTTTCTGATGTTTCCTCTTTGGTTTTTGTTGGGGAAGGCAGATTTTCTTTTGCCTTCCTCCACCTGGATAAAACTCAGTGCAGAGGGAAAGAAGAAAGGAGGAGTCTGTATTCCAACATCATAGATGAACCCCAGCCCAAAGGGAGAGACATGGCTCCTGCTTTTGGGAAAGGAGAGAGAACACACAGACCTAAAATACAAACGTGTCTTAAAAACAAAAATTGGTAAGGTCTGTACTGTGTATTTAAACGCTAGAAATCAGATCCTGTAATGCTCATAATGCAGGTAGAGCTCTAATAGACAAAATTGTGAGTTGGTTAATTTATAGTTTTAAAACACGGTGTTACATGTATTTAAGGAAACCGTATAGGCTTGTGTGGTTAGGTGTACATAAACAGCTTGGTACTCCTCAAGAGTCAGTTGTTTAGTTAGGAAAAATGTTTTTCTGGTTTGCTGCTTTTTCTTTCTTCTTGCTTGAGTCTGCCTTTCTTAATCTGATTTTCTACTCCATCTTCTTTGTCACTGTTTTTATCTTTGAGATTACAGTGTTGGTATCTTTCTGTGTTTGGGGAGGGGTCACCGGTGTCTTTAGACACACACATTCCTTTGGGAGCCAGGCACAGAAGGAGAGAAGAGAATGTCAGTTGACTTTTGTTTTTCAGCTCTGTAGTTTTGTCCTAGGCCTATAACCTTAAGTTCCTTATGTTTATTGTATGTATTTTGACAGGTGTTGCCTTAGTTCAGGGCTTTGCACAATAATTACCTCACAATTAAGACAGGCAGGTAGTGATTTTATGATGGGATGGTTTTTACCCCTCACAAGTCGGTTGTCCCTCTGCTGTCCTTCCTTTTTCTTCCATTCCCTGATTCCTATTTATGTCTTTTCCTCCTTACAGATGAACGTAAAGGAGTTTAAGGAGCACATTGCTGCCTCTGTCAGCATCCCCTCTGAGAAACAACGGCTTATCTACCAGGGCCGAGTTCTGCAGGATGATAAGAAGCTCCAGGAATACAGTAAGAGGGTGGGGGAGGCAGTTCCGAGCTTGCCGCTGCCGTTCAGAGGGATGAGCTGAGGCCATGGGTTTACCTGATCATACAATGTTTCGGTGTGTATCTTTTTTTCTGCAGATGTTGGCGGAAAGGTTATCCACCTTGTGGAACGGGCTCCTCCTCAGACTCAGCTCCCGTCTGGAGCGTCTTCTGGAACAGGGTCTGCCTCAGCCACCCATGGTGGGGGACCCCTGCCTGGTACTCGGGGGCCTGGGGCCTCTGTTCATGACCGGAATGCCAACAGCTATGTCATGGTTGGAACCTTCAATCTTCCTGTAAGCTTGTGTTTCACATGGGAGGGTTTTTCTGGGGGTAGTTTTGGTTGTGGTAGCAGTCAAGAGCTTATAAGACAGGTGTCTCAGTCTTTAGATTAGGTTTGGAGGGCCCTGTGGTCTGATGATGGCCTCAGTCTTTGAGGAGATAGGGGGTGGGGCTCCAGAGAATCAGTTGGAAGTGCGGGGGCCTTAGTATTTGACTTCTCCCAGAGCAACTTCCCTTACCCTTTCCCCAGAGTGACGGCTCTGCTGTGGATGTTCACATCAACATGGAACAGGCCCCAATTCAGGTATCACGGGGCCTGGGAGGGTCAGGGAAGGGGATCTGGGAGAAGGAGGCCATGAAGTGGGGGTGGATCTGGCTGAGGAGATGGCTGGGACCGGGTTTAATAGGTGGTGGAGCTTGTGGCTTATCTCAGGCCTGTCCTGATCTTCTCTCTCCTGTTGTAGAGTGAGCCCCGAGTACGGCTGGTGATGGCTCAGCACATGATCAGGGATATACAGACCTTACTATCCCGGATGGAGGTGAGTGGGCAGGGCTGGTTAGGGTCTGTCTGTCTCACCCTATTCTCCCTACCCCTTTTCTCTCAGCCTAGGGGTGGGGGCATGACTGGCCACATCCACTGGATTCTCCCCTCGTAATCTAGTCTCTTTGCAGCCTTCATTCTTTCGGGCAGAAAAAGTATCTTTGTGAGGCTGTTTCGTCCCTTCTGATCCTCTAAGTACCAGCTATCTGGGCAGTTTGTTGCAGACTTGTCAGATGATTCTCATGGGATGTTTTTTCAATTAGATACAGATTCCGTGCTTTTCTGTTCCTCGCTAATCATATTTGATACTGGGATGGCCTAATTTTATTAGTTTGCGTTTGCAACCAGTGGCCTTTCCTTCTTTTGTCTTGGAGGTTAGGAAACCACAGGCCATACTTTTTGTTAGTAATTTGTTTGCAAGTATCATAGGTATTCATCATGCATCTAACTTGTGTAAGTCTTAGGGAGTTGCTAGGGAGTCAGGTACAGATGCAGAGCCCTACCTTCAGGGAACTGGGTTATCTCATCCTCCACTCAGTCTGCTTTGACCTGAGTAATTTTTTGCTGCTGTCTCATCTTGCCTTTGGTGTCCTGACTCTTCCCCACCTTCAGTGCCGAGGGGGACCCCAAGCCCAGCAGAGTCAGCCGCCCCCACAGACGCCAGCTGTGGCCCCAGAGCCAGTAGCCTTGAGCTCTCCAACATCAGAACCGGTCGAAAGTGAAGTGCCTCCTCGGGAGCCCATGGAGGCAGAAGAGGTGGAGGAGCGTGCCCCTGCCCAGAGCCCGGAGCTCTCCCCTTCTGGCCCAGCCCCAGCAGGCCCAACGCCTGCCCCAGACACAAATGCACCCAAGTGAGAGATGGAGGGAACCTTTTGGGGTAGGGGTGGGTTGGGGATTCTAAGTGAAGTATGAGGACCAGGAAAGGTCTGATGGGAGAGGAAGGATTGCTTAGGGGTTATACTTGTAGAGTTAGTGTTGAGGGGCAGGGAGGGGCTCCAGTGTAGATAAATGGGGTTAGGACTGGCCGCTGAGCCAGAAGCACTGCTCTCCCTGGGGCAAAGGAATCCAAGTGGTGCTTCCTGAGCCTGATCAAGATGCTCTCCTGAGTTCACACAGGCCCCGTCTGTTTTTTAGGGTTAGTGTTTTGTCATTGTAGGTACAGGATTGTGTGGTGGGGAGGGTGGAAGCAGTTTATTTTCCTCTTCCCATCTTCCCCTGGGTGAGGTTAAAGAACAGAAGCTCTGCTAGTTCAGGAAGGGATTGGGCCAGGGGTCTGTGAGGCCAGGAAGAGGTAGGGCAGATATGGTGAGGTTGGGAATCTGAGGGAAGCCTTGGCTCACTGCCCCTTGGGGTTGCCCACAGCCATCCTTCCCCTGCGGAGTATGTCGAGGTGCTTCAGGAGCTACAGCGGCTTGAGAGCCGCCTCCAGCCCTTCCTGCAGCGCTACTATGAGGTTCTGGGCGCCGCCGCCACTACAGACTACAATAACAATGTGAGCCCGCCCACCCCCTCGCCCAGTACTCCCCAGTGGGGCAGGGAGAAATGTAGATCAACCCTTCCCCCCGCAGAAGACACTGCCTTCGACAGAACAGCTGCCCTTTAGATTTGGAAAGGAGTGATCTTTTTCTCCGTGACAGAGAAGGAGGATCTTTTTCTCCCTGACATCTTTATGATGGCTACTGTCACTGTCCTCGCACCCTTTTGATCCTTTCAGTGAGTTATTTAGGGAGTTTATAAAGTAAGGGAGATTAGCATGTGGTAACTGATTCATTGTAGGGTTTATTTTATCAGGAAGCTGTTAACGTGTATAAGATAGAATTTACTTGCAAAGATGTGGTTTACACAGAAGCTTCTAAGCATGTATTTGAAGACGTAGAGGACGTGAGAACGTGTTAATTTCAAGAAGGTGCTGTTTTTGTTAGCGAGGTGGATTCTAGCCTAATGTTTTCTACCTTTCTGTGTTTGGCCCCGGGGAGTACAGCAAGAGGGCCGTGAAGAGGACCAGCGCTTGATCAACTTGGTGGGGGAGAGCCTGCGGCTGCTGGGCAACACCTTTGTGGCGTTGTCTGACCTGCGTTGCAATCTGGCATGTGCACCGCCGCGTCACCTGCATGTGGTCCGGCCCATGTCTCACTACACCACCCCCATGGTGCTCCAGCAGGCAGCCATCCCCATCCAGGTGGGTCAGGGGATCCTGGCCTGAGGGAGAATGGAGGGCTGTCACCGGAACGATCCAGCATAGCTATTGGGCTCAAAAGAGGTTAGAAGGGGAGCATACTTTGGAAACGTGGTGACATAGGATGAAGGAGCCTTGAGAAGTACAGTGTGTCATGGGGTGCTCTGGGTTAGGCTCTGGTGTTTTTCTCACTTCTGCCCCATACATCTCTATCGTCCAGATTAATGTGGGGACCACTGTGACCATGACGGGGAATGGGACCCGGCCCCCCCCGACTCCCAGTGCGGAGGCACCTCCCCCTGGTCCGGGGCAGGCCTCGTCCCTGGCCCCCTCTTCTACCACCGTCGAGTCTTCAACTGAGGGGGCTCCCCCGCCAGGACCGGCTCCCCCACCGACCGCCAGCCACCCGAGGGTCATCCGGATTTCCCACCAGAGCGTGGAACCCGTGGTCATGATGCACATGAACATTCAAGGTGAGTTAGGAACAGTCGCTGGCAGAGAAGAGCAGCGCGATGTGGGAGGTGGGGTTGGTGCTGAGGTGTGAGGGCGCCAGGGTGGGGAAGGAGAGGCCAGGGCTGGTGGCGGTGGCAGGGGGACTGAGCAGAAGCTCTTATGGTTGGTGGTGGTGGGGGGGAGGTGCAGGAAGAACTACTTGTCCTTGGAGAGTTGTTTGCATGGTGAAGGGAGCGTCTCCTCCTTGGCTAGATGGAATGAAAGGCAGGCTCTGTGGTCGGGGGAGTGGAAGCCTGAAGCGCGCCGATCTCAGGAGGATACAGTTAGGCCTTGGCCCCGCCTGTCTCAGGGCCACTCTCTCTGTCTCCTTGCCCAGATTCTGGCACACAGCCCGGTGGAGTTCCGAGTGCTCCCACTGGCCCCCTAGGACCCCCTGGTCATGGCCAGACCCTGGGTAAGAGTGAGGGCATCAGAGCAGGCTGAGCTCTGGGTAGAGAAGGGGTAGGGCCAAGTGGGTGGGTTGAAGGGGGTCCAGGTTCAAGGTTACATCAGACCCACCCCCCAGGCTCCACCCACATCCAGCTGCCCTCCCTGCCCCCTGAGTTCATGCACGCCGTCGCCCACCAGATCACACATCAGGCCATGGTGGCAGCTGTTGCCTCCGCGGCCGCAGGTAATGACCTGGAAGGGGAAGCCTGGGAGGTGGGGCCTGGTCCACGGTGGTGGGCATCCTCCACTGGCAGGCCAGGGCCCAGCCCTCAGCCCTCTTCGGTCTCTCCCCTCTGCCACCCATAGGACAGCAGGTGCCAGGCTTCCCGACAGCTCCCACCCGGGTGGTGATTGCCCGGCCCACCCCTCCACAGGCTCGGCCTTCCCATCCTGGGGTGCCCCCAGTCTCGGGGGCTCTGGTGAGTAGGGGTGGGGAGTTCCACTGGGGAAGAGTGTGGGGAGAAAATCCTATGGTGGGGCATGGAGAGGCCAAGACTGAAAGCCTGCCCTTCTCCTCCCCTCAGCCGGGTGCTGGTCTGGGTACCAACGCCTCTTTAGCCCAGATGGTGAGCGGCCTCGTGGGGCAGCTTCTTATGCAGCCTGTCCTTGTGGGTGAGTACTTGTTCTTCCCCACTTCAAACTGAAGAGGTTTCCCTGGCTCTGAAGGCTGATGCTCCCTTCCCGGTCTCCTCACTGGCACTTCCCAGTTCTCTCCATATTCCTTTGTTGTTTTCCTACTGGGAAGACGAGAATGGAGATGCAGTGGGGTCTTGATTTTCTTGAGATTTCAACTTTCCTCTTTTGGCCCCTATAGCTCAGGGGACCCCAGGAATGGCTCCACCTCCAGTCCCTGCCACTGCGTCAGCCAGTGCCGGCACCACCAACACGGCTACCACGGCTGGCCCTGCCCCCGGGGGGCCCGCCCAGCCTCCACCTCCTCAACCCTCCGCCTCTGATCTTCAATTCTCTCAGCTCCTGGGGAACCTGCTGGGGCCTGCAGGGCCAGGGGCTGGAGGGCCTGGCATGGCTTCTCCCACCATTACTGTGGCGATGCCTGGTGTCCCTGCCTTTCTCCAGGGCATGACTGACTTCTTGCAGGTGAGTGGCTGGCTTGCTCCTCACTTCACCCTTCCTATTCCTGGGCCCAGCCAGGCACTGGAGTCTTGTTGCCATTATATTGCCACTTGGAAGGAAACCTGGGAATTTATTGACTCCGAACCCTCCATTTTGGAGATGAGGAAAACAGGGCTTGGAGAGAGAAGCATAGTAATTTGGGTCACTGCTTTCTGATCTAAGCCAATCAGAGGGAGAGAGGTAGCTGCTCAACCTGACTCCACTCTGGAGAAGCTACAGTGTGTATTCTGCTTTAAGGTGCAAAGACTGGAATAGAGCTCCACGTCTTCCAGACCCCTGTTGATTTGTGCCTTCCTGATGCCCTTTTATGTCCTTGTCCCATTCTCACTTTGTCTTATGTTTTTCATTCCTTCTCTGTGGGGCAGGCGACACAAACAGCTGCTCCGCCACCTCCGCCACCTCCGCCCCCACCCCCGCCTCCGGCCCCAGAACAGCAGACGGCGCCTCCACCAGGGTCCCCCTCTGGTGGCGCAGGGAGTCCTGGAGGCCTGGGTCCTGAGAGCCTGCCGCTGGAGTTTTTCACCTCGGTAGTGCAGGGTGTGCTGAGTTCCCTGCTGGGCTCCTTGGGGGCTCGGGCTGGCAGCAGTGAAAGTATCGCTGCTTTCATACAACGCCTCAGTGGATCCAGCAACATTTTTGAGCCTGGGGCTGATGGGGCTCTCGGTGAGCAAATGGGGGTACCTTGGCCTTCTCTAGGGAGGGGCAACCGGGGGACAGTAGATGGCCTTTGTTAGGGGTATTGCTAAGGTAGGGTGAGGCTGATGGGCTGGTGGGCAGGCCGGGTGGTAAAGGCCACATTTTTTTCTGCCCCTGTCCCTAGGATTCTTTGGGGCACTGCTCTCTCTTCTGTGCCAGAACTTCTCCATGGTGGATGTGGTGATGCTTCTCCATGGGCATTTCCAGCCACTGCAGCGGCTCCAGCCCCAGCTGCGATCTTTCTTCCACCAGCACTATCTGGGTGGCCAGGAGCCCACACCTGGTAACATCCGGGTAAATGAAGACCTTGGGCCCAGAGCTCTTCTCCGTCTCACCTTTAGTTCCTTATTCCTAACTTTGTCCGTTGCCTAAAGCTGTGATTGCTCCAGCTCAAGCCCTGGGCTTGGTGGGGGAGGAGGGGGAAGTGTCTTGAGGGGTGTGGGACTTGGTTCTAAACTTGTGCTCTTCTCTTCCCCCCACACCGCCCCCCAGACGGCAACCCACACATTGATCACGGGGCTAGAAGAATACGTGCGGGAGAGTTTTGTGAGTAACCCTTCCCCATCCCCTCCTCTCCTGGCTCTGGTCAGGATAGCCCATGGCTCCCAGTCTCTCAGGGCTTCTGATTTGGGGGTCTTTGTGTGTCTTGTTTCTCAGTCTTTGGTGCAAGTTCAGCCAGGTGTGGACATCATCCGGACAAACCTGGAATTTCTCCAAGAGCAATTTAATAGCATTGCTGCTCATGTGATGCACTGCACAGGTCAGGGGCTCGCTGGGCCCGGGTGAGTGGGGCATGTTGGATGTGCAGGGCTGCTGGGTGCCAGCGTTCCGTCCTTATTTCTCACCCACAGACAGTGGATTTGGGGCCCGTTTGCTGGAGTTGTGTAACCAGGGCCTGTTTGAATGCCTGGCCCTGAACCTGCACTGCTTGGGGGGACAGCAGATGGAGCTTGCTGCTGTCATCAATGGCCGAATTGTAAGCATCCCCCAGTCCCAGATTCCCAGCCTTTTGTTTCCTCAGGTTTCTGTTTTCTTTGGTATCCTGCAGTTTTCTTTTCTTTTTTCTTTTTCTCCAAACTGCCATCCTTTACTGTTCGGTACCTTTCAAAAGCTGTTTGAGGGTTTTGTGTCCCAAGTCTGCTTTCTGCCCCCCAGCGTCGCATGTCTCGTGGAGTGAATCCGTCCTTGGTGAGCTGGCTCACCACTATGATGGGACTGAGGCTTCAGGTGGTACTGGAGCACATGCCTGTAGGCCCTGATGCCATTCTCAGATATGTTCGCAGGGTTGGTGATCCCCCCCAGGTAAGGGACCTGATGGGCTATGGGGTCAGGGGACTCGAGGGAACTGCAGAGATCTGAGAGGGCCTTTTGTGGTGGTCTCCTTCTCTGTCCTTTTGCACAGACGCTTCCTGAGGAGCCAATGGAAGTTCAGGGATCAGAGAGAACTCTCCCTGAGCCTCAGGTACCAGGGAGAGGTCGAGGAGCCAGATAATGTGGAGTGGAGGGCTGGGGCCGGAAGGGCTGGAGGCTGAGAATTCTGAAGCCTGAGTCTTCCCACTGTCTGACTGCCAGCGGGAGAATGCTTCCCCAGCCCCTGGGACAACAGCAGAAGAGGCCATGTCCCGAGGTCCGCCTCCCGCTCCTGAGGGAGGCTCCCGAGACGAGCAGGATGGAGCTTCAGCCGAGACAGAACCTTGGGCAGCTGCAGTCCCCCCGGTGAGTGTTAGGAGGTGGTCCAGTGGGCTAAGGCAGCTGAAAGTTGTGGGAATTACTATTTTCTTATCTTTTCGTCCCCAGGAATGGGTCCCTATTATCCAGCAGGACATTCACAGCCAGCGGAAGGTGAAACCGCAGCCCCCCTTGAGCGATGCCTACCTCAGTGGTATGCCTGCCAAGAGACGCAAGGTTGGTTTGCCTCTTCCCTGAGGATCCCTCTTTACCCAAATTCCCCTGTTGTGCTTAGAGTCAAACTAATTAGAGCTGGAAAGAATTCTTCCTGGTTTAGTCCCCTGATTTAATTGACGAGGAAACCTTTCTGGCTCAGACTTGCTCACGGTTGTTGCCCCACACCTTTACATTAGTCTGTTTGTCAGCAGTCTTTGTCATCCCTCAGTTGCCCAATCCCCATGTGACCAGGGCCCATCTTCCTTAAGGTGGGCTCCGTCTTGTGGACTAGCTAGCTGTGAATACTGGGTGGCTTGACCCATCCTGCCCCTCTTGTTTTGAAGACCAAGTCCAGCACATTCAATGGTGTTTTTGGCCGGAGCCAAACAAAATTAGGAAGGCATTTCTGCTGTCAATTACACATGGACTGTTTCCCTTCTCTCCGCTAGCATGGAGACTCAGTGGTTGACTCATGGAAAGGGTGAGCTGGTTGGTGGCATTGGATCTGATGTTGATCCTCTTTTCCCTTTCAACCCCATCCCCCAGACGATGCAGGGTGAGGGCCCCCAGCTGCTTCTCTCAGAGGCCGTGAGCCGGGCAGCTAAGGCAGCCGGAGCTCGGCCCCTGACGAGCCCCGAGAGCCTGAGCCGGGACCTGGAGGCACCAGAGGTTCAGGAGAGCTACAGGCAGCAGGTGCCCCCACCTTGAAGCAGCATAGGGATGGTCTAGTGGGAGGGATTGGGCTAGGGTCCCTCTTCCCTGGATCCCTTCAGAGATGAACTGGTCTGTGGCTACCACTTGGTTTTAAAATGTTGTTTTCCCCTAGGGGCATCTGGGAAGGCTCAAGTGATGCCATATTGGGCTACTGGACAGTACATGGCTGGTGGGGAAATGTTAGCTCCTGAGGGATGACTTCTGTGTGCTTGCTGGGATCCTAGGGGCTGGGCCAGTACCACTCCAACCTGCTTTGCTCTCTCTCTAGCTCCGGGCTGATATACAAAAGCGACTGCAGGAAGACCCTAACTACAGCCCCCAGCGCTTCCCTAATGCCCAGAGGGCCTTTGCTGATGATCCCTAGCTCTTTGCTCCATGGCCCTCCATCATCAGGGGACCATTTCTCCCCTCTTCCTTCACAGTATTTAAGAAATAAAGTCAGATTTTCCTGGCTGTTTCTTTTGGTCTCTAAATTGTCTTCGTTAAGTAGTCTAAGCCCCTTAATCGTCTATGAAGTTGGTTTTATAAATTCATTCCCAGGAACCCACCTATACTAGACAACTTTTAACATTTCACCACGAGCAGATGTGCAGTATGATGTTTCACTGTTTGTGCAGCACAACAGGTGTACAAGCCTGTTTTGAGGTCAGCCATTTTCAAGGAAAACTGTGTAAATGAGATGAAAGAAACCTACATGGTTTAAAGAAACCTATATCCTAGTACATGCTAGGATAGGGCTCTCAAACCATTTAATTGCCAAGCAGCTGCAGACCTGTACTCTTGACTAGCATGCAGTGGTACCAGTGTAACCCAACCAAGTTTGACTATGCTGGAACTGGCCTACCTAGTTCAAGGAGCCCAAGTTCAAGCCCTGTGTTTGAACACATGACAGCTATAAAGGCACTTCCTTTCTTTGTAGACAGGACCAAAGGGACATGCGCCTGCAAATTCTCTGCTGTCCCTTCCCCTTTTTAGCTAGTTCGTGCTGGGCAAATAGAATGTGGCAGAAACCTAAAGCCAGATTGTAAGCTTTGCAGCTTCTGCCCAGACCTCTTGGAACACTTGACTCAGGGACATTAAAAGGCCTTATGACTCACGGTATCTTGCCAGAGAAGCCATGCAGAGACAGTGGTTGACAACCCAATGGAGTTCTGCCTTCCAGATGTCCCACCATGGCCCCAGACATGTGAGCAAAAGCCCTATAGGACGGACCAAGGAGCTGTCAGGTGCTGACTGACTGGTTATCAACCAACCTCACTGGCACAAGAAGATTTGCCCAGGGGAGCCCAGCTCTAATTCCTGGCCCACAGGACTTAAAGATAACAACGGAAGTTCTGAGGTAGTTTTGTTACATCACTGAGGTAAATGGCAAATAGTTCCCTGACATCACTTGGCACTGAACTGTGACACAGGAGATTGCAAACTGACCCATCCCCAAAATCATTTTGGAAGTTTTTTTTTAATCGTTTTATTATTCTTTTTTAACAAACGGCCCCAGGGATAGGGGACCAGGGGAGGGGGGAGGAGGGGAAGCGAGGCCCCAGCCCTGCAACCCCTCCCCACCCGCCCCTTTCCCCCTTATATATTTATAATCTATATACAAGCCCCGGGGGGGTAGGGGGCAAAGGGCACTCCCTCAGCGGGGTGGGGGCAATCCAGCCTCCTTGTCCCCTCGGGACCCAGGCTCCTCTGCCCTCCGGGACGGCCCTTCTCGAGAAGGTGGCCCTGTCCGCTCCCAAGGCTTCGGCGTCCAGCGTAGGGCATCTGGTGGGGAGGCCTGGGGGATGGGTACATGTGGGAGAGTTAAGTCAAACAGGGAGGTCACGGATGAAAGGACAGGAACTCAGGTGGTGACTTTTAAATTATGACTTGAGACCACAGGGGTTTCTCCTTCACCTGCTGGTAGAGGTCGATGCGCTGGGTGCGGAAGACTCCGCTGTAGGTGGAAGGTGGGGCCTTGAGACGGGAGTTGAGGCCAGAGAAAGACCTGAAGGAGGAATGGCATTTGAGGCAACCTTAAGACCCCGCCCCTGGTCCCCAAAGAAAGTAAGTCCTTGGGGATGGATAGGCAGTCTGCATCCCCATTCCCTTCTCTTGCCTTCCAGCTGGAGGAGTACGTGATGACCCAGGTCCCCCAAGGTTGCTGTTCAGTTTTCGATAATCGTGGAACGGCTTTAGTTCTACTGGGTGCAGCTGAAGGACAAAAAATTCATGAGCATACTGCCTCTCAACCCTTTTATCTCGAGATCTAAATCCTTATCCCTAACTCTTGGGGTTCCCTAACACTTCAGTTCCTGTACCTTACCTCTGCTCGCCCCAAGCTAGGGCCGAAGGGCCTGGCAGGTGAAGGCAGCACCCGAGTAGCAGGAGCAGGTGGGGGCCGCACAGCCAGGCTGGGGGGCTGCAGAGCAGGGCCCACAGATAACAGAGAAAGGGGGGGTGGGGCAGGAGGCGGCGCTGGTGGCAGGGAGCCGAAGTTCACCACAGGCAGCTGAGAGTCCACCATGGGTAGAAGCATCTGTAATGAGAAACATGGGAGTGTGTGTTGGGGCAGGGAGGAATGTCAGAAAACCAGGGAGAGAGTCCAAGCAGGTAACAAAGAAGGCTAGAAGTTGGAGGAGAACAAAACAAAGGGGAACTGGGAAGATAAACGGTACCTGCTGGGCAGGGGCCCCTGAGGGGAGGAAGCCACTTTGGCCACCAGGTTGCAGAGGAGGAGAATAAAAATCTGAAGGGGATGGCAGATCCTGTCGCACCTGTTGGGGAACAGGGAGGAATAAGTCAACTCCCCCAAAAGCATTCTTCACCCCACCCCTAACTCCCTAAACCCAGCACACCCCCACCTCTTCTTACCTGAAGCAAGGGTGGGTCTGGCAAAGGGCTAGGGCAGAAAGCTGGAGAGTAGAGGAAGGAAGGTGGAGGATAGAGAACTCCTCCAGCTGGCAACTTCCCCAGCTCTGTTGCTTGCAGTGCGGAGAAATCCAGAAACTGGCCCTTGACAGCTACCCCAGAGAGCAGTGCTGAGGGTGGGACTGGGCCTGGGGGGAGGTACAGGGGCTGTGATCTGAAAAGAAATTGGGGGAAGGGGGAGGAAAGGCATCAGGAAGCCAGAGTCGTTTACTCCTTTAGTCTGAGCAGTACTGTTAAGTCCACTAGCCACCGGGTACCCTAGAAATGTATTCCCCTTCCCTCTTCCCCTGAAACACAGTTCCATTTCCTTCTGAGATCCACAGAGATCTAGTCTTACCTGTAAGGGTGCAATGAGGGTGTCCCAGGGCGGAAACCTCCATTGTTGGGATGTAGCTGAGAGTCTATGGCTCCCCCTGAAACCTGCAGGAGAGCAAGTATGGAATAGCTCCAGTTTTCCTGGTCAAGAAAAGCTCACCCACCCCACCCAATACAGCAAAATCAGGAAGAAAAATGAAATGACAAAAAAAAAAAAAAGTGTTAAAAACTACAAATTGGAAAGGTTTGATATTAGGAGACTACAGGCAGAAAGGGGTCTTGGGATAGGAGGTAGGACCTACCTGAGAACTGGGAGGCCCAGGGCTGCCATAGAAGACCTCAGGGTACAAGCGTTGGCCTGAGGAGCTGGTCTCTGGGCCACAGTGCCCAGAACCCAGGTTCTTGGATTGTGGCTCAGCTGAGGCAGAAGCACTGGGGAGCAGCTCCCAGTCTCGCGCTATGGGAATGGCCTGGGAAGGAGAAGCCTTGTCAAGGCGGCTATCTGGGCAACCTGTATGCCCAAGTCACTCCCAGACGCCTTCTCCAGAAGTCTAAGGTCTTTCCCCAAAACTTTACTCTCCCACTTACCTCAGTGACTGATACCGTTAGCTCCTTCTCTGCTTTTAAATTGTCTCCCACCACTAGGCACAAGTCCGAGTCCTGTGATCATGAGGCAGGAGAGATTGTCCCATGATTCAGACATGTGTCCTCCACATCCCACTTCTAGTCCACCTAACCCAAGACACACAGATCTAGCCTACACAGACCTTGTCATTGGTACCAAACTGGACCGGAGGACCAGGTCGATGGGATGGCCGGAGGGAGCCAGGCTCTGGGCCTCGGTCTGTACGCTGCAATCGTTCTGTGCCAATGGGCCCAGGGGGCAGAGGTTGCTCCCGGGGCAGCTCCTGGGTAGGGCAACACAGTGAAGTAGGGTTGGGGGAAGGAAAAGGAAGCCCCAATCAGCACACACAGGCAGAGAAAAGGGGAGACAAAGAAAAAGCCAAAGTCAAAGTCCCAGAAACATTCTTCTTATCCTTTCTTGGTCGTTTACCTTTCTGTCCCCATCGTGGGGGGCAGGTGGCCGTCTCCTAGGAGGTTCAGAGGGTTCAGAGCCAGGTGGACCCTCACCAGGAACAGCATTCAGGGGGGAGGGGCCTCCAGACCGCTTGGGGGGCCCCTCTGCTGCCCCCTTGAGTCCTCCATCAGGGGAACTTCGCTGGCTGCAGGGACCTGATGACACCTGAGAATCCCCACTCAGGTCCACCCCACTGTCAGACTGACTCATCTGAGAGGAGTGGAGAAGGAGTTAGGTCAGAGTAGAAAGCACCCCAATACCTGACTGTGGTACACACATAGACAAACTATAGAAAGTAGGCAGCTACATGATGCAACAGCCCCACACTCATCCCAGAATAGGTGGGGAAGTATGACCAGTGCTCAGTAAAATCCCAGCTCAGACACTCCTTCCCACCCTCACTTACCTCCGTGCCAGGCACATCCTCAAAAGGACTCAGGGGTTCCATCCAAGGCTCCATGGAGCCAGGCTGGTAACTCTTCCGGCTAGTGGCTGGGAGGAGCACCAACACAACAGGAGTGAGAGAAGATGGCTCTGCGGCCTGCCTCGCTCTCCAAGCCCTCTAACACAGTCCTTCCCCTGCTCAGCTCAACTCACCAGTATGTATATGATTCCAGAGGTGAGGGGTTAGGGCCTCTGTTCCTGCATCTCTGGACTCTCCCTGAGGGCCTGGGCCCTCGGGTTTGGGGCCCAAGAATCCAGAGCTATGAGAAGGTGGCAAAGATTCCTAAAGGTGAGAGAGGCCAGAAGCAAAACATGAATGAGGTGGGAACTGGGGAATGTAAGCACCTGGACAGGGTGCCCCACTTGTGGGGAAAAAGGGAGACGTGGGAGATAAACAGCGACTAACAATGAGAATTTGGGGTGAAAACACGATGTCAGAAATAGGAAAAAGAGTGAAGAAAACGTAAGTGAAAACATTTTAAAGTGACAGCAGTGAAACATCACCTCAAGCCCCATCCCTCACCTCCTGCAGCAGCTCCGGTTTTCTGGGAGGCCGCTCTCGCCGTTTGGGGGGGAAGGGATTAACCCCAGCAGAGTCCCGGGGAGTCCCGCTCACCCCCCTGACCATCGGCCCTGGCTCCTCCAAGTGGGGGTCTGGCGAAAACGGAAAATCCGTCAGCATGTCTTGCTATATCACTGAACCGAGCTTTTCCCTCTGTACTCCACCTCCCAACCCTTCCACCCTCAGTGCAGACACCCAGCATCAAGGCTCCCAGGCCAGATTCTTCCCCCTTCAGCACCTGGCCTTCTCTGGGGATGGAGACATTTGCACCCTCAGCCCCTCCAGCTTACCCGAATTGACATCATTGTTGTTGGCCCTCTGAGGGTCATACCGGGTTGGGGGCCGAGGGGAGGGGCCTTGGGGGGTTTGGGGAGGCCCAGGCTTGGGCCTTGGGTGGCCCCCTGGTGCAGCTGCACTTCCTTGGCGGCTGCTGAGCTGGGCCAGAGCCTGTTGGATGCCAGCAGGGTTGCTGTGGATAACTTGGTCCAGGCGGAAGACAGCAGAACTGCTGGGGGGTGGGGGAGGCAGAGGGAGCCCTGGGGGACGCTCCTCTGGAGGACGGCTGAAGAAAACAGAGCATCCGTTCCAGTACGCACAGAACTGTTACATCTTCCCTACAAGTCAAATCTCCTCTACCTCTCCACCTTCAACCGGTCCTCTGCGCTAAAACCCAGGCATTTCTGAGCACTTTCCCCCACCCCCACCCCCACCCCCACACCGTGCGGCTTGTAGGATTCTCGGCTCCCCAGCCAGGGATTGAACCCAGGCTCCAGCAGTGAAAGCTCAGAGTCCTAACCACTGGAGGACCAAGGAATTCCCCCTTTCTGAGCACTTCCAAGGAATTCTCCTCGTAAAGGTCTATCGAGGGGAAAGCAAGGAATATGGGTGTTCCCAACGCTGTCAACAGCTTTCCAGCTACTTTACCTAGACGTGGATAACCTAGCGCACCTAAGAGCTTACCCTGCGCCCTCCGATCTCACACTCCACAACACCCAACCACACCTTTCCCCCAGGTTTCCTCCCCTCCCCCAATTTTTTAACTCGAAGAATAAACTTAATCACCTGCCTGTACCCACCTTCGGTTCTTGGGAGAGGGCCAGCTCCTCTTGTCCCCTCGCCCTGGGCCAGTCCTCCCTCCAGGACCCCCGCCACCTCCTCCACTGCTGCCGCCACCACTGCCAGACTTGCTGCTTGGGCCTGGGCGCCGGTTCTGCCTTTCCATGCCTGGCCGCTGACTCGAAAAGCTCCGCTTGCTCAAATCTTTGGCTCTCTGGCTCAGCTCTCCACGGGACATGGCTGAAATGCCTGGTCCAGCTCCACCTCCACTACCCCCGGGAGTCCCCACAGCTTTGGGGATTAGCAGTGCTGCTGGCGGAGCCTCCTTGTCCCCCCGGCGCTCACTGGCAAAGTCACTGCTCTCTGAGGCAGTCTCCCATTCCTCATTGGCTTGGTCTGAGTTCTGGTTTGACAGATCGGGAGACTTAGCAGCTGCCCGGCGAGGTGGTGGGGGCACTGCTACTGTTGTGAGGGCCTCCTCCGGTCCAGGAGTGGAGACTGGAAGGGCAAGGGAAGAGGGCTTGCCCTCGGCCCCCCTGGCAGCGTTCTCCCGTTCCTGTTTCAGTCTCCGGAAACGAGGCGGTTTGTCCTGCTGCTGGGCCCTCCCATGTCGCCTCCTTCTGGGCCGCTCTCCGTCTTCCACACCCATGCCTACGTTGCCTCCACTGCTGCCTCCTCGGGTCATGGGGGACAGGGGCCCTGGGATTAGCTTCTCTTTCAAAGGCTCCTTACTTGGAGGCAAAGGACCTGTTGGAGGCTTCTTTGGAGCCAGAGACTTGGTTGGGGGGCTCCAGCCTGGGCAAATGGGGGGAGGGGGCCGCCCTCCCCCTCGACCCCGGCGTGATGGCACCCCTCTGGGAGTGAAGACTCGTCCACCTCGGGCAGTGGAAAAGCGGGCTGGGGCTGGTGAAGGGGGCGCACCTGATGGTGGGGGAGCAAGAGGGACCTGCGTAAGTACTCCTTCCTTGGGTGTAGGGGCTTCCTTGTCTGAGGGAGCCAGATCACTCTCATGGGTTTCGCTGCCTGTCTCTGAACCCCGCTGCCGGCGCCGCTTGGGGATTTCTTCATACTCTGAACCCTCACTCCTTGTCTCGCTGGCAGTGCGGCCTCGGGGAGCAGGAGGATGGTTTGGTCCCCCTGCCCCACCTCCACGCCCGTCATCTCCTCGGAATTCCCGGTAACTACGGAACTCTCGGCTTCGGGCTCCCCGCCCCCGTCCCCCATAGGTGCCCCGAAAACCCCTCCCTCTGGCAAAATACTCCCCTCGGCCCCGACCCCGGCAAGAGGTAGGACCCACTCTCTCATAGGAATAGTCCCTCCGAAGCCTTGGGGCAGGGGAAAGAGTCCCACTGGGTGGGGTCTCCTTGGGGCCACCTATCTTCCCCTTTGCCGTCTTCAACGGGTCTGGCTTTGGAACCTTGGGGGTTTCATCCCCCTGTTCGAGGGGCTTGGGGGGCAGATCTTCGACTTTTGCAGGTGGTGGGGGTTTCTTGATAGGCCCAGCGCGGCGGGGAGGGGCTCCTGGCTCCTCTGGAGGGATTCCACGACGACTGCTGCCTGGACGAGGGCCCCAGCGGGTCTCAGTGCGGCTCTCTCTGCGAGGTGGCGGGGGGCCTTGGCCTCCGATTCCACGGGCAGGCTTTCGACCTGCTTCTGGCCCGGTCAACTGTGGAGTCTCCTCCTTGGGGGTTTCCTTTTTGGGTGGTGGAGCTTGTATCTTGGCTGCCTCATCATTGCCTGGGGGCCAGGGGAGTGGACGGGGCCCTGGGGGAGCTGGCTCCTCCAGAGGGAAGCGAGGGATTGGGGGCCCAGGGGCTCCATTCTCAGGAAAGCCTGGATAACTGGCCAGATAGGGTGGTGGGGGAGGTACTGGAGGGGTCTCGCTCCTGAAGAGGGAGACAGAAAAGAATGGAAATTAAGTATCTTAAGACAAGGAAAAAGAACCAGATGGGGAAAGAGAAAACTTTATTATGACCCAGACACTCCTTTCACGTTTACCCCTATCACTTCACCGATAACCCAAAGTACCTTTTCTCCTAGCCTAGATATTTTCACTAGAAACCCACCCATTTCTCAGACTCACCTCATCCCCTTCTCATCCTCGTCAGCAGCCTGGCGCAGTGGTGAGGTAAGTGGGCGGGGGTCAGCAGGTGTGGTGGTGAAGACATCTCCTACCCAGGCCAACTTTGGATCCACTGGTGGGGTGCCGCGATCCCGTAAGAGGGGGGGTGCATGGCGCTCAAATGGCTCTGAGCTTGAGCCTCCACTGTCTGAGCGCTCCCGGGGAACTAGGCCTGAGGAAACAAAACAGTATGAGGAAAAACCACCCTTTTTTATGTTAAAAGTCCTCCAGCCCAAAAAGCATCTCCCCAGTTAATCCTCCATGTCAGCCCAGTCAATGTCGGCACCTCCATCTCCTGGGCCTTGCCCACGCTCCTGAAACAGTTATCCACTAAGCTTCCCTAGATGAATCCAATAAATCCCCCCACCCAGGTAAATCCCAGTTAAAGAAGGACCACTGTTTCATTTTTGCAACAAAGAGGTATCTCAGCAGTGCTAGGCTCCCCTCTTAATTGGTGGCCCTTCACCCCTGTGGCAGGATGCCGATACCCACTTCCCAGGACTAAGGGGTTCACCACCCCCTCCCTCTTCTATGGCCCCTTACCAGAGGGATGCACACCAGGAGGATAGAAGTCCAGAGGGGGCCGGCCCTGAAGGAGCCGGGGGTCCACATAAGGAGGAATCATCATCCAGCGGGGATCAAAGTTCATAGGGGGCATGGGTGGGGGCCGGCCCAGAGCACCCGGGTACAGGGCCTTGGGGGGTGGTGGCGGAGCCTGTGGAGCTGGCACAGCCCCCATGGTCACAGGCTGTGGTGGTGATGGGGGCACTGGGGCAGGTGGGGCGGAGCCCTGTTGATGTTGCTGCCACTGCTGCTGTTGCTGCTTCAAGAGCTGCTCCTGGGGAAGGACAAAAGGGGATGAGAGAGGCATCAAAGGCCCCAAACAAAAAAACGAACTAACAAAACAAAAAACAAAAACCCAAAAGTGCGACAAATACCTAGACTAAATGGAAACTAGGGTGACACAAAGAAAAGAGAACTGGTAGAGAGACCCAGAAAGTAACTCATGGATAGGATAAATGTTGAAACCAAGAAAAGCAGCCCTTAAGAGGGGAAGTAACTTAGTTTCACCTGCTGCTGCCGCTGGAAACGAGGAGGCAATGATTTCTGATACTTGGGGTAGCCCAAGCCTTGGCTGGGAGGCTGCCGGGTAGGACCAACCCCATCACCCTTGGGCTCCACCTTTGGGGCTGGGGGCGTGGCAGGAGAAGGAACCTCTTCTGGTGGTTCAGGACCCTCTTTTGAGGGCAGTTGGGGTTCCACTGCATTAAAGAAAAGACACTCATCAAAGTGGTCTAGTCCCCCAACAGATATTCCATGAACACCCTCATAATTTCAGCTCTCACCTCTAGCTCCCCCACTAAAGGTTAAGACCATCCCATTTAAAACCCATGAAAACACTTCATGGTCTCTCAAAAGCCAACGGTGGTGGCACTAACTTCCCATGAGATCATCAAAAGTAACAGACACCTTCTTCAGCCTTGCTCCACTCCAGGACTACGGGAAGTGGTTTTAGGTCACTACTTATTCAGGAATTCAAGTAACAAAACCTTTCCCCCTCGGACGTCCATACAAGCCAAAAGACCCTTTTCGCCCCTACCACTGATAGTCCAATAAACCAAACAACTGCCTTCTATTTCCTTTACTCACATCCTTACCACCTGCACCCTCAACCCCAAGCAGATAAGCGACCTGGCACCTGGTAGTACCCATCACCATCTCCATACCTGGGCTGGCTTCGAAGCTGCCACTGCTGGTGCTACTGGTGCTGCCACCACCACTCACCACGGTGGGAGCCAGAGCCACACCTGGAGTGGGGGTGGACTGGGCAGGAGGGGCCTGTGCCGGCTCTTCCGGTTCTTTTTCAGGTGTTGGGACTGGTGCCGGTGGAGGAGCTGGAGGTGCGGGGAGTTCTTTGGGGGCCGCAGGTGGTGGAGTGGGGGCAGGAGGGGCAGCAGGTGGTACAGCAGGTTCCGATTTGAGCCGCTTGTCAGGTGCCCCAAACTTCTCATCGAGTCGCTTGAGTTTCTCGGCACAGGCTGCCCTGCGCTCCTCCTGCATGCGCCGTTCCTCCTCCTCTCGCCGTCGCCGGGCTCGCTCCACAGCCAGGGAGATTTCAGACGAAGACTGCTTTCGCCGCTGCCGCCAAGCCTCATCCTCATCTTCGGGTGCTGGGGGCTTGCAGGGAGGGCCCCCGCGATCCTGTCAGTGGGCAGACCCAGCAGGGCCAGAGGTATCAGTCATTATGTTTCTTATGATCTCTTTCACAGACTGATCAACTGTCTCTAGCTGCAGGTGCAAAGACCAGGCCTTGGGATTGATGGCCTCTCAGGGTAGGGACAAACTCATCATCCTAGTCATTTCCTCTTTTTCAGAGACCCAAACACCCAGGTGTCCTTGTTTTTCCTAACTGGCATCCCAGTTTCTCTTTTCACCCAGACTCGCCTAACACCAACGATGTTCCAAACCTTTCCAGAGATGCTCCACAGCTCTACACTTCCTGCAGCCCATTTTCGGTCCTCCCTCCAGCTTCCTCTTATTACTACTGCTTCAATTACTCAGCTGAAACTAATCTCCCACAACTGACCCTCTCAACCCCTCATTGTAGACACTCACTGGGTAGTCCCCAGGGGGGCCCCAGTTCCCGGTGGGGCCCCGGTGAGGTGGGGGTGGGGGAGGCTTTGGGGCAGGAGGCCCCGGCTCTGTCTCTGGAGGCCGAGAGGTCTCTGCCCAGGCCGTCTTGGGAGGGGGTGGTTCGCTGCCAGGGGAGTTGCCCTTTTTGCCATCTGCTTCAGGGGGCCGTTCCTCACCAGCAGCTGACTGGGACTCCTTGCTGTGAGCAGACCAACAGTGGAATTAAAATCAGCTACAACCCAACTCCTTTAAGAGTATATTACCATGAGAGAAATGGAGCCCCCTCCTCTCCCCAGAGGGCCCGAACTCACTGGCCCTCAGCTCCCTCCTCATCGGAGTCTCGCCCGTCTTCCTCATCGCTAAACTTGAGCTTCTCAGTGTAGTCGACCTCCTCGTGGGCCCCTGAGGAGAACAGTGAAGAGTGGTAACCCAAGCATTCTGCTCTCCAATCTCATATTTTCGGGAATAGAGAAACTACGTGATAGGATGTACTACTGATGCCAACTGCCCTCCTCCCACTGACATCCAGATCCCCACCATAACTCTCATTCTCACTCCTCTTAGTTCTCTACCAGGACTTGGCTTTCCTCCACATATCTCCCCTACCTTTCAGTGTCTGCTTTTCTCCCACACAACCCGTTTTTTGTTTTTTTTTTAAGATTTTTTTTTTTTGATGTGGACCATTTTTAAAGTCTTTATTGAATTTGTTACAATATTGCTTCTGTTTTATGTTTTGGTTTTTGGCCGCGAGGCGTGTGGGATCTTAGCTCCCTGACCAGGGATCGAACCTGCACCCCCTGCATTGGAAGGTGAAGTCTTCACCACTGAACTACCAGAGAAGTCCTGTATAACCCGTTTTTTCCTCATCAGATTTTGCTTTTTAAAACTAAAATACTTGGGAATTCCCTGGCGGTCCAGTGGTTAGGACTCCACATTTTCACTGCCGAGGGCCTGAGTTCAATCCCTGGTAGGAGAATTAAGATCTCATAATTTTTTTAAGATTTTTTTTTTTTGATGTGGACCATTTTTAAAGTCTTTATTGAATTTGTTACAATATTGCTTCTGTTTTATGTTTTGGTTTTTGGCCGCGAGGCGTGTGGGATCTTAGCTCCCTGACCAGGGATCGAACCTGCACCCCCTGCATTGGAAGGTGAAGTCTTCACCACTGAACTACCAGAGAAGTCCTGTATAACCCGTTTTTTCCTCATCAGATTTTGCTTTTTAAAACTAAAATACTTGGGAATTCCCTGGCGGTCCAGTGGTTAGGACTCCACATTTTCACTGCCGAGGGCCTGAGTTCAATCCCTGGTAGGAGAATTAAGATCTCATAACCTGTGCAGTGCAGCCCAAAACCAAACCAAACCAAAAACCAAAACCAAAACAAAAAACCCCAAAACAAAACAAAAATACTTGGTCCTTAGTATCCACTCACCTGCCCAACCATCATCATTCTCCTGGTCCAACTGATCAAACTCTTTGAGATTATCTTCTTTAAGAATGGAAGGCCGACCCACAGGTTCTACAAGGCGCATTGGCGGCCCTGAACCTCGGGGGCCTGCCACACGGGGGAAACGGCTGTGTATGAAAAAGCAAACGGGAGAAGAGGTTAAAAGACGGCATGTTGTATAATCACATACAAGACTGAGCCTCCTGGCTAGAAAACCATCTCCTCCCCAACAGGCTTCCCCTGTCCCCAACCACAAACCCAGACCTAGATTACTCACCCGGGCCCATCAGGAGTAGGGTATCGGTAAGGCCCCTGGGGTCCATAGGGCGGAGGGAACGGGAGATATGGGGGATACATCTGCAAAAGGGCCCAATAGTAGCTGCTCAGAGGGACAGTCAAATAGCCTACCAGCTCCCTAAACCTATTATCCTCCCACCCTCACTATATGTCACACGCCCCTGCTTTCCATGTGTCCCGTCCAAAGACTAAGCCCTAATTCCTAACTCTCTAACTTCCAGCACAACCAATCCAAAACAAGATATCCAAACTCACGAAAGGCGGCATCATTCCGCGGTAGGGAGGGAACTGAGGTGGGCCTGCAGGCTGCAGCCCACCCCGGGGATCATGGCCGTGATGAAGTTTGGAGTCCGGGCCCTCCAGCTCATCAGGGCCACGCCCACCTCCGTCCCTCCAAGTTGTAGGATCTGTATTTTGGAAAAGGCAGAAAGTGAACATAGCTGGAAATGCTGGGGAGAAAGATGAATAAGCTAGCACCTAACTCTGAGATGGAATAAGGTAACATCCTGGCCAAAAGGTAACCACTCATTCACTCACTAATGGCGGCAACTCACTTTGAGGGCGGAGGCTTGGTCCGGGCCCAGACGACTGTTCGGCAGACTCCCTTTCCTTGGCAGCCTTGTCCTGGTCGCCAGCCGCCTGCAGGGTCGGAAATTCCTCTCGAGAGAATCGTGACAGTAGGCTTGATGCCCTTCCACCTGTTGGTGTTGAGGTGCAAAAGTAGCAGACACAAGTACATTTACTGAGGACGCACCATGAAAGTGGAAGGGTCTGATAGGTAGCAGATCCAGTTCTGCCTCCAAACTCACCCCCTACGTATTACGTGTTCATTCCCCAAGAAACAAGGTCAGTTTTGGGACATCCTCCTCACCTTCAGTTAATTCTGAGACAAACTTGCTCATGTGTGTCCCATGAAACTGAATATGGGATCCGAAATTTAGCCAAAGAGGAATGAAGAGGTACAGTGGAGGTACAGTGCAGGACTCCTGCCTACTATGGTGCTCAAAGAGACTTCCCCAAACAGCCCTGCACTCACCATCTCCATGTGCTCCATGGGTGACACTGGCTTGTGCCCAGGACTTTACCCCGCTTGGAACCGAAGGAGTGTTCTGGGGAAGCAGAGATAATAAATAGTGACGTGGATGAGAAGCTACAAGCCATTCTTGCCCCTGCCCCTTAAATAACATCCAGTTCTTCAGATACCTCGGGGGCTGCTGGGGGTCGTTTCGGTTGGTTGGAGGCAGGCGTCTGTGAAGCCGGCAGTGGCTGCGATTCCGGCGGCTGAGCGGCTGAGGCATCGGAACTGAGGGGATGGTAGGATGAGAAGGGTTAGAGTCTGAGACAGCTTCAGCTCCACTGCTTCTCCAACTGGTGGAGGACAGGAACTGAACCCAGGTCTACTCCCTACTTTTAACAAGTATTAGGGCAAAATACCATAAGCTCGTCACCCTGCATAGGCTGTCCTCTACTCTTCAAGCTTTCTTTACATCTGAAAGCTAAAGGTACTGTTCATTAGTCATCTAACAGGAGTCCTACAATAGGCAGGACAGGGTCTTCCCTGTTTGTCTCTGACTCTCATGTGGCCAGGCTAGACCAAGCCCCCATTCATCCTGAAGTTCAAAGTTAAAATACTCATAACTCTAAGTCCCCCAGGTCTCTGTCTACCTCTTGGGGTCGGACTGCTCCTGTTTGCTTGCCCATCCTGTTCCGTCTTTCGGCACTAGTGAGACGTTGGGGTCATTGCCTTTGTTCTCGGCTTTCAGGCTTGGAAGGTTGGCTGGGGGTGGCATACGCCGAGCGATGGCAACTTTCCCGAGACTCTGCAGGCCATGGCGAGGGGCAACTGGAGAAAAGGTGGAGAGAGAGTGAAAAATGCTTTATATAGGAGATCTGACAGCATCCCACCCTAGGTCCCATTTAGACATCCTCAACATCTTCTCTTAGATACCAAACTTCTCCTAGAAACCTTCCCTCCCTTTGCCCTAGGCAACCTCCGAAATTCTATCAGGAAGGAAGGCTGAGATGCTTTACATTCAATACTTCTATGTGGGATTGTTGCTCTTGAGCCTGCAGGGAGCAAGCTGGCCCCAGACTTCTCCAAGTCCACATTTCTTTGCCTCCGATTCTTACGTGTCCAAAGACGGGAAACCACAGACACGCCTTTGTAGGAGGTTACTGGTGTTCACCTAAAGCGCAACATCCCCATGGGACCCAAGATAAAATAAGAAAGTCTCCAGTGTTCCTCTAACCTTTGGATGTATGTACCATAGTTGTTTCCCTTCGAAGAATTCTGAAACATGTGCCCCATTCATGCCCAGCCTCCTATAATTAGGAACATCATTGCAGGACCCTCACCAGCGGGTTTCTGGATCTCTAAGGACTTGCCCTTATATGTATCAAACAGGTTGAGCGAGGAATACTTTTTTCCATCCTTCCCCTTGGCAGTCGGCCCCGAGCGATCGGACATTGCGCTGGAAGCTCATTGAGTACGTTGGGTCCTGCAGGCACCTCCCCCAAAACGTGCCGGAGCCTGTGGGCCAGATACCAAGTGTTTCAGTCTCTGCTCCATTTAGAGACTCCAACAGAAGCTTAGACTCGTAGGCTCCCTTTTATTCTCATCAGGAGCCCAGATATGTGGCCCTCTAGTGTCTCTTCCTCCAGCCTATTCAAATACCCGAGTCCCTTTAAGCAACCATTATCTACTTAGCTCCCCACGGAGCCCAAATGCCATGTTCCCTCTTTCCCCCAGACACCTCTTGCTAAGGAAACCCAAATAAAAATCCAGTATCTTCCTAATACACACTCTCCCCTTTGCACCAGTCTATATAAAGTGTAGCAGCCTCTTCATTATGCCCACAAGTAATAACCTCTCTCCACCAAAATCATTTCAGAGACCTACAATAAAAAAGGGCAAGTCCAAGCTCCAGAGAAAACCAGAAAGACGCATACAGCTCCATCATGTAAGGAACAGAGCTTTAGATCCTCTACTTATTAGATACCAGCTTCCTGTGCGCCAGGTTCTATTCCCAGCTGCCTCACTCCCATCCGGGGAGGTTTGCCGGAGTTTAAGGATTTTATGAGCTTGCTCAGCCAGACTGGGGGCTGGTGCCAGAGAATTCCTGAGGGAACAAATGGGGCTCTACATACTCCCAAGCTATAGAACCAAGTATTTGGGATAGCCTGTTTTTTCCTACACTTGCCCCCATCCCAGCTCCTGGAAAAATTTTTGTCTGCAGATGAAATACTGGTGGGCTCTAGTTTACCCTATGTATATATGAGAAAAACAAAGCATTATGGACCCACCTCAAGCATACCATGTAACCATGGGGCCGAGACCGGAACCAACTTCATTTTCCTACCCCCAGTAAAAACACCCATCGGCAGTCATTTCTTTCCCTAATACCCCTTGCTCCCCAAGCCAGCCAAACTCCCCAACATCGGTCAACTCCTGGGTGACAAGGCATTCATTTATAGAGAATGGTGTGAAGAAAAGAGATGGGAGTTGGTGAGACATCCAGACAGGACCAGGATGATAACCCAAATCAAGAACTTTAAGACAGGTTAGATGAGGATTGCTTTTAAGGTGTTTAAGGAGGCCAGTCAGTCTTTGAAATTAAATTTATGAAGGAAAAGGAGACAGAAGAATAGTGAAGAAACTAAAACTAATAAAAGATAATTAATATGAAAGCAGGTGAGAAATAATACACGTAAGCGGGAATGGTAGGAAAAGGATGCAGACCAAAGTAAAGGAGCAACGTCAAGAGACCCAGGAGAAAGGGCGGGGTTGGGATAGAAAGGAGATAAGAAAGGAAACGTGAAAAAAGCAGTGAAGAAATTGAGGAACGCAAAAAGCACAGATGCGGGATAAAGGCAGGGCTCCAGAGTGGGAGTGACTCGACGCGAAGTGGGGCGTCAAGAAGGGGGTACCTTAGCGCTGGATGATGGGAGGGGCCCACTATGGAGGAAGGGAGACTCTTGGAGAAGAGGACAGTCAGACGCGGCCCACCCTTGAGCGGCGGCAGGGAAGGGGACCACAAATACGGGTGAGAGGCCAGGAGCGCAACGGGGGGGGGGGGGAGTTACGGCCCAGGAGTGGGGGGTCGCCCCATGAAGCCATAAGGTGAGTGGGTAAGGGCAGGCCACAGCCTCAGAGAAGGGCTGGAAGTGCGGGTCCCAGGGTGGGAGTATCGGAGGGGGAGGGGGAGGGGCAGGTAGGGCCCGGCAGCAGGAGGACAAAATGGCGGCGGCTAATGGCAGCTTCTCCTCCCCCCGGCCCGCCACCGCCGCCGCTGCCGCTGCCACCGCTGCTCCCGCGCCGGAAAAGAGCGTTAGCATTCGGCTCGCCCAGACTCACCTGGCCGGGTGCGCGGGGGTCCGGGACCGGGGCCTAGGGGCTCCCCGGGGTGGGATGGCGGTGGGGCGGGGGCGGATGGCGGCGGATGGCGCCGGGTTCGGCTCCTCCCGTCTCCCTCGCTCACTCCGCGGCTGGGCCCCGACTAACGGCCCATCCGGGCAACCGCCACCCCCGGGAGCGCCCCCCCGCCACCTCCCTCCGCACATAGACACTCCCCTTTATTTGCATAAAGGGCGGGGCGCTTTCTACCCTATCTCTCTTTACTTCCAGGGCTATCCTTATTAAAAAAAGTGGAGCGTGCGAAGCTGACATAGGTTATTTGCATAAAGAGGAGGGACTTACAGGCGCTAGGACGCCCGTTGGCTGAAGTGGCAGGCCCCCGGCGTCGGCCGTTGAGACGTGTAGAGGGGGCGGGAATGCGGCGCCGGTCGGCTGGGCGGTTGGGGCGCAGAATTTGCACGACAAATAGGGGGAGAAAGAGGCGGAGCGTGCGTCGTGCGTTTGTGGAGAGATGGGAACGGAGAGACGTAGGGACGCCGAAAGTGGAAGGAAACGATGCTAGGCCCGTGGCGCTTTCGGCGAAGGAGACTGAGCTAGAAGACGGGCCGGAAGGGTTTCTTTGCCGGAGGGCGGAGCTTGCGTAACCAGGGAAGAGTCCCAACTCACGCTTCTCTTCGCGAGAGGTGAAAGCACCAGGGGGGCGGGCCTTCGTTTATTAAATCACGTCATGCAAATAAGGTGGATTGACGGGCCAATCCAAGGGGCCAGGGGCGTACATCACACAGCATAGGCATTCTGTGGGTAGTTCTACTTATTTGCATAATATATGCAAATCATTTGAACAAAGATAGGCTACGAATAACCTGTTCATCAAAATAGTGGTAACCAATGACTAAGATGGGCATTTAATTTTATAATTACAATTTTCATGAATATATTTGTATATCTGATATTATTAGCAGTTTGCATTCGCTTCACAACGAGTTTAATTCTACGAAATGCAGTACCGTTTTCCTCCTTTGTCTCCTATTACTCTGTTACTCTGCTCCTACTACCCGTTCAGCAAATCATTCAACAGCTATGTTTTTTTAACCATTAAAAATATATAAAATAGATTTTTATTCGAGCGGTTTTAAGTTTACGGGATAATTGAGCAGAAAGTACAGAGAATGCTCGTATACTCCTTCCCCTGCCTCAGTTTTCCCTATTATTAACTTCGTGCACTGGTGTGGCACATTTGTTACAATTGATGAGCCAATAGTGATACGTTGGGTTTTTGTTCCAGTTTTATTGAGATATGATTGACACACAGCGCTATATAAACTTAAGGGGTACAGCATAATGATTTGACTTACCAACATCATGAAATGATTACCACAATGTTTAGTGGACATCCATCATCTCATATAGTTACAGACTTAAAGAAATAAAAAAATGTATTTTTTTCCTTGTGAAGAGAACTCTGAGAATTTACTCTTAACAACTTTCATCAGTTTTAATTATATTTATCATGCTATACGCTACATCCCTAGTATTTATTTATCTTATAACTGGAAGTTGGTACTTTTTGACTGCCTTTATCCATCCCTTACCGCCCACCACAAATCTGATCTCTTTCTCTAAAAGTTTTGTTTTGATATTTTTTAGTAAATTTCTTCATTTTTTGGCTGTGCTGGGTCTTTGCTGCTGCGCGCGGGCTTTCTCTAGTTTCGGCGAGCGAAACTATTCTTTATCTATTCACCTGTTGATGGGCACTTAGGTTGCTTCCATATCTTGGCTGTTATAAATAATGCTTCAATGAACATAGTGGTGCATATATCTTTTTGAATTAATGTTTTCATTTTCTTCAGTTAAATACCTAGGAGTGGAATTAGTGGATCGTATAGTAGTTCTTTTTTTAATTTTTTGAGGAATCTCCATATTGTTTTCCATAGTGGCTGCACCAATTTACATTCCTACCAATATTGAAAGAGGGTTCCCTTTTCTCCACATCCTTGCCAACACTTGTTATTTGTGGTCTTTTTGATAATAGCCATTCTGACAGGTGTGAGGAGATATTTCACTGTGGTTTGAGTTGTATTTCCCTGATGATTAGTGATATTGAGCATCTTTTCATGTGCCTATTGGCCATCTTTATGTCTTCTTTGGAAAATGTCTATTCAGGTCCTTTGCCCATTTTTTTAAAAATAGTATTTATTTATTTATTTATTTTTTTGCCTGCATTGGGTCTTTGTTGCTGTGCGCGGGCTTTCTCTAGTTGCAGCGAGCGGGGGCTGCTCTTCGCTGTGGTGCACAGGCTTCTCGTTGGGTGGCTTCTCTTGTTGCGGAGCACGGGCTCTAGGCGTGGGGGCTTCAGTAGTTGTGGCATGTGGGCTCAGTAGTTGTGGCTCACGGGCTCTAGAGTGCAGGCTCAGTAGTTGTGGCACACGGGCTTAGTTGCTCTGCAGCATGTGGGATCTTCCCAGACCAGGGCTCGAACCCATGTCCCCTGCATTGGCAGGCAGATTCTTAACCACTGCGTCACCAGGGAAGTCCCTCTTTTTTTTTTCTCCTCTGCCCATTTTTAAATCTTTTTTTTTATTGAGTTGTATGAGTTCTTTGTATATTTTGGATATTAACCCCTTATCAGATATATTATTTGCAAGTATCTTATCCCATTCTGTAGGCAGCCCTTTCATTTTGTTTATACTTTCCTTTGCTATGCAAAAGCTTTTTAGTTTGATATAGGCCCCTTTGTTGATTTTTGCTTTTGTTTCTCTTGTCTGAGGAGACATATTCAAAAAAATATTGCTAAGATTGTTGTCAGAGAGCATACTCCATATGTTTTCTTTTAGAAATTTTATGGTTTCAGGTCTTACATTTCTTAGTTAGATTTATTCCTAGGTATTTCATTCTTTTTGATGTGATTGTAAATGGGATTGTCTTCTTAATTTTTTTCCTGATAATTCATTGATAGTGTGTAGAAATGCAACAGATTTCTATATGTTAATTTTGTATACTGCAACTTTACTAGATTCATTGGTGAGTAGTTTCTTTGTGGCATCTTTAGAATTTTCTATGTATAGTATCATGTCATCTTCAAACTGACAGTTTTACTTCTTCCTTTCCAATCTGGATTCCTCTTATTTCTTTTTCTTGTCTGATTACTGTGACTAGGACTTCCAATACTATGTTGAATGAAAGTGGGCATCCTTGTATTCTTCCTGATCTTAGAGGAAATGTTTCAGTTTTTCACCATTGAGTATGATGTTAGCTGTGGGCTTGTCATATATGGCCTTTATTATGTTGAGGTATGCTCCCTCTGTGCCCACTTTCTGGAGAGTTTTAAGCATAAATGAATGTTGAATTTATCACAAGCTTTTCCTACATCTGTTGAGATGACCATATGATTTTTATTCCTCAGTTTATTAATGTGGTGTATCACATTGACTGATTTATGGACCTTGATCCATCCTTGCATCCCTGGGATAAATCCCACTTGATCATGGTGTACAATCCTTTTAATGTATTGTTGAATTCCATTTGCTAATAGTCTTGGAGGATTTTTGCATCTCTGTTCATCTGTGATATTGGCCTATAATTTTTATTTTTTTGTGATATCTTTATCTGGATTTGGTATCAGGGTGATACTAGCCTCATAAAACGGGTTCAGAAGTGTTCCTTCCTTTGCAGCTTTTTGGAATAGTTTGAGAAGGATGGATGGTAACTCTTCTTTTTTTTTTTTTTTTTTTTTTTTTTGCGGTACGCGGGCCTCTCACTGTTGTGGCCTCTCCCGTTGCGGAGCACAGGCTCCTGACGCGCAGGCTCAGCGGCCATGGCTCACGGGCCTAGCCGCTCCGCGGCATGTGGGATCTTCCGAACCCGCGTCCCATGCATCGGCAGGCGAACTCTCAACCATTGCTCTTCTTTAAATGTTTGGTAGAATTCATCTTTGGTAGAAGCATTGTGGTTCTGGAGTTTTGTCTGTTGAGAGGTTTTTTGTTTTTTTTAAATTACTGATTCAATTTCATTACTGGTAACTGGTCTGTTGATATTTTCCATTTTTTCCTGATTCAGTCTTGGGAGATTGTACATTTCTAGGAATTTGTCCATTTCTTCTAGGTTGTCCATTTTATTGGCATATAATTATTTGTAACAATCTCTTATGATCCTTTGTATTTCTGTGCTGTCAGTTGTAACTTCTTTTTTTATCTAGTTCCTTTAGGTGTAAAGTTAGATTGTTTATTTGAGGTTTTTCCTGTTTCCAGGGGTAGGCTTATATTGCTATAAACTTACCTCTTAGAAATGTTTTTGCTGCATCCCATAGATTGTGGATCATTGTGTTTTCGTTTTCATTTGTCTCCAGCTTTTTAAAATTTCCTCTTTGATTTCTTAAGTGACCCATTGTCAACAACTATGTTCTGAAGGCACCAGAGATATGCACAGAATATTATAGAAGTAGAGGAATAAAAATCAGACTGTGCCTGAGCAGGTTCAGAAATGCTTCTAGAAAAATGTGACTCTTATTAAGTGATATGAAGAACTAGTTAAGATTTAGCCAGGGGACTTCGCTGGTAGTCCAGTGATTAAGAATCCAGGGCTTCCCTGGTGGCACAGTGGTTGAGAGTCCGCCTGCCGAGGCAGGGGACACGGGTTCGTGCCCCAGTCCGGGAGGATCCCACATGCCGCGGAATGGCTGGGCTCGTGAGCCATGGCCGCTGGGCCTGCACGTCCGGAGACTGGGCTCCGCAACCGGGGAGGCCACGGCAGTGAGAGGCCCGCGTACCGCAAAAACAAACAAACAAACAAACAAAAAATTCCAGTTAAGTCAAAAACCCTGGAAACTTCATTGACTCCTTTCTTTATCTCACTCCACTTTCAGTCAGACAGGAAATCCTATATTGAGAAATTAACCAGAATCCAACCTCTTCACTTCCACTGCTTCCACTTTGATCTGAGCCGTCGTCATCTCTTACCTGGGTTAAAGTAACAGCCTCCTAACTGGTCTTCCTAAGTCTACCCCTGCTCCTACAGTCTATTCTCTATACTGCAGTCAGAGTGGGGTCTTTTCTCAGAGGAGTTTTCAAAGCATTCCTTTGCTCAAAGTCCTGCATCGCCTCTCCATTTCTCTCAGAATAATAGCCAAAGTCCTTACTGTGGCCCACAAGACCCTAGATGACTTGGCCCTCTATTATGTTTCTGATTTTATTACTCTGCCTATCTGCACAGACCTGTCTTACCCTAGGGCCCTTCTGCTCCTTTTCCCTCTGCCCAACTGACTCTTCCCCCAGAAACCTGCATGGCTCACTTCTTTATTTCCTTGAAGTTTTTGCTCAGTGTTGGTCACCTCCTCAATGACGCCTCTCCTGATTACCCTTTCAAAATTTTAATCTTCCCTGACCAGCCTGGCACCCCTCATTCCCTTTAACCTGCTCTACATTCTCTTTTTTTCATAATACTTGTCATTTTCTAATAGATCATATAAATTTTAAATCATGTTTACTTTTTATTGTCTGTCCTCCTCCCACACCAGTTCCCACAACAGAACGTAAACTTCACAAAGGCAGGGATCTTTGTTTTGTTCACTCTTCTATCCCAAGCACCTGGAATAGGGAATGGAACATAGTTAGTGTCCAATAAGTGATTTTTTTTTTTTTTTTCCGATACGCGGGCCTCTCACTGCTGTGGCCTCTCCCGTTGCGGAGCACAGGCTCCGGACGTGCAGGCTCAGCGGCCATGGCTCACGGGCCCAGCCGCTCCGCGGCATGTGGGATCCTCCCAGACCGGGGCACAAACTTGAGTCCCCTGCATCGGCAGGCGGACTCTCAACCATTGCGCCACCAGGGAAGCCCCAATAAGTGATTTTTTTAATCTTCTTTGGAGTAGCCCCTGCTCACTGCAACTAGAGAAAGCCTGCATGCAGCAATGAAGACCCAACCCAGCCAAAAACGAAAAAAATAAAATTCTTCTTATCAAAATGTGTAATATATATGTATATTTTATATATATATATGAAATTTTGATAACTTTTCATGAACTGAGCAAAACATGTAACCAAAAACAGAACCTTAACTAGCACAAAAGCTGCCCGAGGGCCTCTTGTAGTCACTGCCTTCCCCCAAGGCTAACTATTATCCTGACTTCTAACAATATACATTAGTTTTACTTGTTTTTGTACTTTATATAAATGGAATTGTACAGTAAGGCTTCTTTTATGTCTGTCGTCTTTTGCTCAACATGGTATTAATGAAATTGATCCACATTGTTGCATGTAGTTGTAGTCTGTTCATTCTTATTGCTATATAATAGTAGTCCATGTGTAAATATAACCCAATTTATTTATCCTGAATGAACAAATTGTTTAAGCTCCAGATCCTTCCTATCCTCCTTGTTGTCACCAGAGTTGTCGGGAAGATTAAATGAATTAATACACAGAAAGCATCTACCCAGTGTATAGTAGGTGCTCAGTAAAGCTTAGCTATTAATTTTGTTATATTCAGATATTTTATTGAACCCACATTGATCTCGTCCTCATCTGAAGTCCTATACAGTTACTGTAGCACTCTTTAGGATGCCAACCTGGCTTTACCATTGGAAAGGGCCAAAATGAGTGGCCCTAGGGGCCTGATCTGTCCTTGGTACATGAAACAAGCTGGGCCAATTCGATTCTTGCTTTCCAGGGAGTAAGGAAATCTGAAATAGTGGCCAATGACTGGGAGTTGCTGGAGTTAATGCATCTGGACCCCTTGGAGGAAAAGTCCAGGAATAGCCTCACCAAAGGCCTGGGAACTCTCAGGCTCCTGCCTTCCCTGGAATTGGCTTTTTAACCCTTTCTGCTATCCAGGGATCCTATATGCTCAGAATCTGCCCTCAGTACTCTCCTAATACAAGCCCCTTTTCCTTTTATTAGATAGACTCAGTTGTTGTAGCTTGTCCCCAACAGGACCTCAAGACTCATTTTCACTTAAACTAGCAGACTTTATAGTGTCATGAATCCTTTACTTAATTCAATAACACCAGTTCTTTCATCTATCCAGCCATCCATTCATTCAAGTTTTAAACATTATTGAGGGCTTATGATATGTCAGGCACTGCAGGGTAGATCATAGTACTCTCATTTTCAAATGAAAGACTCAGGATGAATAATCATTGAGGTTACAAAGCTTATAGTCATAGAGAATGTTGGTTCAAGGTAATCCTTGCTCTTCATCATGAGCTTGGATGATATATTTTTTGTCTGTACATGTCTTTTCATCCCACTTAAATTCCTTGAGTGAGGTCAAGGCTATCTTATACATCTGGAATCCCCCTTGGTGTACAAAACCATCTGCTGTAGTAGACATACTACACAATTGTCGATGGATTGCTCATATGGGCAAATCCTTGCTACCCTTCCCTTAAAGACGCTTCACTCCTTCCCAAACCCAGGAAAAAAAAATCCCCCAAACAGTGACCAAGCTGATCCGTTGATCTGAAGGAGGGTAGTTTATTTAAATTAGTTTAGCTCTGGCTCACAATTTTGTGTTCTTTTTCCATGTTGGAGTCATAGAAGCCCCTTCAATCCCACCACATCTCCTTCACCACAAATCAGGGCAACTCGGAGATAGCTTTCTTGGCTGGGGGACCCGTTGGCTTCTCCTGTTCTCTTGCTTTCTCTTCATACATCAGGATCCTGATTGAGATGGGAAGAGACACAGGGATCAGGGGACAGTCCTCTCAAGGGAATTTTAGGCTGCTGTGAAAGTCCAGAAAAAGGATGAGGTTTGTGAGGGTGGGAGGAGAAGGAGAAAGGGCAGGAGTGGGAGCACTGGGGGCTGTGGGGACCAGACCATGGATGAGGATAGCACCTTGGAAGGGTCTCTCAAAAGACGGAAGAGAAATGCATGCTGAGTAATGTGTAGAAGGTGAACCTGGGGATGGAGGTGGGGGGAGAGAAAACAGGTAAGTATAGGGGAGGTTGGAACTGGACCCTCACATTTTTAGGATGGCAGATCTCTTGCCCAACATCATCTTGAGAAAGTCAGAGTAGCTGAAAGTCTCCCCAGGGCCACTGGATACCTCCCTGATTAATTTCTTTAGCTCCAGGTGGGTCTTGGGGACCTCAAGTTTCTCCAGCATTCGCTTCAGGGACATCATATCTGGAGGCAGAGGATGGAGGTAAGAAGAGGGGGAGCCTCTCTCACTCTGTCGCCTCTACCTCCTCATTCCCATTCCCCTTCCTACCCTGGTCGATGGGCCCTCTCCCGAACCATTGGGAATGGAGCACTGTGGGAAAGACCTCCCTCTTCCTAGATATGCACACTCCCCCGAGATCACCCTTTTCTCACCGATATCTCCGTTTCCATTCAGGTCAAACTCCATGTATTTCTCTGGGTGAGGGGAGAAAGCAGAGAGGGTAAGCACTGGCTGGAGGGTCCCAGGCAGGGGCAGGGCAGGGATTGACCGAGCGCTAGGTAGCGGGGGAAGATGAAGAAGAGGTGGGGCAGGTAGAGGAAGTGTGAAGGTTGGGAGGCTGAGGGCCCTGGTACGGTTTAGGGAACTAGAGGGGCTCCTGAGAGGGGCAGGCCTGGGAAAGGGACCGTAACCAGCGTGGCGATAGAGGCAGCCTTCCTTTTTCCCACCCCAAAAGTCAACTTCGTTTCTGCCGTCTGCTCTCTTCCTGGGGAAATCCTACCCTCCTCACCCCCTTCTCCACCCCTATAGTTTTCCCCTCACTCTTGAAGACTTCCAGTTTGGAGGGCAGGTCCTCATCACTGCTGTATTTGGGATCATCCAGGAATTGCTGTGGGGGAAAGCAAGAACCTGGGTAGGCCCTCCTGGTCGCCCCCCCGGCCCCGCCCCTTAGTTCTTCCTTTTACCTTGTTGATTTCACTGAGTCTCTCTTCTTGCTGGGCCTTCAGCAGCCCAAAGGCTTTTCCTCCTGAAGGGGCGCAAAGGTTAATGTAGCCTCACTGCCCCCTTCGTCTCCTCACCCCCAGGCCCAGTCTGAAGCCATCACAATTCTGCCTTCATGGGCCAGATTCCCAGCCCACAGCCCAGGACTGTCCACCTCCTTTCTCCCGTTTTAGGATCCTGCCTATTCCACCTTCCCTACCCTGTAAATCCCTGGTTTGGCTCATAGCTCAGCAGATGCTGGAGGAGACAGACCAGGCTGGGCGCCTCTCTGTCTGCCAGTTGTCCTCTCCCACCAGCTTCCTGGAGGCCTCCCTCCCAAACTTCCCCTTTCCCCTCATTCCCTCCTCCTCTAAGTTCCAGGCCTCACTTCCCCATCAGCTTCTGCTGACACTAGCACCCAGGAAGAAGGGGGAGCTGGGTGTAGAAAGGAGATGAGAAAACAACATTCTCCTTAATTCCTCTTAAGGGGAGCCCAGTGTGTGTGTGAAAGAAATATTTCGATAAGCCACCAAAGGAGTGGGGAAAGGTCAGTAAGACCCCAGGGGGCGTTTATTCTCAGGAACAAAGAATCTCTGAACAGGTCTGGAGGTTCAGGTGACTGAGGCCCAGTTTTCACAAGTCTGGACACGCAGGTTTGGATAGGGAGCTGAGGAAAGGCTGACTGAATTTTTCTGCACTGTGGATGGGAGAAGAACCTGAAGTTGCTGACAGATCTGGGAGGGTGGCAAGATGGGTGCAGGGTCTGGAAAGGGAGAGGTACTTCACTTCCCACCTGTCAGCTCCAGAGAGGCACTTGGAAATATGGAAGTGTCTGACAAAGGAGTCTTTCTTTGCTTTAGGATGTGCAATGTAATCCCCTCATCTTATCTCCTTTGAAATTTTCAGTAAAATCTACAGAGCTCCGGAATTTGAGAATTTCAGTAGATTCTTTGGCGGAATTCCCTGGTGGTCCAGTGGTTAGGACTGTGGCGCTGTCACTGCCGAGGGCCCGGGTTCAGTCCCTGGTGGGGGAACTAAAATCCCACAAGCTACATGACACAACCAAAAAAAAAAAGTAGATTCTTTGGAGGCCAGTGGTGCTGAGAGAGATAGCATTGGTGGACACAAGAGCCAGCAGGTGAGGCCGACATTAGGCGTGGGGCGGTGCTGGTCACTGTGGGCTCAACAGAGTGGGGAGTAGCCTCTGATAAATCTCCTCCCTAGGCACACTCTTTATCCCCTTTGCTGCTCTTTTTGGCTAGTGGCTTCTAGGGGAGGCCAGGACAGTGCATCCCCCTCACTGAGACACTTTTGTCTAAACTCCCTGCCCCAAGCTCTAGCCACTCTGGCGCATCACTGATGGGCACACCTTTCCTTCTCTCCCCCGCCCCCCAACCTATTTCCCCTTCTGCAGCTGGGAGTTTTCATTTCTCACTGCCCTCTCCCTGACCCACATGATTGGGGGAGATGCTGATGGGGACTCTGGCCTCTTGAGTTCCCTCTATCACAGCTTCCTCTCCCCCTGAGGAGAAAGCTTCAACCCTGCCCTCCCGATGGTCTTGGTGCCTAGTGGGGGGAATCTATTTTTTTATTCATACATACATTCATTCAACAAATATTTATTGAGTGTTTACTATATGCCAGGCACCTTTCTAGGGCCAATGAACCAAATAAATGTAAACGCTTGTCCTCATGGACAATCTAATTGGGGGAGACAGACAATAAAAATAAACAAGTATATTAAAGGTGGTAGGTGCCTATGGAGAACAAAGTAGGGAGGGAGATAGGAAGGACTGCACGGACTGCAGATTTAAATAGGGTGCTTAGGGAGGCTTCTCTGAGAAAGTGATATTTGAGCAAAGATTTCAAGGAGGTGAGGGAACAAGCCACGTGGATATATAGGAGGGGAGCATTTCCGGCAGAGGGAACAGCAAACGCAAAGGCCCTATAAGGTGAGGACGTGTCTGGATGTCTGAGTATTCATGAAGCAGCAGGAAGGCCAGTGTAGTGGAGCCGGGTGTGTGAGGGGAAGCAGGGGCAGGAGGTGAGGTCAGATTGCATAGGGCCTTGTAGGCCATTGGGAAGAATCTGGCTTCTATTTGGACTGAGATTGCGTCCCAGAGTAGTCTTTCCCTCGTGGGTGGCTTGGCAGACTACCAAGGTGAGATAGAGCTTAGATGCTCAGAAAAACTTCCTGGGAAAAACAAGCAGTCAGGGAGAGAGAATGCTGAGCAGGCTCAAGAAATGACCCGCTAGAACCCTGTGAGGTTAGAGCCCCTTATAGGACTGGCACCGTGTTGCTAAGCGTCCTTGATATGGTTCCACACTCTCCAGGGGAGCTCCTGGTTAGAATTAGGCCCCCTGTGTACCTACATGAAGAAAATACACTGGCCAGAAAGCTTGTCTGTGGTTGGGGGGGGGCGCTGGATGTCTTCTGTTTGCCCCTCCATTTTCCCTCTCCCACTCTCTTCTCTGCCCCAGGAGACTAACCTGTACAGACTATATCAAGGGCACCTCTGGCTTCTAGCTGTCTTGGCTGATGGGGAGCCTGGCAGGAGAACAACAGGAGGGGGGACATTGAGTTAAGGGTATTCATTCCTCTGGCTCCCTTCCCACAAGGTCACCTCAGGCTGGCTGACACCTCCATCTATGGGCAATGCTCCTCTCCGGGCAACGGGCTCTACATGATGCTGTCCTTTTCCAGGTTTCAGAAGCCCAGGGAATAACTTTCAGGTGGTCTGTGAATTTGGAAAAGAAAAAAATGTACATCCTCTTCTCACGTCCAACATTACACGTGTTGCCTTGTCAAAGACCACTTCACAGTTTAAAGTTCTTACTCAAGCCAACAACACCTTTTGCACTGATATATCTTTTTTAAAGTCTAACTTCAACTTGCCTGTATTTCTTTTTTTAATATTTATTTATTTATTTGGCTGTGTCGGGTCTTAGTTGTGTGCGGGATCTTTCGTTGCGGCATGTGGGGTCTAGTTCCCTGACCAGGGATGGAACCCCGGGCCCGCTGCACTGGGAGCGTGGAGTCTTACCCACTGGACCGCCAGGGAAGTCCCAACTTGCCTCTATTTTAAATCTCTTGTCTTTTAATGTGGTAATAAGTACATGGTTTTTTCTATCCCAATATTTTATTAATATTTTGATAACTGGAACTCAATGTAATTGTTTTACTTTGTTATATATTTTTTATTTTACACTTTACCAGAATGCCGAAGAGATCTGTGGCACAAAATGAGTAAAAACCACTGCTGTAATCTCTCCTCCCCTCATCCCTTTGGGCTGGGGTTGCAATACGCCTTGTGATTCCCCTATACCTGACCCACACCTTTGTAAATAAACTATCTCTGGGCACTTCCCTGGTGGTCCAGTGGCTAAGACTCTGCGCTCCCAATGCAGGGGGCCTGGGTTCCATCCCTGGTCAGGGAACTAGATCCCACATGCAGCAACTAAGAGTTTGCATGCCACAACTAAAGATCCCGCATGCCGCAGCTAAAAAAAGATCACGCATGCTGCAACTAAAGATCCCGCATGCTTCAACTAAGACCCAGCCCAGCCAAATTAAAAAAACAAAGCAAAACAAAACAATTTCCTCAAATGAACCAAATTTGAGAACCTGAATGATACAGTGTACATGCGTGTATGGGGGTTGTGTGGGGGCTGGGAAGAAACGGATCTCTGCTGCAGCTCTATTTCTTTTTTTTTTTTTTTTTTTTGCGGTACTGGGCCGTACGTGGGCCTCTCACTGTTGTGGCCTCTCCCGTTGCGGAGCACAGGCTCCAGACGCGCAGGCTCAGCGGCCATGGCTCACGGGCCCAGCCTCTCCGTGGCATGTGGGATTTTCCCGGACCGGGGCACGAACCCGTGTCCCCTGCATCGGCAGGCGGACTCTCAACCACTGCGCCACCAGGGAAGCCCCTGCAGCTCTATTTCTTATTGTAAATGAACAAAAGGGCATCCTGGTGTTTGCACAAGACTCAGGGGCTTGGTTAACAAGAGGCTTTCCAGGAGGCAGGAGAACAAGTTAGGATTCTGAGTCTACGAGGGACAGCTCTGGAGAACCATAACCGAGTCACCAACATCGCTTTTGCCAAAGCCTTTTCTTTTCTAAAAAGCCTCCTTGTAGGGCTTTGTGGGGAATGTGGCAGCAGTTTATTTCTAAATTTCCCCTCTTGACACCTGTAAAGAGATTGGAAACACACACATGCACGCACGCACGCGCGCGCGCTACATTTTCAGTGAAGCTAGGAGATACAGCATACCTACAAACTCCGATTTATGTGTCCGTGTGACCAAATTACCCGCTGAGCAGGCATTCCCCAGCAGTGCCTCTGAAAAGAGCAGGGGAGTAGGGAGGGTCCCGGTGACTGCTTAAAAAAAAAAAAAAAAGCAAATATTCCTTCCTGGGAGGAAAGGCCTCACCCCTGGAGGGAAAAGCTGAGGGCAGTGCTGACTGAACAGATTCAAATACCCGTAAGGGTGGAGAGAGAATGTTTTAAAGCAGCCAAAGGAACCCAAATGCGGCAGCAAAATTCTCCTAATATTAAGTGCACCACCTTAGGTGCACTTGGGAGGTGGCAGCCTGTGAGGTCTCCTGTGAAATAAAGAAGCCTAAGGTTGGGGGTAAATGCTTACTTAACTGGGAGAGGTTCTCAGAGGCCAAGGAGGTAGTGGCTACACAGAGGTGCCAAATTTAAGGAAATAATCCATTGTGATGGCAAAAGAGGAGGAGTCCTTGAACTTGTAAGTCTGGAAAGCCATCCTGACCAAATGTCCTCCTGTTGATAGTTTAGAAAAATCCAGCTCATTTAAACATGAGTGGGACTTCCCCAGTGGCACAGTGGATAGGACTCCACGCTCCCAATGCAGGGGGCCCAGATTTGACCCCTGGTCAGGGAACTAGATCCCACATGCATACTGCAACTAATAAGAGTTTGCATGCCACAACTAAGGAGCCCACGAGCTGAAACTGAGCCCGCTTGCCGTAACTAAGGAGCTCATATGCCTCAACTAAGACCCGGTGCAACCAAATAAATAAATAAATACTAAAAAAAAACACCCCAAACTGATAAGCTTTAGAAAAAAAAAAGAGTAACAAAAAGAAATGACCAGGGCTTCCCTGGTGGCACAGTGGTTAAGAATCCGCCTGCCAATGCAGGCGACACAGGTTCGAGCCCTGGTCGGGGAAGATCCCACATGCTGTGGAGCAACTAAGCCCGTGTGCCACAATTACTGAGCCTGCGCTCTAGAGCCCGCGAGCCACAACTACTGAGCCCGTGTGCCACAACTGCTGAAGCCTGCGCTCCTAGAGCCTGTGCTCCACAACAAGAGAAGCCACAGTAATGAGAAGCCCGCACACTGCAACGAAGAGTAGCCCCGCTTACCGCAACTAGAGAAAGCCCACATGCAGCAACGAAGACCCAAAGCAGCCAAAAATAAAATAAATAAATAAATTTATTTAAAAAAAAAAGAAATGACCAAAGCATCTGTCCAATTAACTATGAAAAAAAGGTAAAGAAGAAGAACACAATTTTCCAACAGATGACAACACACCAGAAATGTATTGCTAAAAGCACGTGGAAACTGTGGCCTAAAATTCCATCATGAATTGAAAAACAACAAAACTTAGCATAGCCTTTTAGCAGTGAAGGAAGGCCACATATCAGAAATACAAATACTCCCACAAGAAATGATGGGTAACAGAGGGTACTAATAGGAACAGGAGGAAATGTATAGAAAAAAAAAAAGACAAAGCCATTTCAAAATCATACGCTAAATTTCAAGGGAGAAAAGAGGCATTTGATATACAGTCCTAATTTTTAAAATCATAACTGACTTGTGAAATGATTTTTTTTCTATTTTAAAAATTTGAGTAGTTGTTTATCTTAAACACCTTTTGTAAAACACTTTTATTGTATTGATTGAGATGGTCATATGAATTTTCCTCCTCCATCTCTTCATGCATTGAGTTGTATGAATGGAAACTAGGTATTGCTTGGTTAAGGTTTTTTTGTTTTTGTTTTTGTTTTTTTTGCCCATGGTGTGCAGCATGCGGGATCTTAGTTCCCTGACCAGGGATCGAACCCATGCCCTTTTCAGTGGAAGCACGTAGTCCTAACCACTGGCCCACCAGGGAATTCCTGGTTAAGTTTTACATTATTTAGTCAATTCTGGTGTAGGTTTGCTAATATTTTTAAGGTTTTTTTTTTCTTGCATCTATGTTCGTGAGGGAAATTGTTTTATAATTTTCCTTTCTCAAATTGTCCTTGCCTCTAAATCCTCTCCTCAAACATAATGTAGACATATGATTGTGCAGTACATGGAATTCTCAATAGATTCTCTGCATAAAAAGAAATTAGATCTGAAGCAATTATGAAAAATGTTAACATCTGACAAAGCTAGGCACTGGGTACATGGGTATTCATTATATTATTCTCTATTAATATTTCAAATGCTGAAAATATTTCATGATAAAAATCTAAAAGAAGGGACTTCCCTGGTGGCGCAGTGGTTAAGAATCCGCCTGCCAATGTAGGGGACACAGGTTTGAGCCCTGCTCCGGGAAGATCCTACATGCCGCGGGGCAACTAAGCCGTGCACCACACTTACTGAGCCTGTGCCCTAGAGCCTGCGAACCACAATTACTGAGCCCACATGCCACAACTACTGAAGCCCACGTGCCTATAGCCCGTGCTCTGCAACAAGAGAAGCCACCACAATGAGAAGCCCATGCACCACAATGACGAGTAGCCCCCGCTCACCTCAACTAGAGAAAACTCGCACGCAGCAATGAAGACCCAGTGCAGCCAAAAATAAATAAATAAATAAAAAACTAAAAAAAAAAACTAAAAGAAAACAGAGTGCTACTAGGCACCAGTTAGAATAGCTAAAATTAAAAAGACTGACAATACCAAGTGCTGACAAGGATGTGGAGCAACTGGAACTCTCATACACTGCTGGTGGGAATGTCAAATGTTACAGCAACTCTGGAAAATGGTTTGGTACTTCATTATCAACATAAACATAGAATTACCATAAGACTCAGCCATTTTACTCTTAGATATTTACCCCAAAGAAAGGAAAACGTATGTCCACACAACGATTCATATACAAAATGTTCATGGCAGCTCTATTCATAATATCTTTTAAAAGATTGGAAATAGCACAAATATCCATCAACAGGTAAATGGATAAACAAATTATGGTACATCTACACAATGGAATACTACTCATCAATAAGAAGGAATTAACTACTGACACATGCAACAACATGGATGAATCTCAAAAAACATGCTGAGCAAAAAAAGCAAGATGCAAAAGGATACATACTGTATGATTCCACTTATGTGGAAGTTTAGAAAGACAAATCATCTAGAGTGACAGAAGGAGGATCAGTGGTTGCCTGGGAAGGGACACAGTGGAACTTCTTAGGGTAATAATATCTTTTATACCTTGATTGTGATAGTGCTTACACTATCATTTGTCAAAACTTATCAAAATGTACACTTAAAATTGGTTCTTTGATTATATGTATACTTTAATAAAACTGGTTTTTAAAAATTATTTATTTAAAAAAAATTGTCCTTGCCTGGCTTTTGTAGCAAGGTTATATTAATCTCGTGAAATAAGTTGTGAAACGTTTCCTGTTTTCTGACCACTAGAATAATTTTTTTGGGGGGGGGCCTGTGTTGGGTCTTCATTGCTGCGCAGGAGCTTTTTCTCTAGTTGTGGTGAGCGGGGGCTACTCTTTGTTGTGGTGTGTGGGCTTCTCATTGCGGTGGCTTCTCTTGTTGCGGGGCACGGGCTCTAGGTCTGAGGGCTTCAGTAGTTGCAGCACGCAGGCTCAGTAGTTGTGGCTCGCGGGCTCTAGAACGCAGGCTCAGTAGTTGTGGCGCACAGGCTTATTTACTCTGCAGCATGCGGGATCTTCCTGGACCAGGGATCGAACCCATGTCCTCTGCATTGGCAGGCAGATTCTTAACCACTGCACCGCCAGGGAAGTCCCTAGATTAATAATTTTTATATGACTGGAATGATCTCTGTTTTGAAGATTTCATAACTATCTGGGCTTGATGATGTTTTGGTGCTTAAATTTTGAACATCTGATTCAATTTCTTTAATGGTTATAGGTATATCAGGCTTCTAATTTTTTCTTGAGTCAGTTTTGGTCACATATTTTTCCAGAAAATTATTCATCTTATCAAAGTTTGCAATCTAAATATCTAATGTATCAGACATTACCTTCCCTATAAATTACTTTTTTTGTGTGTATGTGTATGCCTTTTCTTTTTCTGCTTTACCAGTTTGGTCAGAGATTTTTAATATAAGTAGTCTCTGTAAATATGTATTTGTTTTCTGCTCTATTATTTCTTTGTTTTCTAGTTCATTAATTTCTAAAAGTATCTTTATTATTTTCTTCCTAAATTTTGGGGGATACTCTGTGCACTTTTTCTAATTTCTTGAAATGTCTGTTCAACTCATTGATTTTGAGACTTTCTTTCCTAATCCTCACATTTACTTTCTTCCATGAATTGTTTTAGCTACATCCCACAGTTTAGTTAGGCAGTGTTTTCACTGTCATTCAGTTCCAAAAAAAAAATTTTTTTTTTTTTTTTGGCCATGCCGAGTGGCTTGTGGGATCTTAGTTCCCTGACCCAGGCCACGCCAAGTCCTAACTGCTGGACCGCCAGGAAATTCCCAGTTCAAAATATTTTAAATTCCATTATATTTTCTTTTAACATTTGAATTATATAGAAGTAAGTTTTTAAAGTTTACAAATACAGGGACTTCCCTAGTGGTCCAGTGGGCAGGACTCCGTGCTCCCAACGTAGGGGGCCCGGGTTCGATCCGTGGTCAGGGAAATAGATCCCACATGCATGCCGCTGCTAAAGATCCGCATGCTGCAATGAAGATCCCGCACCGCAACTAAGACCTGGCGCAGCCAACATAAATAAAAATAAATAAATAAATAATTTTAAAAGTTTACAAATACATTAGAAATGCATTTTTAAATTTTCCAAACATATGATAAATATTCTTTGTTATTCTTTTGCACTGTCATGGATTTTGGTCAGCAATTGTGTTCTAAATGATTTTGATTCTTTTTTCTTTTTTTTTCTTTTTTTTGTGGTACACGGGCCTCTCACTGTTGTGGCCTCTCCCGTTGCGGAGCACAGGCTCCAGACGCACAGGCTCAGCGGCCATGGCTCACGGGCCCAGCCGCTCCGCGGCATGTGGGATCCTCCCGGACCGGGGCACGAACCCGTGTCCCCTACATCGGCAGGTGGATCCTCAACCACTGCGCCACCAGGGAAGCCCTTGATTCTTTTTTCTAAACGTCTCTCTGTGTACCTGAAAACAATGGATATTTTCTAATTATTCTAATATTCTATGTAATCCCATTACATCAAGCTTCTTAATTGTCTACTTTTACTCTTTAATATCTTTAGTAATTATGTGCTTGTTTGATTTATCAGTTTCTGAGAGATGTGAGTTAGAGTCTTCCTCTAATATTGTAGATTAAATTTTTTTTTAAAAAAGGATCCTTGCACAGAGAGTCCATGGGCACCCAGGACTACCCAGGAGTGGTCCCAGCCAGCCAGCCTGGCAGAGTTAGGGAAGGCTTCTCAGTGGGGGGAGGGGAGGAGTGATCAGTCCCCAGAGGAAAAGGAGAGCACTTTGCCAGCCTTGGCTCATTCTCCCACCCAAAGAGAAATGGGGGAGAAAGAGGGTGAGAGATGGGGTGGGGGAAAGAGGTGTCCTGATGGGGAAGGGTGGGAGGGAGAAAGTGGAGAAAGATGGGAAAGCAGAAAGAGATGTGGAGACAGATGGGGGAAGAGAAAGAGAAATATGGAGAGAGAGGGTGTCTGTCACATGGAAGGTGCTCACTAAATATTTGTTGAATGAATGAATTAGTGAATAGGCAGACTTTGCGTGCGCGTGCACATTTGCCTGCATTCATGGATGTGTGTGTGCGTGTGTGTGTGAGACGTGTAGAGGGCATGTAGGTAGAAAGATAGGGAAGAAACAAGTCATATTAATAAAGATGGTGAGACAAAAAATAGAGTTGTGGACAGAGATATATGAGAGATAAGGAGAGAGGTAAGGGAAAGAGAGATCAGGGAAGATGAAGATAGGATGTCTAGCACATGGAAGGCACTCAGTAAAGGCATAGTTGAATAGATGGATGAGCCCTGATGCTCAGATAGGGAGGTGTGGAATGGATTTTGAGAAGAAACCCACTATCCATCGGAGAAGCAATTGTTCTAGTTTCATCCTGAGATGATGAGGGCCTTAACTAGCAATGAGAATCAAAAGGCAGAGAAAAAAAAAAAAAAAAAGGCAGTGGGCTTCCCTGGTGGCGCAGTGGTTGAGAGTCTGCCTGCCGATGCAGGGGACACGGGTTCGTGCCCCGGTCCGGGAGGATCCCACATGCCGTGGAGCGGCTGGGCCCGTGAGCCATGGCCGCTGAGCCTGCGCGTCTGGAGCCTGTGCTCCGCAACGGGAGAGGCCACAACAGTGAGAGGCCCGCGTACAGCAAAAAAAAAAAAGGCAGAGAAAGATACTTATATATCTCAGAGGCAGAATGGATAGCACTTGGGGTTTGTTTGGATGGGAGAATGGAGGGAGAAGGCAGAATAGTATAAGTCCTAGGATTTTGCTTTGAGTAACTGGGTAGATTGTTTCCATTCACTGGGGTGGGGAATATAGAAGGCTGACCTGGTTTGGGTAGACACTGATGATTTTGAAATGCCTGTGGAACATTCTGGGGGAGATGTCTAGAGGGAAGTTAGATAATCTGGACTCAGATCTCGGAAAGAGGCCTGAGGTAAAGGTACAAATTAAGACGGAGATATAGACTGGGGACTCGACAGAGACTAGCAGTAGTTAAAACCGTGGCTATGGACTTCCCTGGTGGTGCAGTGGTTAAGAATCCATCTGCCAATGCAGAGGACACGAGTTTGAGCCCTGGTCCGGGAAGATCCCACATGCTGTGGAGCAACTAAGCCCGTGCACCACAACTACTGAGCCTGCGCTCTAGAGCCTGCGAGTCACAACTACTGAGCCCGCGTGCCACAACTACTGAAACCTGTGCGCCTAGAGCCGGTGCTCCACAACAAGAGAGGCCACCACAATGAGAAGCCCATGCACCGTAATGAAGAGTAGCCCCCACTCACTTCAACTAGTGAAAGCCCACACAGAAACGAAGACCCAACGCAGCCAAAAATACATAAATACATAAATGTATTTATTTAAAAAAAAAAAACCGTGGCTATGACAGAATTGCCTAGGCAAGCCCATAGTAGATGCTCAGTTGAATGAAAGTAAGAGAAACATCCCAAAAGTCTTCCAACAGGAGAATGGTGTGAAAGCACATGTGGAGTGTACAGGAGTTGGGAGGGACTCAGGTCTGATTGCTTTTATGTCCCTGTGAAAGAAGAGGTAAGATGGAGAAAAGATCCAAGGTATAGGTCATGTAGAGTCAAGATGATGGATGGAGTGGACAAGGTGAAGGAACTGTGAAATTAGTGTATTGAAAAGTAATTTGCAAGTTGTGTGCAAGAATGTTCATAGGAGATGTACTCATAATATCAAACCAATAGAAATAATCCAATTGTACATCATCAGGTGAATGGATAAACAAACTGTGGTACGTCCATATAATGAAATACCAGTCGGCAACAAAAAGGAACAAGCCACTGATACCTGGCACAACATAGATGAATTTCACAGACATTATGCAGAATGAAGGAAGCCAGATACAGTAGTGTATACTATATGATTCCATTTGTATGAAGTTCAAGAACAGATTAAACGAATCTATAGGGATATAAATCAGTAGTTGCTCCTGGGAGGGGAAGGGGATTGACCAAAGAGGGGCATAGGAGAGTTCCCTGGGGTGGTGGAAATGATCTGTATCTCAATTGCAGTGCTGTTTACATGGGTGTATATATTTGCTAGAGGTCATCAAACTGTACACTTAAGATCTATGTACTTTACTATATATATATATTTACATCTGTATTTAATGTCATATACATGGACATTAAATCTTCCAGAGAGATGGCAGAGATTGAAATAGAGAGGAAGCTGGAGAGTCACGCGTCTGCTCTTGGTGAATGTGAGGGAGTTGGACAATGACAGCAAGAAGGAGAGGCCAAAGGAGGTGGGGTGAACCTCAGAGAAGTCATGGTCAGAGGTTGAAAGTATAGCCTGAGAACCGTTAATTAGTTGAAAAATATTTATAAGGACTCAGCTGGAGGAGAAGTCACCCAAGTCTCACCCTTGCCAACACGTAGAGGAGGAAACACCAGGTGAGATGGGATCACTTGTGCTGGGATTCCAGAATCTCTTCTGTTTTTTTCACTTCTTTTCCTGCTCTAAGCTCGAAGTTGGGAGTTTGTTGGCCCTGACCACCCTCAAGGCAGCACACAGCTGGATGTTAAAGCAATCAGACCAGAGACGTGTGTACATCCATTTCACAACTTTCCTGCTTGTTGCCTTTCTTCTTGAGTACCTGGTAAAAGTTTCTTTTGAAAAGTTACATCCTTGAGTTTGCTGAGCTGATTAGCACAGCAGTTCCCATCCCACAGGTTAAAGTTCCCTAGAGGGTCTCAGATTTATTGAAAGGATCCTTGAATCCACACATACACCAGGACTTATTCTAGATGGACTTTAAAAAAAGCCAGGTATTGTCTTCATAATCCACAACAGTTTTGGATATTGGAAATCTTAGGTGGACAAAAGAGGTGGAAAGAGCAAAACACCTTTGAGTTCAGGCCCAGCTATAATCTTGGTCATTCTAGCCCAGGACTGGGGAGGAGATAAAGGCTAACATACACTGACCCTCCACTACAGTGGAGTCTGAAAACTGACAGATGCTACTCCCATTTTACAGATATGTAAGTAGGGGAACAATGATTCCTATTTACATTGACTTGGCTTCTAAGCTGCATTGCCCTGGGACATGGAGTAGTGCCATGTGATTAATTATATGCCCTGTGAAATACGGAGTTTTATCCTCAGGCCAGTTGCCCATTCCAGCCCCTCACCCCCACTCCACTGGTGGTGATCTTCCCTCCCTCCCCAAACCATGGGGTTCTCACAGTTGAGTACAAGAGACAATTTGCTCCACATTGACCCTTTGGGGATGGGGATGGGGTGATGATAGGACAAGGCAAGGTAAGGGACAGGGCAGAAGCTGGAATTAAGGCCCAGCTGAGAAAAGCCACATATTGGTGCCTCAGGCCTCCCCCTTCTCTGTGACCACCAGGGGGCAGCCCTTGCCTTGCCATGGCACCTCATTTCCACACCCTCTGGTTAGATGGCCCTGAGGAGGCAGCCACTCCACTAAAAGAGAATGGCTGAGTCAGTCCTTCCCGGATTGTGAGGTACCGTGCTCATCTAGGTGGTTCAGAGACGTTCAATAATTTGTTCAAGATTATGTAACTAGTTTGTAGGGGAGCTGATCACAGCCTGGCTTCCAACCAGCATTCTTAACCATAAAATTACTACTTCTCCAAAAATGCTCCATATCACTGCAGTGGAGATTAGGACTGCACGATCTATGGATGTATTGTGAAACAGCGATAAACTCGGACAGAAAGAAAGAATATGTACTGATATCAAAGGAGCCAGAGGGAAAATGTGTGGCAAGGGCTGGGCAGGCTTCACCCAGCATACTACACATCATCCTCTTTTCTCTGTGCTGTGTTATCTCATGTAGGTGTGTAATACATATACAAGAGTGTGTTGCATACTCTTGTACTAATCCCTGCATAACCTTGGAGTTACGTGTAACATAGCGTGTATTTCATTTGGGTCTGTCAAAATGCATTTCATGTAATAGGGGCACCTTGTGATTTCTCAATAAATGTTAGCTAAATCATGAATAAAATAAAAAATGAGTGAATTGACCAGTGGGTGATAAATCTGTGCAGAACACACCTGGTAAAGCAGACCTCTGCAAGAGGTGTATTCCTTTAATGGGGATCTGAATGTGAATGAATCCAAACTTCCCCATGAGCGGCACTCGCTCTGCCAATCCACCCAAGTCAGCACATCCTAAGTGAAACGGGGTGATTGCTACGCAAATGCAGCTTCCAGACAAAGTCCCTGGCAACTCCCTGCCGCCACCACCAATCAGCTGACTTCTGCTAATCCTCTCATTTATAGAATTTCTAGAGCAGCCCTGGGGGAGGGCCGGACTCGAAGGAAGGGAATGGATGGGATGGACCTGGGCGCTATTGAGCCAAGGGGAGGGGAAGTAGGTTAGCTCTGAGCCCAGAAAGGCTCTTGCGGGCTAATTCTTGGTAAAGGGTTGGTCTTGAATCTCAAAAGATAGGGGAACCACATCCTGGTCTCACCCGTCCACCCACCCACCCTAGCATTACCGGTCATCTAAGCCCCACCCTCCCCCTCAAACACTTAGGCAACATGCCCACATGCTGCCCCCACCTCCTAGCGACCCAGATATCACCGTCAACAGCATCCTCTTTCCTCAGGGAGGCATGCATCTGATGCCCGAGGCCCTAGGGAGTGGAGGTCCTTTGTAAGTGATGTGTGAGTCCTGTGTGTCACAGGAAGCTCCCCACCCCCATCCAGTGACCGAAGTCCTGGTCAAAACTAGTGGGTCGTCTTCCTCCACCCAGACCTCACTGCTCATGTCCCCCTCGTCAACAGGAACACCCTTCGACATGGCCCGGATGCTGTTGCTCATCTTCATCACGGTCCATCCAGGTGACAGGGGTTTCTCCCAGGACTCTGAGGGGTGTGGGGCTAGGAGGATGGAGGATGGGGGAGGCTGGACATAGATGTCCCGGGGGAGCAGACTGGGTGGGGGCTGAGAGCAGGGGGTCCCTCCATAAAGCTGATACTTAGTGGGCTTCCCCAGTTCGCAGTTCCCTCCATGTCACCCGCTGGGAAGGTCATTCCCCAGCTTCCATCCCCGAGCTCTTCCTTCCCAGCCCCGTTCCTAACAAGATAAAGTTTAAAGAACCAGTAAAAAAGGGCTTGAAGGAAGGAAGGGCTTGAAGGAGGGGGTCAAATCTTTTTAAGGGGTCAGTTTTAATTCGATGAGTTATTAAGCAAGGCTTATTCTCTAGGGTCTAGATATAATTAGGAGTTTAGGAGATCTAACGAAATCTAAGTTAAGTTTCTTAATGAAACTGATTTTAATTGTCAGACATATTCATTAACTAAATGCAGTGTGGATTCCAGACCAGCATCAGCATCAGCGGGGACCTAGGGCAAATTCTCAGGACCCACTCCAGACCCACTGAATAAAAAATTCTGGGAGTGGGGCCTGGGAATCTGTTTTAACAAGCACTCCAGGTGATTCCAACATGCCTTCAAGTTTGAGAATCACTGAAATAGAAGAATGATTGGTAAATTTCATTAACTAGAGAATTTAATCAAGAATTTTAATAATTGGTTTAATTCATCCATTTAGATAAGTTAAATAGGGATCCCAAGCAATTATAGCCATGTCTTCACCTGGAGATTTAATTAGTTAATGGTCTTTAACAACAACAACAAAAAAGTAGCAAGGATGGTATGCTACAGAATGCTATTAGTACTAAGATAATACCTGGAATAATATAATTAATGATATTAGTTAACTAGGCAGCCACATTCATGAATGAGCTTCACTTTCATTGTGACAAGTTAAATTTCAGCAAAATGTTACTAGTGAACGGAACGGGCGAATGATGGGAGAGGGTGAGGGTGAGAGTTGGTATGGGAAAGAATCTGAAAAACAATTTAATGAGCAATGTTAAGAAATTAGATTGGTAAAGAGGAAAGGGTTAATGAGACATCTAAAGTGCTCGTCCCCCTGGGCCCTCTGTGGGTGGGGTACAGCAGGGATAGTCTACTGCAAGCTCTCTTGTCTTTTCTCTTTGGAGTAACTGGGGAGGCGTTTCTCTGGGTCTTCTCTGCCCCCAGGATCCTGTGCTCTCTGGGTGTCCCAGCCCCCTGAGATCCGTACCCAGGAGGGCACCCCTGCCTTCCTGCCCTGTTCCTTCAATGCCAGCCAAGGGAAATTGGCCATTGGTTCTGTCACGTGGTACCAGGACAAAGTGGCCCCAGGGAAGGAGGTGAGGAATGAGACCTCAGAGTTCAGGGGCCGCCTGGCCCCTCTTCCTTCTTCCCGCTTCCTCTGTGACCACCAGGCTGAGCTGCACATCTGGGACACCCGAGCCCGTGACGCCGGAGTCTACGTGTGCAGGGTGGAGGTGCTGGGCCTGGGTGTCGGAACAGGGAATGGGACTCTGCTGGTGGTGGAGAAAGGTGAGGTGCTGGGAAGCTGTGCCTCCTTGGCCGGAGGCCCCACTCTCCCTGGTAGTCGAGTCGAGAGTCCTTCCCTGTGGCCCGCTGTCCTCCCTAAGCCTGTGCACGCTTCTTCCCAGGGCCTCCTTTCCTAAGCCCTTCTCCCCCTCCCCATCCCCGCCCACATGCAGGACCTCCTCAGCTAGCTGCCGGCACAGTCTTCCTCCTTCGGGCTGGGCTCTATGCTCTCAGCTTTCTCTCAGTGGCCATGGGCAGCACCATCTATTACCAGGGCAAATGTGAGTAGTGGAGCCGGGACAATGGGCGCAGAGATGGGAGGGGCACTGAGAGGGCTGGAGCAGGCGGAGACAGAGAACAAGAAGGGAAGGAGGGCTGCAGCACTGAGCTACTCCTGTGGCCTCTCCACCAGGCCACTGTCACATGGGAACACACTGCCACTCCTGGATGGCCTCTGATGAGTGATTTCAGACCCCAGTGATCCCAAGATCTTCAAGAGACCCCCCCCCCAATAAATCCCTCTCTGCCCCACCATTAACTCCTTTTGTGTATTTCCTGCTCCATCTCTAGATGCCCCAATGTGCCCTGTTCTGGGTTCTCCCAACTCTTACTCTCCCTTCTACCAAGTCTGGTCTGGAAAGGTCCAAGGAGGGAGCTTCCCAGGATTGTGCCTAGAGTCCCCTCCCACCATCATCCTGAGACTCAACACACCTCCTTCTCCCGCCCAGGAGGCTAAGGCCCTTTGTCCAGAGAAAAGTGGAGTATCAGACATGATTAGTTCTACTTCTCAATGACCCACAGACAAATGCTCTTTTCTGGCCTTCAGGGGAGCTTGGGTCCCTAAACACTCTCCTTCACCCAGTGAATCCCTGGTGGGTAAGAATGGGTGGGAGGGTAAGTTGCTTAGGTCTTGATGGTGGCCCTGTTGAGCTGGGGCTTGAGGTGGATAGAGAAGCCTGAGACACAGAGGGTGGCGAGACCATGGTCTTCTTTACTGGGTGAACCACAGGATGGCCCTGACCACCCGCCTGGGTTGGACGAGGCACCTGGGGGTGCTCAGATGGGTTTGTTCTTGGCAATGCAGGCATAGTCCGTGCTGGGGTCCTCCTTGCTGCCTTCCCTTTCTTGGTTGCCGAGGTCAGGTCCTTCCGGTTCAGGCAGCCTCAGCAGGGACGCATAGTGGGGCTCCTGTTGCGAGAGCTGGGCCTGGCGCCGGGCCGGAGGGTGCTGACAGGAGGTCCCCAGGAGCCTCCCTCCCCTGACGCTCCCCCCTGAGTTCTTGCTGCTCACCTGCCCCACTTTCTTACCTCATTGCCTCTATTTGCGCGCTCTCTCCCTCTCTCTCTCTCTTTCCGTCTCTCTCTCTAGTCCTTTCCTCTTTGTGTCTCTCTTACTCTCTCACTCTCCCCCTCTATCACTCTTAATCTCCTTCTCCTACTTTTTCTCTTGATTTCTCTCGTCTTCCCTGTGTCTCTCTCATTCTCTCTCTGATATTTGCCTCTCACTTTTGTCTCTATCTCCCTCATTTCTTCCTCTCTCTCCTTTCTGTCTTATTTCTTCTTTCCATCTCTACCCCTTTCCTTTCCTCTCTTCTTCTCATCCCTCTCTCCCTCTTTGCTTCTCTCTTACTTCCACTGTCTCTCCTGCTCCTGTTTCTCCCTCTTCCCCTGCCCCCCCGACCTCAGCCCCCTCTTGTTGCCCCACCACGCACTTCCTTGCCCCAGACTCACCCAGCTCCTCTCCAGTCTCCTCACTGGAAGAAAAGAAGAAGCTCGGCTGGGCCCTTGCCTCCCTTGCGCCACCTCCAGCCCTCCTCGCCCACTCTCCCCACCCCCAGCAGGTGTTTCCTCACTTGCCAACCTCCCTGTGGTTCCCACAGCCAAAAGCCAAGGTCTCTCTCTTTGGGCACTCTCCCCTCCCCACTCCCCCCGCCGACTTCTGCCCCCTTCCTCAGGCAGGAGGGGCGAGTCAGGGTTGATGGGGGCGTCTGGGAGCACAGGAGGAAAGGGTGCGTGGGGGGACGGCACAGGGTGTTGCCCGGGGGTGAGGGGCGAGGGGGTACGAGGGAGGTGAGGGTGGGGCTCACCTCTCCCACGGAGCTGACACAGGCAGACGGACAGGACGACCACAACGAGGAGCAGGAACCCCCCCAGCCCTAGGCCCCCATATAGGTAAGGCCATGTCACTGCAGGGAAAAGGGGTGAGTGTCAGAGGGCCCACTCCTCTCTTCAGCTTACCCCATCCTCCTCATGCGTCGGGGATCTCCGCTCCTTTCTCCAACAGGTTTAGAGGCAGAAAACCATTCTCTCAGAGGTTCTTCACCCCAGACTGTGTTCCCTCACCTTCTCGCAGAGGTGGCCATGCCTCATCAGTTACCTCGCTCATCCCCAAGACCACTCGCCCCTCAGAAACCTCCCACCACCATTGCTGCCCTCTCTGGGCCTCCCCACGAAGTCCCTTGTCCGCTGCACTGGCTGGCCCCGAGAGACCCTGGCCACCTACCCACAACCCACGCACACACCGCTTTCTATCCGCTGTTCCCTGTGCACCACAAGCCTCCCTGGGCGGAGGGTTACCTTACCTGTTGCCTCACAAGCTGGCATGAGGTTGGGGACTGAAGACTAGCCTGCAGGTTGGGAAACCTAGCGCTGCTCTTCCAGGCTAAATGGCCTGGAGTGAGTCACGTGCCCCAAGTTCCTCATCTGTAAACTCTGGGGCCTCTGTTACAATCGTTTCCCAGGCTGAGGAGCCTTAGCTACGTGCCAACCCTGAACTGGGCTCTTTCTATTTGTCACTGCTAATCCCCATAACAATGTAGGGTATTATGGTGCCCATTTCCTTGGTGAAGGACCTGAGACTCGAGGCTGGACTCCGACAAGGATGTCCAGCCCAGAAGTGGCAGAGCTGGGGTTCAAGGCCAGCTCTGTCCAGCTCCAGAGCCCACTCTGTTTCTCCGACCCTAGGCTGACCAACTGGTTCATAGGGGCCTCTCCAGCGCTGGATAGTTCTAGTTTCTGGTGAGGGGGCTGAGGTAGGAGCTGGGGTCCGGAGGGTGCGTGGGGGCTGGTGGGAAAATAAGGAAGGTGGTGTCCAGCGCCACCTGGCACCTACAGCCGCTCCCTCAGCCCCAGGGCAACTCAGGAAAGGGGGGCCCCGCTTGGCTGGTGTGGAGAGCTGCTTCCCTTGGGCAGATGTTGCTGGGGCTGAAGTGGGGCATGGAGGAGCGTCTGGGGCCCATAACTTCCCCTCAGGCACTTCCTGCCCTACAACCACTGGTTCCTGTTTGAGGGCAAACAGGGGGCCCGCTGACTTCATCCAGAGCCAGATGCAGGGACCAGGGTGTGGAAACTGAGACCATCCTAGGTTCAAGAGGAAGGCTGGGGTGTGGGGGGCAGCAGGTGGGGAGCAGAAGCGCAGGTGGACAGGAGGGCCGCGATGGCCATGACGGGGAGTGGCGGCAGAGGTGGATTGTTTACATTTCTTTTTTTTTTTTTCATAAATTTATTTATTTATTTTTGGCTGCGTTGGGTCTTTGTTGCTGCGCACGGGCTTTCTCTAGTTGTGGCGAGCAGAGGCTACTCTTCATTGCGGTGCGTGGGCTTCTCATTGCAGGGGCTTCTCTTGTTGCGGAGCACGGGCTCTAGGCACGCGGGCTTCAGTAGTTGTGGCACTTGGGCTCAGTAGTTGTGGCTCACGGGCTCTAGAGCGCAGGCTCAGTAGTTGTGGCGCATGGGCTTAGTTGCTCCGTGGCATGTGGGATCTTCCCGGACCAGGGATCGAACCCATATCCCCTGCATTGGCAGGCGGATTCTTAAGCACTGCGCCACCTGGGGGGAGCGGAGACAGAGGCCAGACAGAGGATTCCCCCAGGGCCCAAGGAACCTCAAAGCCATATTCTCCCTTCCTTCATCTTAGACTCACCTCACTCTGGGGGTGACTGTCCCCTCCCTGCGTTTCCTTCATGAGGGTTCCCTGCTCTTGCCCAGCTTGCCTGGAGTCTGTGGCCTGCGGGTGGACAGACTCCTGACTGACCGGAGCTGCCTGGGTAAAGTGTGGCTACCTCAGACATTCTTGACCCTCCTCTGGTTTAACTTCTCCCCCAGCCTGGGTGCCTCCCTAGCATTGTTAGGAGAGCAAGTTAAGCTTTGAGGGTTAGGGTTACAACATCTTTTCCTTTCAGACTCCTAGGACTATAATTCAGCCTGTGATCCCTGTCAGCTCCAGCCATCCTATTGATCCTGCAAATCGTCAGTGATCATATACCTTCTAGGTGCCTTTCCTGATTCACTTTTCCCAATTACACTGTGTCGCTGAGAGCTCACCATCCTGGTATGTGTGGACACACATTCCAGCTCCCAAGGCAGACTGGGAGTTCTGGTGGATTTGGGTAACTCTCTTGGTATTCTGGGGCTGTATCTAACAGGGCACTTGGCTGACTGATTAACAAACAGGAGAGTCAGAGACAGCCAGACTAGATCGACATGAGCACTGCTGATAGATCTAGGACAGAAAGTTGATGACAAGTTGGTGTTGGGAAAAGAGGTGTGGGAAGTCCAGGTGGCCTTCCTGCAGCGAGCAGCATTCTGATATTGAACACTAAAGTAAGGGTGGTAGTCCAAGGGCCTAGATGAAGGCCTCATAGTGCCACTGTGATGGAGAGGGAGATAAATGCTGGAGGATGGCACACCTAGTCCTTGAGTGGGGTGAAGACTTGGGAGCTCATGTGGAAGCAAGGACTGAAGAGGACATCTGGTGCCTGGGCCCATAAGCATTTGCATTTCCTTCTCCAGATTCAGAAATTTTCTGCTACTTCCTTCCCTTCCCCCATCCACAGTGTTCCCATGCAGGACAGTAGGAAAATATTGTTTCAAAATGTTTTATTATTAAAACATTCAAACATAGGAAAAAAATTGAAAGAATTGTACAGTTGGGCTTCCCTGGTGGCGCAGTGGTTGAGAGTCTGCCTGCCGATGCAGGGGACACGGGTTCGTGCCCTGGTCCGGGAGGACCCCACATGCCGCAGAGCGGCTAGGCCCGTGAGCCATGGCTGCTGAGCCTGCGCGTCTGGAGCCTGTGCTCCGCAACGGGAGAGGCCACAACAGTGAGAGGCCCGCGTACCGCAAAAAAAAAAAAAAAAAAAAAAGAATTGTACAGTGAACTTATCCCTACCACCTAGATTCTACAATTAATATTCTTCTATATATTTGCTTTATCACGTATCTATCAATCCATCTCATTTTTTGATACCTTTCAAAGTTGCAAACATCAGTACATTTTACCTCTAAACCCTTTACCATGCTTATCATTGACTCAAGTTCAGTTCAGTATTTGTTCCCCTATACCTTTTTGGGGGGAGTGAGGAAGGCAAGATTTACATACCCTGAAATGAACCAATCTGAAGTCAGTACTCAGTTTTTAAACTGTCTTGTGGTTAAAGGTATGGAGCCAGACTGCCTGAGTTCAAATCCTGTCTCTGCTACTACTGTGTGACCTTCCACAAGTTCTTTAACTTCTCTGTGCCTCAGTTTCCTCTTAGAGTTTTTTTTGGGTTTTTAAAATAAATTTATTTATTTAATTTATTTATTTTTGGCTGCTTTGGGTCTCCATTGCTGCGCACGGGCTTTCTCTGGTTGCGACGAGTGGGGGTTACTCTTCGTTGCGGTGCGCCGGCTTCTCAATGCAGTGGCTTCTCTTGTTGCAGAGCCCGTGATTCTTAACCACTGCACCATCAGGGAAGTCCCCCTCTTAGAGTTTATATCAGGATTAAAAGCATTATTATAGGACTCCCCTGGAGGTCCAGTGGTTAAGAATCCACGCTTCCACTGCAGGGGGCACGGGTGTGATCCCTGGTTGGGGAACTAAGGTCCCGCATGCCGTGCTGTGTGGCCAAAAAGAGAGGAAGGAAGGAAGGAAGGGAGGAAGGAAGGAAGGAAGGAAGGAAGGAAGGAAGGGAGAAAGAAAGAAAAAAAAGGAAGGAAGGAAAGAAAGAAAAAGGAAGGAAGAAAGAAAGCATTATTATATATAAAGTGTGTAGATTAGTGGCAGGCACATGCCAAATGCTATCTGGATATTAGCTATGTTGTTATTATTATTATTATTACCTGAACACACAGAGATATCAAGAAGGGGAAATGATCTGGGACCACCTCCAACTTTCTTGACCTGGGTTTTCCTCCCTTCAACTCCTACTGCTCTGCCGACTATACCATTCATTTGGTCCTTACTGCTTTGTTTGCTCACTCATTCATCCTTTTGTCCTTTCTTCACTGAACACTTAGTCAGCATCTACTAAATGGATGGAGCTCATTCTAGACTGTGAAGCTCTTTGGGGGTGGATGCCTCATCGCTCTCCTGTCTACACTCTGTGTAGCAAGGGAGGTAATGCTCTATTTCCATCCCTCCTCAGTGAGTTAATAGTCAGTGGTGAGGCTGAGGCCCCCTTCAGCTGCCATCACCGTGGACTGGCTTAACTCTGCCTTTCTCACCTAGCTCTGGGGGCTTGGAGGGCGCAAGGGAATGGGAGGAGGAGGTCAGTCCAGTGTGGGGACAGGTTCTTCTTTGGAACCTAGACATCCATCCCTGAAGATTCCAGTTCTCGTCCTCCTATTCCAGCCCTTGACCTCAGGGATATGGATGCGGCCTTCCCTCCAGCACCCACCCCTGGGGTGCAGAAGAATGCAGACCAGGGACTTCCCTGGTGGCACAGTGGTTAAGAATCCACCTGCCAATGCAGGGGACACGGGTTCGATTCCTGGTCCGGGAAGACCCCACATGCCGCAGAGCAACTAAGCCTGTGCGCCACAACTACTGAGCCTGCTTCTAGAGCCTGCGAGCCCACGTGCCACAACTACTGAAGCCCACGTGCCTAGATCCCGTGCTCTGCAACTAGAGAAGCCACTGCAATGAGAAGCCCGCGCACCGCAACAAAGAGTAGCCCCTGCTCGCTGCAACTAGAGAAAAAAAAAAAAAAAAAAAAAAAGAATTGTACAGTGAACTTATCCCTACCACCTAGATTCTACAATTAATATTCTTCTATATATTTGCTTTATCACGTATCTATCAATCCATCTCATTTTTTGATACCTTTCAAAGTTGCAAACATCAGTACATTTTACCTCTAAACCCTTTACCATGCTTATCATTGACTCAAGTTCAGTTCAGTATTTGTTCCCCTATACCTTTTTGGGGGGAGTGAGGAAGGCAAGATTTACATACCCTGAAATGAACCAATCTGAAGTCAGTACTCAGTTTTTAAACTGTCTTGTGGTTAAAGGTATGGAGCCAGACTGCCTGAGTTCAAATCCTGTCTCTGCTACTACTGTGTGACCTTCCACAAGTTCTTTAACTTCTCTGTGCCTCAGTTTCCTCTTAGAGTTTTTTTTGGGTTTTTAAAATAAATTTATTTATTTAATTTATTTATTTTTGGCTGCTTTGGGTCTCCATTGCTGCGCACGGGCTTTCTCTGGTTGCGACGAGTGGGGGTTACTCTTCGTTGCGGTGCGCCGGCTTCTCAATGCAGTGGCTTCTCTTGTTGCAGAGCCCGTGATTCTTAACCACTGCACCATCAGGGAAGTCCCCCTCTTAGAGTTTATATCAGGATTAAAAGCATTATTATAGGACTCCCCTGGAGGTCCAGTGGTTAAGAATCCACGCTTCCACTGCAGGGGGCACGGGTGTGATCCCTGGTTGGGGAACTAAGGTCCCGCATGCCGTGCTGTGTGGCCAAAAAGAGAGGAAGGAAGGAAGGAAGGGAGGAAGGAAGGAAGGAAGGAAGGAAGGAAGGAAGGGAGAAAGAAAGAAAAAAAAGGAAGGAAGGAAAGAAAGAAAAAGGAAGGAAGAAAGAAAGCATTATTATATATAAAGTGTGTAGATTAGTGGCAGGCACATGCCAAATGCTATCTGGATATTAGCTATGTTGTTATTATTATTATTATTACCTGAACACACAGAGATATCAAGAAGGGGAAATGATCTGGGACCACCTCCAACTTTCTTGACCTGGGTTTTCCTCCCTTCAACTCCTACTGCTCTGCCGACTATACCATTCATTTGGTCCTTACTGCTTTGTTTGCTCACTCATTCATCCTTTTGTCCTTTCTTCACTGAACACTTAGTCAGCATCTACTAAATGGATGGAGCTCATTCTAGACTGTGAAGCTCTTTGGGGGTGGATGCCTCATCGCTCTCCTGTCTACACTCTGTGTAGCAAGGGAGGTAATGCTCTATTTCCATCCCTCCTCAGTGAGTTAATAGTCAGTGGTGAGGCTGAGGCCCCCTTCAGCTGCCATCACCGTGGACTGGCTTAACTCTGCCTTTCTCACCTAGCTCTGGGGGCTTGGAGGGCGCAAGGGAATGGGAGGAGGAGGTCAGTCCAGTGTGGGGACAGGTTCTTCTTTGGAACCTAGACATCCATCCCTGAAGATTCCAGTTCTCGTCCTCCTATTCCAGCCCTTGACCTCAGGGATATGGATGCGGCCTTCCCTCCAGCACCCACCCCTGGGGTGCAGAAGAATGCAGACCAGGGACTTCCCTGGTGGCACAGTGGTTAAGAATCCACCTGCCAATGCAGGGGACACGGGTTCGATTCCTGGTCCGGGAAGACCCCACATGCCGCAGAGCAACTAAGCCTGTGCGCCACAACTACTGAGCCTGCTTCTAGAGCCTGCGAGCCCACGTGCCACAACTACTGAAGCCCACGTGCCTAGATCCCGTGCTCTGCAACTAGAGAAGCCACTGCAATGAGAAGCCCGCGCACCGCAACAAAGAGTAGCCCCTGCTCGCTGCAACTAGAGAAAGCCCTCGTGCAGCAACGAAGACCCAGCACGGCCAAAATAAATAAATAAATAAATTAATTAATTTTTAAAAAAAGAAGAAGAATGCAGACCACACTAGCAATCTGGAGTTCTGTGTTCTCATGGCAGCTGCCTGACTTTCTGCAAGCTAGCTTCCCTCTCTGAGCCTCAGTTTCCCTTCCCACTGAGTCAGAAGATCTCTAAGGCCCCCTCCCGCTCTACCCTGAAAGCCTGTCTCTTCACCCCAACTCCCTCCCCAGTTCAGAGAACCCAGGCATCCAGCTGCCCCACCCTAGCTCTGGGTAAACAGGAAGCAGGGTGAGGAGAGCAGGGGTGTTCGGAAAGTCCCAGCCAGGTGTGTGGGTCTACAGGGAGGGAGTGGCCCCACCCCTGAGGTATGAAAGCCCCCCTGCCCTGGCCCTGGCTCAGTCTCAATGGGGGCACTGGGGCTGGAGTGCTGGGGTAGGCGGCCCCAGGGGAAGCGATGCCTCCTGCTGGCTGTCGCAGGAGCCACTTCCCTGGTGACCCTCCTGCTGGCTGTGCCTATCACTGTTCTGGCTGTGCTGGCCTTGGTGCCCCAGGAGCAGGGAGGACTGGTGAGTGGCTGCCACAAATCCTCCAAGGGCCGGATATTGCTAATGTTTCCTCACCTCTGGCTATGCCTCTTGCCTCATCCTGCTCAGCTGGCTTGGCTGTCCCCCAGTGGGGATGTCTTCTCTGTCTCTTTGCTGGTCCTCTTTCCACATTCCTGTGATGCTGCTGTGCCCTGATGTCACCAAGCCCCTTTCTGGTTGTATGTCTTGTCTCCTCTTCCCAAGACATACTTGGGCCTCTGTCTCTCTGCCCAAGTACAGATGCCTTGCTTGCTCTCCATTCCAGGGAGGTGTGTTTTGAGGCTGGGGCTGGTGGGAGAAACCCCAAGTCTGGCGCTTGCATCTATGTTGGGAATGGGAGGGGTGGGGTTGGCATCAGCTAAGTCTGAACTCTGGGCCCTGTGACCCCACCCACTCAGGTAACAGGGACCGCTGACCCAGGCGCCCAAGCACAGGCCCATCAGCGATTTGGTAAGAGCCGACCATCTCCCCCTCCCCTGCTTCTGCCCCTCAGGGACTCCCAGCTCCCATCCATCTGCATCCCCAGATACTCTCTTCCTCCAGGAATCCAGGTGCCCCATCCCTGGGCCCTGGCGCCTTGTCCTCTCAAGGTGACTACACGTGGGTGGCCGCCCAGCCCCCAACCGTGGACTCTTCGCCCCTTGCAGAGTCCCGGGAGCTGCCAGTGGAGGAGGAGGCAGAAACAGATCTCAGCCCCAGGCTCCCGGCTGCCCATCTCATTGGTAAGGATCTCATAGACCTGAAGAGTCCAAGGGTGCCAGTTTTGCTCGCCCACAGTTAGAGCCCCTTTGCTCTGTTACTGCCGTGCTGGGTTGCCCACCTGCTTCACCGCTGCTATTGTACGCACTCTTCTGCTCCTCCAGCGTTCCAGCTTCTCGCTTTCCCCCCCGCCGGAGGAGGCAAAACCCGGCCTGGATCTCCCCACCACCGCGCTCCGTACCGCACACCCGGGTGCCCTCAGTCCCAACTCGTACTCACTGCAGAGGGAGCGCCATCACCCCGCTCCCCCAGCCCGGCTGGACTCCTGCAGTGGGTTCAAAGCCCCAATTGTCCCTCATGCCCACCCTCCCAGAAGTCCCGGGCCTGGATCACTCCTTTCAGGATCGGATTTCCGAGAGCCAACTGGCCCGTTTCTCCGCAGGCGCTTGGACCACGGGGCAGGGGCTAGGCTGGGAGGCGAAGAAAGAAGAGGCGTTTCTGAGGAGCGGGACGCAGTTCTCGGGCGCCGAGGGGCTGGCCCTCCCGCAGGACGGCCTCTATTACCTCTACTGTCACGTCGGCTACCGGGGCCGGGCGCCCCCTCCCGGCGGGGACCCCCTGGACCGCTCGGTCACGCTGCTCAGTCGGCTGTACCGGGCGGGGGGCGCCTATGGATCGGGGAGTCCCGAGCTGCTGCTCGAGGGCGCGGAGACCGTGAGCCCGGTCTTGGACCCCGCCCGGAGGCACGAGTACGGGCCCCTCTGGTACACGAGCGTGGGGTTCGGTGGCCTGGTGCAGCTCCGGAGGGGCGAGAGGGTGTACGTCAATATCAGTCACCCCGATATGGTGGACTACAGGAGAGGAAAGACCTTCTTTGGGGCGGTGATGGTGGGGTGAGGGCTACCCGCGTCCCTAAAACGACTACTGAATGGTGGGAGTATGTGAACGAATCAGCCTAGATATTGGGGACCCAGACACCAGGGACCCCATGGCCGTGGCGAAAATGTAGAAGACTGTTTGGAAACTGATTTTGAGCCTGGTGAAAATAAAGAATGTAAAGCTTTAGTGCTGCCGGTACAGATGCTGAGATGCTAATGTGTCTTCATTCAGGGTGGGTACACAAATGTTGGTTAAATAGTCTCTGTATTTTTCTGGTCATTTGAAACAATTCATAACACCTGGCATGGCCTCTGTTCCCTGGGATGGGGATCTGTGGGTCCCACCCACCCCTGCCTCTGAATGGCCTTGCCCCAGCATTAGCCCATTTGGAAGGGAGAAGGAAAGGGCTCTCCACAAACCCCAAAGCATCTCCAAGCATCCTGATTCTCAAGGCCACATGGTCCCCGCAGACTCAACACTGCACTCTTCTCTCTTGGGTCCCACCCGGTAGTGATAGGGGTCATTACCGGAGAAGGCAAGCACCTCTCAGAAAGGCCCAGCCAGCAGAGTAAACCCAAATAGGGCTGATAATGAAGCACTGAGGCGACAGCGTTTCTGCCCTGCTAGCTGCCTGAAGGCCCTGTTAGCCACAGTCGACTCTTCTCCAGGGGAAGACCCACAGCTCGGTGAGCGGGGGGAGTGGGGGTGGGGACCGGGGCGTGAAGGGAGGAGGCTGAAGGAGTTGGGAGGGTGGTTGAGAAAGAGAGATGGGGTGGAGATAGTGCCGGAGGACACCAGGGAGAACCTGGGGAGGAGGGGGAGGAGGAAAAACTGATGTCACCTTGCCCTGTCCAGGGTGGGATGGAAGGTCCTCACCCCTCAGTCACACTTCAGGTCCCCTTTCCATAAGTGGGCAAGTGTCGGGGCCCCAGAGTGAGTAACAGCAGCCCCTTCACTCCATGACCGACTTTCAGCCCCGAGCTGGAGGAGGCCGAGGAGGATCCAAGGCTCTATCTAGGTTACCCCAGCGGGTCACCCCACCTCTGCGGCACACCGCACAGTTTTCCCCCTGCCTGGCAACCCTAGCAGGAAGGAAAGCCCAACTGCAGAGCCCAGTGAGGGCTGCCACTCTCTGAGTCTTCATTTCTGACTCCATATTTGTCTTTGACTCTGTGTCCAGAAGAGCCTTCCTGGAGGGGAGGAATGCATTTCTCTTTCCACTTCACCCCGCTCCCATCCCTCTCCTCATCATTCGCCAAGAAAATCAGGGAGACCAAGCTGGCATGGGGAGTGGGTCCTTCACCTACATCTTATTCCTTGTTTTTTATTTTCTTCTCCCTCTTCAATTCCATCCACTGAGAGATGGAAGCGGGTAGAAGACTGGGGGCAAAGCCAGAATTCACGGAGTGCTCCGCTAGGTGCTCTGTTGTAAAGAGTTTAGGTCTTCTGTTCTCACGTGGCCCCGTGTGCGGTGGGCGTTCCTACTTCTCTTTGATAGATGAGGTTCAGTGACTGGTTCAGGTTGCACAGTTAGGACTGGGCTGGCAGGGGGAGGGGAGTGGGGCGGGATTGGATTCCAAGTGCCTGACTGCCTGGAAGTCCCTTGGCTGAGATTCAGGTACCTGAGAATTTGGCCGCTCCCCGGGTCCTTCGCTCAGGCCACAACAGCCGGAAATCTCATCTGAGCTGCAGGACTCCCCCCCGCTTGGATAGGAATTCCCAGAGTTGGAAATTCCAGTTCCCTGAGGGAGAGCTAATTAAGTTCAGGTTCCTTTCTTGGGGGAGGGGCATATTCAGCTGGGCTTTGTTTTATGTAGGGTCTCCTGAGCCCCAGCAGTCCAAGGAGTGAGGTGCAGGGATCTTAAGCCCTGTGGGGAAAGAACTTCAGGGAGCCACGTCTCACCCCCAAGGAGAGGCCAATGAAGAATTAATTCCCAGAAACAGGCCATATTTCTTTTCTAAGCACACTTTATTTCTCGCCACTGACCAGTAGGGCGGTTACAGACACGACTCCCCTGGGGAGCAGAGGTTCAGTGATGTAGCGACAAGTCAGTCACCAAATCAGCATTATTTAGGCAACCTGATCAGATAAATATTTTTTAAAAACATAAGCAAAAGGAGGCACAGAGGCCAGGAGGCAGGGTGGGATTGACCTACAGTTCAGCTCCGTTTTCACAGAAAACACATCTGAGCCAAGGCACCCCCTACATTGGGTCTCCCAGGACACCTTGACCTCCTGAATAAATACATTAGTAAATAAATAAATAATAAATAAATAATAAATAATCACAAGTGCAAACATAAATAGAGGGAGCTGGCCCCGTCGGGGTGCGGCTGGGCTCCCCATCTCAGGGAAGTCTGGAAACATTGGAAGAAAGGGAGGCCTGAAGTCCACTCATGTCAAGTTCTGGGTGAGATCTTCTCAAGGAATGTTCTGAAGTGTTCCAGTCAGAACACAAGGTCCCCTGGCCCCCACGTTCTGGGTGTCCCAGGTTGCATCCAGGAATCCAAACGCGAGGACCCCAGTGAGTTCCAGAAGACCCAGCTCCAATTCTTGGTGGTGGTCAGTGCCCCATTGTCCAGGCCACACTTCCCTGCATCCCTGATTTCTAAGTGTCGTTGTTGTTTAAAGTTTTAAGCTTGGAGCCCAGCCCTGAGCCCCTATTTCTCTTTCTAAACCAGAGGGGGATGAGGGGGTCTGAAGGAGTAAATACTAAAGTAATTGAGGTGGGAGAGGATGGATGTCCTGCCCCCTCACAGGGCAATGATCCCAAAGTAGACCTGCCCAGACTCAGCAAAGTCCAGATAGTCGGGCAGGTTGATCTCAGCACTGAGTCGATCACCCTTCTCCAGCTGGAAGACCCCTCCCTGGTAGATGGGCTCATACCAGGGCTTGGCCTCAGCCCCCTCTGGCGTCTCCCTCTGGCAAGGGCTCTTGATGGCAGAGAGGAGGTTGACCTTGGTCTGGTAGGAGACAGCGATGCGGCTGATGGTGTGGGTGAGGAACAAGTGGGTGGGAGGGCAGCCTTGGCCCCTGAAGAGGACCTGGGAGTAGATGAGGTACAGCCCGTCTGTCGGCACCACCAGCTGGTTGTCTTCCAGCTTCACGCTGTTGGCCAGGAGGGTGTTGGCATATGTGTTCAGCCACCGGAGCTGCCCCTGAGCACTGAGGTTGGCTGGAGGGAGGGAGAAAAAGAGGGAGGGGTGAGTCATTGTGACCCTGTCAGTTCCACTCTTCACATCCTGGACCTCAAGTTCTGCCCACCCACCCCCACATCCGGTTCCTGTCCCCTCTGCCTGTCTTCCCACATCCCATCTGGCCATGAGGTTCTGAGTATCCCCTTCAAGTTCTAAGAATCCTCCACCCTCCCCTTGAGCTCAGTGAGTCCTTCTCACCCTGTCTCCAAGGTCTGTCTACCCTCAGCCTGGCTTCAGCTGCCAAATCCTACCCCTCCCCATCCCATCTGCTTCTTCATCCCCCAGACACATCCTCAGAACTCTTACCTACAACATGGGCTACGGGCTTGTTACTTGAGGTTTTAGAAGATGATCCTGAAGAGGAAAGAGGAAAGAAGAAGGTGAGAGACGCTTAAGCTTCCCAGAAGATATCCCACTACTTTGACCTCCTTTCCTCCTCCCCGCAAACGCAAACTCTAAATTTCCCCTACTGCTTCCATCCCAGAACTAACCCCTATGCCCACCCAAGCCCAGAATTAGGAGAGAGGTTTTGGAGACACTTACTGAGTGTCTGAGCCAGAGGGCTGATGATGGAGTAGCCAGTTGGGAACTGTTGGGAGAAGAAGGAGGATTAGTATCAAAGCAAGTCACCCCTGAAGGAGAAACAGCCGGCTGCTTCTCTAGCTTGTACTCCCTGCACTGATGTGTCTCGTTTTCTCTCCCCATTCATCCATTTTTTTCATTCATCCATCCATTTAACAGCTCTTTCATTGAGTTCCTTCCATGTGCCAGACACCCTTAGCTTCATCTTTCCTATCTCTCTCTCATACCCGCTGTATCTCCTTCTGTCTCACCATCTTTAGCCAGATGACTTGTTTTCTTCCCCATCTTTCTACCCATACCCCTTATCTGTCTACACATCTCTCTTTATATCTGAATCCCTGCTTACTCATTCATTCACTCGACAAATATTTAGAGAGCATCGCCCATGTGCCAGGCACCCTATTTCTCCATCCTTCCTTCTCTTCCCCCATCTATCTCCATGTCTACTTCTGCCTCCCCATCTTTCTCCACTATTTTCCTCCCCAAGCCTCCCCATCAGCACACCTCTTTCCCCCACCCCATATCTCGCCCTTTTTCCCTCCCATTGCTCTCTGGGTGAGAGAATGAGCCAAGGCTGGCCAGGGACTCACCTCTTCCCTCTGGGGGCCGATTACCCCGAAGTGCAGCAGGCAGAAGAGCATGGTGGCTCCTGCGACCAGGAAGAAGGAGAAGAGGCTGAGACACAAGCACCTTCTGGAACCCTGGGAGTCCCCGGCCGTCTTGGAGAGCGCCTCCTCTGCCAGCTCCACATCCCGGATCATGCTTTCAGTGCTCATGGTGTCTTTTTCTGAAGGGCTCAAGTCCAGCTGGGAGACGGTAGAGCCCTGTGGCAGGGTGTGTTAGAGGGAGCAAGTCGTCTGGCTGCCTGTCGAGGTGGGGGTGTGTGGTCTGGGAGGTTATTTCCAGGGGGGTCTGGAGTTGCTTGTCTCTCTCCTGGCTGGTCCCCTGGTGTCCTCGCTCTGGGAGCTTCTGCTGGCTGGGTGTGCAAACAGCTGCATTTATACGCTCTGGGGTGAGAGGAGGGCGGGGAAAGGCTCTCATTCAACCAGCGGAAAACTTCCTTGGTGGAGAAACCCATGAGCTCATCTGGAGGAAGCGGTAGCGGGTCCTACACCTTCTGTCTCGGTTTCTTCTCCATCACGGGGGCGGGGGTTTGGAAAGTTGGGGACACCCAGGCATCAAGGATACTTCCTACCCTACCCACCCGGATTCTGAGGGGGGCTCCCTGGGCCAGTTACTGCTGTAGATGTAGGACCCTGGAGGCTGGACCCCATTTCCCCTCTGCCCCCCAGTTCCCATTGTTTCCATTTCTTTGGGGTTAAGTTCTGTGGCCTATTTCTTTCTGATTTCCAGACCAGACTCAGGTAGTGGTAGAACTAGAAATGGGAGGGGCTTCAGAAAGCTGAGTCCTTAATGGAGAGAAAACTTGGGGGAAGCTGTGCTGGGTCCTGAGATGTGTGTTTGGGTCCCTGGGGGCAAGAGGAGCTGGAGGAAGGGAAGCTTGAGGCTCTGCAAGGGCTGGGGGAGGATGGCAGGGACAAGCCTGGGGCAGCCCCAGAGGAATGAAAGCGACGCTGGGAATTCACGAACCCCACCACGGCAGGCCTTCTTCTTTCACTCTGACCGGAGACTCACCAAAACTCTGGTGCTGGTTTCAGTCTTGGCTTCCAAGGGCATGTGATGGCCCAATTTTTGCACGAAGACCCCACCTTTCAGAGTCCCTGTGTGTGGCCATGTATCTGCAAAGAATTCCCTGCTCCCTCCAGTTTCCTGGAGACAGCCCTGGCCCTCAGAGCCCTTGCACGTGACCACGTCTCCTGAAATGTCCCGTGTTGTCCAGTCCCCCAGCCTTGGAGGCTCTCCCACTCCTCGGGGTCCTGGCATGGCCACGTCTTCCAAGGGGCCTCATGCTGCTCCACAGTCCCAAACAAACACCCTTCAGCGTGGTCACTGCCCCTCAGAAGCCTCCTGTAACCCTCACTCCTCAGGGGTTCCCTGACCTCCGCTCCTCCAGACTTTGGACCTGCATCTTTCCTTTGTCTTCTCAGCTTATCCTCTGGTCTCCTCTCACCCCTGTGAGGTCACCGTATTTCACCAGAGCCCCTTAGGCCTCTCTGTACGCCCACAGCTCCTGTCCCTCTGATTCCTGTCCTCCCTCCATTCCTTAGAGACATCTGGGGAATTCTCCCCTCCCAGACAGACAGATACAGGCAGACAGCATTTCAGAGAAAAGAGGTTTATTGGGCTTCATCAAGGGTCAGACGTCTCCTCGTGGGGTGTCCGGTCAAGCAATGGCTGGCTCTTAAGAGCCTATCACTTCCTTCCAGAGCCCCTTGGTCCCTCAGATCCATTCTTTTTCTCTCTTGCTAGGTCATCCTGTGCCCATGCCCTCTCATTCTTCGTCTCTTGGGTGTATTATCTCTTTCTTCTGCTGTCCCCCTTCTCTCCATCCTCCATAAATAAATAATTTAAATTTTTTTCCCTTCATAAATAACCCCCCTCCCTGCCCCCAGTCATCCACCCAAGCTCCCTCATGTGTCAGCTCCCCTTCCATGTCCAGGGCAAGGCCCCCTAGACGGGCAGGGCAGAGGAAGGGCTCTGGGTGGGCATTTCCAGGCAGGCTTGAAGTCCTCAGCCGAGCATCCGGGGTGGTTCAGGAAGGTGTGGTCCCCTGGGGTGCCTAGAATTCCTTCTTTGGAAGCTCCAGGTGCCGAGAACGGGGGAAGACTTGAGACTGATGGAATGGTCAAAGGAGAGGTGTGGTGACCCCTGAAGTGGTCAGAATGGAGGCAAAATGGGGAGAAGACCTTGAAACCAAATTTTTTCTTTCTGGATTTTTCTATAGAGCGAAGGCTCCGAAGAAGACACTACTGGGGCTGAGGAGCAGGTGGGAGATGCCATCTGTGTGAGTGGATAGCTGGTCTCCCCGGGCGAGCAGGAACACAGCCCCCTGGTACACCGAGCGCACCCAAGGTCCCTGTGGCCCTGGGCACACGGACTTCTGAGCGCTGAGGAGAGGCACGTGGAATGGGTACTGAGAGGAGAAGAGCTGGACCTCGTGGGCCAGGTAGAGAGGGGTGGGGGTGGCCTTGGGGAAGCAGCCTTCCCCAGAGAAGACCACCTGGGAGTAGACGAAGTAGAGGCCACTAGTGGGGACCAGGAGGGAATTATTGCTCAGAGAAAAGCCGTGGCGGAGGAAGGCACGATCCGTGTTTGCTCTCCAGCGCAGTGAGTCCTGGGTGCTGGGGTCTCCTAGGAAGAGCCAGAGGGGATGGCGGTCAAGGACCTGGGGGTCAGAGGTCTCAATCCCTGAGGAAGCAGGTGCTGGACTGAGTTCCTGGGGGATGGTTGGGAGGACAGAAGGGAGTGGGAGTGGGGGTGAGCTGGAGGGGATGCTTGGGTCCCTGAAGGGGGATGGGAGGAGGGCTGGGGGCTACATGTCTAGGAGGGCAGGTGAATGTTTACCAACAAGGTGAGCGGCAGGTTTGAAGGTGCCTCGGGTGAAGTGATTCTGGGGGTGCTGATGGGCAGGCTGTGCAGTTGAGGGTGGGAGGCCAACACCAGAGAGCCCCTAGGGGAGAACAGAGTCAGAGAGGTCCTCAGGCCCAAGGTCAGGCTGGGCTGCCCACACAGTCCCCATTGCCCTGCTGCCTCACCTGGGCCTCGGGCGGCAGGGCCAGCAGCAGTCCCAGAAGGAGGAGGAGTAGGGGGGTGCTGCACACCCTCAGGAGGTAGAGACGTCCAGGTGGTGTCATGGGGAGAACCTGCAGGGAGAGAGACAGTGAGCGGGGCGGGGCGCGATGCGGAAGATGGGCCTCCTGCTCGTGGAGACGGCCACCCTGAGAGACGGGGCGACAGACAGAGAAGGGGACAAGCTGCAGTCAGGGAAACCCCAGGTGAGCAGGGGGAGAGAGAGAGAGAGGAACAGAGATGAGAAGGGAACAGAAAGGGATCAGAATGTGTGACACAGACAGAGAGAAAGAGATTGACAGATAAAGAGTCAGAGAGAGGGGAACAAACCAAAACCAAACCCACCAAGGCCCAGGCCCAGGCCCAAGCAGGAGGTGCAGGAGGGGCTGAGGCCCAGGCGGAGGGACTGAACGCCCCGGGGGAAGGAGTCCACCGCCCGGGAAGCCCAAGGAGATGGGGTGGGAGAGTCTCACCTGCTGTGCGGGGCCCCTTGGCCGGGACGCCTGGGTCCCTTTATAGAGGAAGCGGCAGTGGCAGCGTGGCAGGCAGCGGGCGGGTTCTAGGCCGGGGCTGGGGCCCGGGGAAGCCCCCAGGGCTTAGAAGATGCTGCTGTTTCAGTCGAAGGCAGGAAAGGCTGAGGCCTAGGAGAGAACCGCAGGCTGGGGGCTCAGACGACTGAGTTCTGGGAAAGGGAGTAGGGTCAGGGGAACTGTGGGCTGGGAGGGCCAGGGAGCAGGGGTCAGGCTTAGGAGTTCCAGAGAAGGGACAGTAAATTCAGAGGAGGAGGAGAAGGGGAGCAGCTGGGGCGTGGGCTGGAGGCCCGGTTCCCTGAAGAGCAATTATGTATAACACCTCTGCACCCTTGGCTGATTACAGGCTTCTCTCTGTGCACATTTCCTCCTCTTGTACCCCTGTCCTTGTCCCAAAGACTCAAGTCACACTTGTCCCAGTACGTGTATTTTCCAGTCTGTCTGGCAGGTTTCATACCAAGAAGTTCCATTATATACCCTCCTGCCTGGTACATCCTGGTTTATGCCTGTTGTCCTGGCAGAAATATTCATGGACCCCCTTTTACTCTCAAAAGTGTTCTGGTTTGGAAGATCCAGCTCACGATGAGCCATGAACTCACGTATGATGAGGTCTTGTCTCACTGCTGAAGGATGCCCTCCACCTCATCCCAACCTCAGGTGGGCTCCACAGATCAGATTTATATAACCCCAAACAAACACATTCCAGGATCAAGGAATGTGGCAATTGCTAAAGTTCTCTACAGGGGATGCTTCAGAATTCCACACAGGTGGAGCTTAAGGGTGGCAACCTAGGGCAGGGTGGGGACAGCAAGGGGACTTGTCTTGCAGCTGCACTTGTAAAGCCAATACACTGTTGTAAAATCATTAAGGATTTCCCCCTTCTATTGATGTAGAACTCAGGTACAGTGAGGTGCACTTCTCGTAAGTGGATAGCCTTATGAACTTTTCCATCTGTTTATAGCCATGTAGCCCCCATCCAGTTCAACATAGTTTTAGGTCCCCAGAAGGTTCTCTTGTGCCCCCTCCCAGTTCATACCTTCCAAAGATAACCACTTTCTGACCTCTACAACTATAGATTAGTTCTTCCAGCTTTTGAGCCTCATATGCATGAAAGCACACAGACTCGACTCATCTGTGTTTGGCTTCTTTCTCTCGACGTTATGTTTGTGAGATTCATGTATATTGTTGTGTGTATCGGTGATTTTTATTTCACTGTGATGTGATGCTGTGTGGATATACTCTAATTTACTTATCTATTTTTCTGTTAATGGGCATTTGGTTCGTTTCTAGTTTTTGGCTAGTATGAAAAACGTTGATATGAACGTTCTTGAACATGAGCGAGTTTTCGCTTAGCTTGCAGGTTAAAAGCAAAAAGCAAGGTTTCTAAAGATGATTTTAGTCACATTTCATGAGATTGAGAAAATAACAAGCGGCCCCCTCAAATATTATTATTACTCTTACTAGCTTGTTATGCTTTAATTTGGAGGTTTTTGGAGGGGCTGGGGCTGAGGATGGTGGTGATGGAAACTAAAGCCCTCCCTCTGTTGCACTGGGCAGAAAGTTCCTGAGGTGTCTTGGTGTCCTGTGGCACATAAGTGATATTCAGGGTGTGCATCAGCTACTTCTCCTGTTTTCCTCCCCGCTACTTGAGGCCCTGCAACTTTGCCTTTCATGCCTTCCTAGTCTAACCTATTACTTCTTTTCATTCCATCTCTTTGGGTTTTTTTGGCTGTGCCTCGTGGCTTGCAGGATCTTAGTTCCCTGACCAGGGATTGAACCCGGGCCACGGCAGTGAAAGTGCGGTGTCCTAACCACTGGACCGACAGGGAACTCCTTCATTCCATCTCTTCAGCTTTCCCTCTATTTCACAAACATTTATTGAGCATTGAGGAAACATGTGAAAGACAGTCCCCTGACCTCTGGGAGCTCAAAGACCAGTGTGGGTTCCGTGACAGTGGGCTTATGGCAGCCCACAGTAAAGCCATCAAACTTGGCCTGGGGGAGAGGTGATTCAGGCATTAGTATCAAGGCAAAGATGGTGAAGGGCATTCCTGATAGAGGCAATAGAAGGTGCAAAGACTGGAGGTAAAAGAGAGTATGAAGTGCACTAACCTGTGCAAGTGAGTACACATAAAAGGAACAGAGATGAGGCATGGGAGGTAAGCTGAGACCACATCCTGAGGGGTTTAAAACCAAGAAAAGAGGTTTGGATTTCACTGTAATTGTGATGGGGAGCTACCAAAATTTTTGAGTGAGCGAGGGACCCACCCAGATTGGTATATTTAAAACATGAGTCTGGATGCTACATGAAGAATGAATTGAGGAATGGGAGTTGGGGTCTGGAGCGGAAACCAGAAGTGTGGAGACCAGATAGGGGATTCTGCAACAACTCAGCAAGGAGGTGACAAGAGCCTGCATTTAAATCGAGGCAGTAGCAGGAGAATTAAGAGGAGGAGAGAGTTTCTAGGCAAAATCTACAGGTCTTGGTGGCTGACCAGATGTGATGGCGGAAGAAGGATAGCCACAGATGCCTCTTTTAAACATCTTGGTCTCTATCTTGGCTTCACCTTGTTTCTTTTAACCTCACTGTGTCTTGTGTCACTGTTGGCCTCCTTCTTGGTCCCTGCTCCTTTCCTTTCCTCTGTGTCCCTCTTTCTCTGGAGTCCCTTTTTCCTCCTGCTGTCTCTTTCTGCCTCTCCAATGGTAGGAGCCGATGGACTAGGAGAACTCGGCTATATTAAAATGTAAAATGGTGTTGCAATTAACGGTGAGAAATAGAGAGAAATGGAGAAACTTCGGTCAGAGAGAAAGACTGGGGCATTGAAGAAAAAAAAAGGGAAGGTGAGGACAAGTGATGGGGAGACATGAGAGACAGAGGAAGGAAGGGTGAGAACTGGGCCGAAGCTCCGTGTCACAGGCATTTGCGACGTGCTGAAGGATGCTCCTTGAGATGGGCCAATCTTGGTTTCAATCTCAGTTTTGGAGGTTGTGTGAAATTCAGTTTCTTTCTTGAGGAGGCCAGCAGTTGGTTTGGGGCTTTCCCTGAGTGGGAGGGGTGATGACTAGAGTCTTGTGCTCCAAACTGAGAGATATACAGTTTCTACAGTGGTCTCTGTGGAGAAACTAGTGAAATCTCTGAGCCCCCCGAATAAGGCTGAAATGACAATAGCCTCAAACTTGAATCTAGCCTCAAAACCTAACGTGGGATTACATATCAACTTTGATCCTAACCCATATTCAACCTCAATCCAAATCACAACTCAAACTCAACCCTAACCTCAAATCTAAACATCTCAATAAATGAACCCCCAAATAAACTTATCCTCTAAACTAACCCAGCCCTGTTTCTAGAGCTAATCTTGGAATTAACTCATCCCCATTCCTAACCCTACAGTTAAACCTGACTCTAAATGTAAGTTCAACTTGAACCACAAACGTAAAGTTGAGCTTTATCCTGCTTTTTCCGATTATTCATCCATGCCTCCATTTAAAAAGTCTTTATTGGGAGCTTACTATGTGCTGGGCACTGTTCTAGGCAGTAGGGATATAGTGGCAAACAAGTCAGACAAGGTACCTGCACTTGTGGAGCTTCCACTCTAGTGAGGCAAGGCAGAAAAGAAATACACGGAAGAAGGCGGCAGTAGGTAGGGCTATGAGGAAATAAGATAGGGCCATGTGATAAGAGTGGCAGAGAACTACTTTAGACACAGTGGTCAGGAAAGTCCTTTCTGAGTAAATGGCATTTTAAGCTGAGACTCAAATGACAAGAGTGGACAAGTGAAGGTCTGGGGGAGAAGCATTCCAGGTAAAGGGAACAGCTACTGCAAAGACCGGAAGGTGGAAATGAGCTGGGGGTGTTGAAGAACAGAAAGGAGGCCAGCCCGGCTGGAGCAGAGATAGTGGGAGGGAGGTGGGAGATGAGGTCAGAGAGCAGGGGCAGGGGCCCGATCATGCAGGGACCTGCAAGGACGGGTAAAGCACCTGAATTTTACTCAACCATGGGAAGCTCTGGAGGGTGTCAGGGTGTGCACATGTTGCGTGGGGGTGGGGGAAGGAGGGAGGGAGGTCTGAGGTAGAGGTGATTGCATTTACATTTTTAAAAGATCTTTGTGGCTCCTGTGTTTAGACTGGACTGTAGTGGGTAACATTGCAAGCAGGGACACCAGTTAGGAGGCAACTGCAGTAATCCTGGGGAGAAGATGGTGGCCACCATGAAGATGGAGAGAAGTAGACAAATTTGGAATATATTGGGATATATTTCATGGGTAGAATTGACAGAACCAGATGATGGATTGGATGGATGGTGGTGGGGTGGAAGACGGGGAGACTGGGAGAGAAGCAGGATTCTGATGGGATGGGAGAAACAGAAGTTCAATTTTGGATTTAAGTTTAAACCTATTGGACAGACATGCAAGTCTTGGATAACATTCAAGCCTTGCCAAGAAATGTCACTTGGCAGTCGTATATATGAGTCTAGATTTCAGAGGCAACGTGAGAACTAGAGAGTCAACAATGGGAACTGTTGGCATGAAGAAAGCCATGGAATTGGAAGAGATACCTTATCTTACGCATCCCCCTAAGATTCCTTCAAAGTGTTTGTTTTCCCTCAGGATAAATGCAGTGTATCTCCCATCCTAAATTCCAGAAGCAGCAGCCTCTTGCTTCCAGAAGCAAAATCCTCCAGACTGTTTCCTTCTGAATTCTCACTGGGATTTAACCTCCCTGGATCCGATTCCCTACCCAACAAAGGATGTTTCTACCAATCCATTTCACAGTATTTTATGGAACTCCTCAAATCCTCTATTTCACTTTTGAAAGCAACTTCCTCTGGTATTTTGAAACCTGGCTTTTCCCTAATGATGTTCCTTCTGTCTTTGGTGAAGGCTGCTCTTTCTTCCACACCCATCACTAGGAGCAGGGGGGCAGAGGAGAGGCCACTGGTCTCCTCTCTCCCCTCTGCATCATTGATAACCTCCTCCCCTCTTGAAGTCCATGCCTTTTGCATTTTCCACATTCTTCTGGTCTTCACAGCACAATCTTCACCATCTCTACCATGTGCTTAACAATTTGTATATCTAGATAAGTTTTTCTTCATCTCTCATTCCCTTCCTGATATTCTACCAAGAAAATCTTGAAAAACTTGATTTGGGTAAACTCAATGGTCTCATTCTTGGGTCTTTCTCCTAGGCTGCCAAGCACTGCAGGAGAGAGTCATGTCCTCATAAGAGGCCTACTACTAATCCTGACCGTCTAACCTCAGAAAGCCCTCAGTGTTCCCTAATCTTTGTTTGTTGATTCCCTTGTTCTTCTCCTGCAGGTGATGTTCTAAATCTCCACGGTGATGCTATCATCTTTTTATTGAACTTAAGGCCATCCAAGGTGGATCTCTTTACTGCTTTCTTTTCCCTTCACTTTGTTTCCTTTTTCCTTTCTTCTCGATGCAGAGAAGGGCTCTTTCTCCTGTCCAAGGCTGATTCTTTGTACTCTTTCCCACTTCCCTATGTTTACCATACTCTTTCCCGCCTTTCTTTTGTCTTCAGTATCTTTCTCTTTTCATGTGCCTTCATTTTACATACTCAACTTTATTTCTTGAAAATAAAAAGGCTTCCCTGGACTTTCTCCTGTAAATGTCCATCCAACTCTCACCCTCCTTTTCTGTGTGATGTCTCAAGACACTAGCCCCCTAACCAACCACTTTTTCGGGAACTGGTAAAATTTTCCTCACTGTAAAATTCGTGGGTTGAGCTAGAGATGATACTGTTACCTTCAGTATTCACCATTCTATGCCTTTGTACCCACCACCTCCTTTTCCTCACCTCCCACTCATTCCTTAACCTACGTAAAGCGATTTCTGTGCCTCTGGTAAGTGGAAACTGTTTTCTCAAAATCTGTAATCGTCTAGTTCCTGAACCCAAAGGATCTTTTGAACTCTCAACTACCAGATTTCTTTGAAGCATCAGATGTGGCCACCCAGTCTCTGCTTGGCATACCTCTCCCTTGCCCTACTTCTCTGACTGCTCCCCCGACCTCTCTCCTTTATTGGTTCCTCTTCCTTTGATTATCCCCAAGGCTCTTCTGGACACCCTCTCTTTTGGGGATCCTGTCCACTCAGAGGCTCCACCTCTACTGGAAAAGGAATGATGCCCAAACCTATGCCTCCAGCAGCCCCAACTTTTCTGTCAGGCTCCAGACCTGCTCACTGGAAATGTCCACCTGAGTGTCATGCTAACACCTCAAACTCAGCAGGACTTTCTTACTTTATTACTCTAAGCAGGTGCACCTCCTGTCATCACGTGTAGTTAGTCCTTGTCTGTATGTTGTTTCGTTAGACTGCAAGCCCTATGAGAGCAGTGACTTTATGTCATTTATATCCATTGTCTAGCAGAGCACCCTGCTCCTTTCAGGTGCTTAATAAAAATTTGATTGTATGTCTGAAATTAACTCATTTTCCCCTTAGCCACACACCTCCTTGGTTTAGGGTATTATCGTCTTTCCTATGCCCTTGGTTCAAAACTTGGAGTTATCTAAGACTCCTCTTCCCTCACTCCCACCATCCAATCAGTTGGCATGACCTAACGACTCATCCCTGTCAAAGTTTATAAAATCTGTTCCTTCCTTTAATGCCACTTGGAGTTATTGGGACCTAAGTAGAAAGTACACAAGTTTTGGAGTAAAATGAGTTTGACGCTAACTCCACTACTTTTGAGCTGTGTGACCTTAAGCAAGCTATGGTACGTTTATGAGCCTCAGTTTCCTCATCTGTATAATGGAGATCCACCACTTCCCCTTTGGACAGTTGCCGGCAGGATTCTGACATTAGGAAAAGGGCTTGACATGGTTAACACATAGTATGCGGCCCCCAAAATGGCAGTTATTTTTATTCCTTGCCTGTACACCTGCAGCACTCCCCTGTACTCCCTCTTCTTCACAGCTGTCACAGTGCCACTGCTCACAGATAAGGTCCAAATCCCTTACCTTGACATTCTGTGTCCTTTCTTCAGCACATGCTCCCTCACACCTGTGCTTCATCTACCTCAGGACACTTGTCTTTCCTGTTTTCTGACTCCTGGCCTCTGCTCAAGCTGCTTCCCTCCTCTCCCGGGCCCTTCCATTCCCTCTCCCACAGAAATCCTACCCATTCATCAAATGCCCTCTCCCCCCTCAGAGACCCCCGGGTGCTTTCAGCCGGAATCCACCTCCCCTTCCCCTTTTTGCACATCCACTGTACCTTACTCGTTTTTACTCAGCATGCCTTGAATCAGTTGACTAGGTATGGGCCTGCCTCCCCTATTGGATGGCAAACTTGAAACAGAGTTTGCATTTATCTTTGGGCTATTCGATGCTCAGCTGAACTGCGCTGAATAGAGTCCCTCCCAGACCCTTCTAACTTAATCCAAACCTGCCCCAACCCAATTCCCCAGCTGACCCTATTCAATCTCACCGGTCTCATTCCCAATTCCGTTTCTCTAACTGAAACCCAACGCATCCCCCTCTGAGAACTGATTCCTCTTTCCAGGTCTAGAAAGCGAGATATGCACACTCCTACCTCCCCGGTGTTTCATGGTAGGCACTGAGTCACCCCTTGGGGATCCCTGGTTCCTCCTCCCCACCCCCACCATGGAGGACAGGATGCCTGCCGCCTGGCCCCAGGGGGTCAGAGGAAGCCAGGGCCTCTAGGGTTCAGTATTTTTATCAGCCTAGGAAATTAGAGACACAGAGCGGAAACCGTGTGGTCAGAGAAAGTGAACAGCCCTCATCTCAGGGGAACCCCCAACAGGGCTGGGGGCCAGACACCAGGGAGAGACGCTGAAAAGAGGGAGGTCTGGGGGGCCAGGTATCAGGGCTTGTTTTGCTTTGGTTTTATGTGACTCTTGCAGAAGGGCAAATGATGTGCTAAAAAACCAGACAAAAGTCTGCTGGACGAAGGCACAAATTTGGACACCAAAGTTTTCTGTTGCTCACCTCTCAACCCCCAGCTTAGGGGTCCTAACCCCAACCCCGCCTCCACTCCCAGCCTGAGCTCTTTGCATGCCACTTCCGAAATCTCCGGCCTGTGAGAGGAACCGGACGCCTGGGTTGCTCACAGCTCGCAGTCTCTTCTCTGAATCACAGCAGCTTCCTCTCACAGGATCTTTCTCACCAGCCCTTCCTCCTCCTGCCCCCTGAACATCTGCCTGGTCCCTCGGAGACCTGGGGTCCCTTGGCTCTCTGTCTTCTCCAAGGGCCTCACACCCGCCCCATGTTTCCATGCTTCCAGAGGCTTCCCCTCCCTGTCACCTCTTGCCCTCCACTTCCACTCCTGGGATTCTCCTGTGTAGACCGGCATTCCATTCCAAACCTGAAAAACAAGCTCTGATTCATGATTCTCTGATGCAGACAACGTGCAGACTGTGCACGTGCCAGCGCATGCCTGTACTCTCCTTAGTCCGGCCCTTTCTCTTTGCTGAGTTCCTGCTGTGTCCTGCTGTGTCCTGCTGGTGGCGGTGGGGTCTGGTGCTGTCTGCAAACTTCCTACCCCAGTTCCCGGGAGCTGAAGTGGGGACTGAGTATGAACAGTGGAAGGGAGGGTGCCCTCCGCCACCCCCCACCTTGGGAATCCTGGACCCTCTCCCTCTACCCTCCAGGCCCTTGCCTCAACCTCAGGAAAAGGGGATGTTTATCTGGAAGCCCAAGACTGGGCTGCCCAGAGATGAAGCCCAGGTTTGGGATGGGGGCAGAAGCTCGATGGAGGGAGCCGAGAATCGGGGCCCTAGAGGAGGAGAGACGGGACTGAGAAGCTAGAGGCGAGGGATGGCCTCGGGTGTGGATCCCTGGTTGCCCAAGAACAGACAACCCAGGTTACATAATTTGTCTCTTTCCACTTCCTTCCCCTGCCCCTAATTTTAGCAACCGAAATTCCACTCCCCCACAGGGCTCTTCCTCCATCCTTTCTGCTTCTATCCCCCATCCTCCCACAACCTCCTCATGGTCCCCCAGCTCCAGCTGCCCCCAATTCAGATCATTCAGTGACTCAGCAGAGGGAAAGCCCTGTGCTGGGGGAAGGGGGTGTTAAGTGGGGAGGAGGATGTGGTTCTGGCTGGGGAGGGGAGGGAAACTGGTTTTGTTCCCCTTTTTGCCTCTGTTCACATCTATTTCTCCAACCGCTGACTGAAGAGCGGAGAGGAGCCCAGTGTAGGGAGTGGAGAGACTGGAGGGCAAGCTGGGCCTTCTTAGGGCCGCCCTTGTGGGCGGGTGGGCAGGCAAGCAGGGGGCTCCTGGTCTCCAGCTGAGGGCACGAGTTAGGGTGTGCGTGCATGGTGCAGGTGTGCAGGAGCTGTGGGTTTGGGCAGGTGGAGTGGGAAAGGAGATGTTATGGGTGATGAAAACCACAGTGATGGAAAAAGGCAGAGGAGACACCGGGAGCTAGATGTGGAACCAGGTCTTATTAGGAAATGGCAGAGTCAAGGAACAGTGGTGGTGGCCCGCCTCCCCCAACCCCTGCTCATTACAAGTTTTGCTCCCGCCCCACATCCTCTGCCGTTCAGCACTGGTCTCCTAACCTTACCCTTCTTACTGCCCTGCACTTCCTGCAGTTTCTTGCTCTTTCCCTGGGGTCACTTGAGGGCCTCCGCATGGCGATTCAGGGCCTGAGAAAGGGCTGTCACAGCTCCCATCACTCGGCCCAGCTCCCAGGTCTCAATCTGGCTTCGGAATCGTTGCAGGAAGCGGTCGGGGTGCCAGCGGACCTGCTGGACCCTCAAGTACCTCCTCAGAGCCCCCTGCTCCTCCAAGGGAGGGCCCCTGGCCACCAGGGCTGCAGCCATGGCCTCTGGGTCTCCTCCGCCAGGGCAGGGCCAGGGCACATCACCGAAGCGCCAGAGTCTGCCCCTCCCTGCTCCTCTGGGGTGCTCTGCCCTGGGCCCGGCCCTGGCTGGCTCCGGCACTCGATCCCCGAGAGCCTCCTGTGCCCTCCTGGCTCGGCTCTCACGCAGTTCTTCCTCCTTGGCCCGGGCTCGCTCTCGGAAGAGCCGCTGCTCTTCCTCCTGCTGCCGCCAGCTCTGACCGGAGCCCTCAGCCCGTGGGGGTCGGCAGGCTCCCTCTGCTTCGCGCTGTTGCTGGCGCTTCTGGGCATGTTCCCGGGCCATGCGATCTGACCAGGCTGAGAAGGACTCGGGTTCCTGGGTCTCATGGGAAGCATCATCTGTTGGGAGGGTGGGAGGTGGTGGTAGCAGAGAGGCCATGAGAAGGTGACAGGCAAGAGAGGTGGGGCAGCACAGAAGAAGGGACCATAGGAAGCCGGTGGGAGCATTTGTGGAGTGGGTGTAAGAAAAGCAGCCAGTGGGGACGAAGGGCGGCTGTGGATGGAAATGGATTCCTTACCTTCCAATCTCCCAATGACCTCCTGCCACTCGTCCTCCAGCTCTCCCTGCAGCTTCTGTCTCCATTCCCGTTCCTTAGAGGCCTCATCTTCTTCCTCCTCTTCGGCAGAATCCCAGGGGGGTCCCCAGCCCAGAATTTGCCCTGGGGTCTCCCCATCCTTATTCTTTATTCCCATGGCAGAGGGACAGCGACTCAGCAGTGGCAGGAAGAAATCCGTGTAGGCTGTTTGTGGGACAGCAGTGAGCAAAAGTTAGCTGGAACTCTCACTCCTTGGTAGGGCCGCCATCTTGACTCCTACAGGTTACTTACTCTCTTGGTCTTAGAGCAATGAAAGGGTTGCCCACATGGATGCCTCCTGGGCGCTAGGAAATCACCATCACTGACAATTTTTTTTTTTTTTTTGGCGGTATGCGGGCCTCTCACCGTTGTGGCCTCTCCCTTGCGGAGCACAGGCTCCGGACACGCAGGCTCAGCAGCCATGGCCCACGGGCCTAGCCGCTCCGCGGCATGTGGGATCTTCCCAGACCGGGGCACGAACCCGCGTCCCCTGCATCGGCAGGCAGACTCTCAACCACTGCGCCACCAGGGAAGCCCCATCACTGACAAATATTTATTGATACTTTACCACATGAGTGATAAGTGTGGTAGTTTAAAATATCCCGACCTGCGTCTTCACAAACTAATTTAGTGTCCTGGGAGCTCTACTATGTCAATGACATTTTCTGGTCTGCCTCCAGCCACCTAGGGTGATGTCAAAACCCTTTGACTATGTATTCCATTTTTGGCTTGAAAATACTGTCACTTTATACCTCTCATTGTGTTTCTCACCCAAAACTATGTTCTCCAGACTGGGAAAATACTTGAACACCCTGATTTGTACCATTCTAAATATACAAATACTTAATACTTTTCTTTATATCACTTTTCAATAAGCTGCGTAAGATAAATATTTTCAAGGGAATTTCTCTCAGCCAGCCTTAGCCAGGGGATGCTGGGAGGGGGACGGAGAGGTAGAGAGTCCAGCCCAGTAATGAATTTGAGCCATAGAAATGTTCCCAGCAGCAGAGCAAACTCTTTCCAAATGACTGCTGACCTAGGGCAGGGGAACAGGGCTGAGATAGAGGGTTCCACTCAGGGCCTGGCTGACAGGAGGCTGGGGGCAAACAGGAGAGGGACTGACATTCCTGAGCTCCCCTCTTCCTGAGCCCTGACCTCAATGCATCAGCTGAGTGCCATGCTGCTCTCCTCACTGCCCACCCAGCATCCTACACCTGGCCAGCCTGCCACCTGCCATGGTCGCCAACCACCTCTGCACTCTCAGGACAGAGGAAGATAAGTGAGGCACCCTCCCTTCCTGTGGACCTAGTTTCTCTCCCGATGGCAGGAAGAAGTGGGCCAGCAGTCTTTAGATCTTTATTCAGTGGTGCTAGAACATACTGGCTACCTGGCAAAAGGATGAGAGAGAGGAAGGGTTGTCCTGTCACTTCCAGGAAGGCAGAAGATAGAAGGGTCCAGCCTTGGCTGGCCAAGGTCCACTGCCCCCACCCATCTCCTGGCACACCTGAGCGTCACCCAACCCAAATCACATCAAAACGAGGGGTGGGGGCACTTCTCTTTAGTACTGACGTGACCTGTCACAAGCCCTCCCAACTTGTCCCTCCCAGCAAGTACCTGGTCTTGTCTTTCAAAGGCTTATATCCCACCAGGGCTCACAGCAGGTGTGAGGGTGGGTGGAAGGTTTTTAAATTCATAGGTTTTAAGGGGTAAGGCCTCCAAATATAAAACATTATGAGTAAAATCTGGTACAGAATATTAAACAGCCACTAAAAATTATGTTTGTGTGTGGAAAAAGCTGGCTACAAAACTGTACATAGGATCCAATCACAACTCTGTGAAAACGAGACCAAATCCCATGCTTGAAAAAGATAGACTGGATGGAAATATGTAAACATTCTAGTCTCTGGGTGGTAGACTATGGGTGGCTTTCCTCCTACCTTAACTGATATTTTAATGTGAAAGGGACATAATTAATATGAATTTTTTTCTTTTTAAAGACTAAAGAATAAATTTAATCACTGTTAACAGTTTGCTGTGGTCCCTTCTAGTCTTGTCTTGGTTTATATAAACACACAACACACAATTTCTTTTCAGTTACGCGACCATACTACTATATATTGTTTGGCAACTTGCTTTTTTCATTTTAACACCTCATTTATATTTTCCACAGGAGTATACACAGTATACCTCATTCTTTTTTATGACTGTGTAGTGTTCCACTGTGTGCATGAAACAAATCTTCCCACCCCCAATAGAAAGACTTTGTTTCCAAAAATGATCAGTCTTATGTATGTGTCTTTGTGGACTCCTTACAGTACTTCTGTGGGGTAGATTCTCCGAAGTGGAATTTCTGAGTCAAACGTGCAATTTTGCCAAACTGCTTTCAAAAAGTTTGTGCCATCAAGAATATATGAGCACCTGATGAGGTTATAGCTTTATCACTTTCAGAAATCTTTTTATGTATGCGATAAAGAATATTATTCAATTACTCTTGAAATGAACTAGGTAATTATCAAAGGTAAAAAAAAAAAATATATGAGTGCCTGTGTTGTCCTTTACCAAAGCTGAATATCCCCAACCCTTTAAATTTTGCCCATCTGATAGATTAAAAAAATGACTTTATTAATGAAAAATTTCATATTCATATTCTTTGTCTACTTTCCCCTGGAAATTATACGTGTAGATATGAGAGCTCTTTATATAGTATAGATACCAACCCTTCGTGTCTGTGTCACATATATTGTAAATATTTTCTCTCATCCGTCTTTTCAAAATTGTAACGTAGTTAAACCTGTATCAGTATTTTCATTTTACAGCTTTTGACTTTATTTCATTCTTAGGAAGGTTTTTCTCCACTCCAAGATTATGCCCTTGTGTGTTTTCCTACTATATTTCTAGAAATATAAAAAAAAGGAAAAAAGTACAAAGTATAGTATGATAAGCAACCCTATTCCTACCACAAGGTATGTTAATATATTTTCATTTTGTAACATCATTAAAAAAAAAAATCATAGATAAAGCTAAAGTTTTCTTGGATACTGTCTTCCAAGTTTTATTCCCCTCAGGGAAAACCCTCCCATGAATTTCCTGTCACATATAGGTGTTTAATCTGCTGTAATTTACTTTTAAGTCAGGTGTAAGGTAAGACTATTTTTCTCCAGAGAAGACAAATGGTCCAGTATCGTTTATTAAATAGTTCACCACCACCCCCTCCAGTGATTTGAAACACCAACTTTACCACCAATTTAGCAGTATAGATCAACTTTTTCCTTATGTTCTCTAATTAACATGTTGTGCTTTTATATTGGGAAAAATAAATGTGAAAAAAAAGCTTTGTGGAGTAAAAATGTACTTCTTCTTAGGGATGGAAGCACTGTTCTTCTCCTCCCCGTAATGAGACATGATTTCTACATTAATGAGATGTTCATACTAATTGGTACAAAACACTTTTCAAAAATGCCGGACCAGAAGTTTATATTAAGTGACGACTGAGACAGAGGAAGAAAAGGTAACAGTGGGTGGGGTGGTTGGAGAGGGCTTCCAGGAGGAGGTGGGGACTTACACTGGGCTGTGAAGGGAGAATAATCTAGCAAGGTGGAAAACTTAGTAGGGCGGACAAGAAGGCGACAGGCAAGAGGCAGATAAAAAAACAAGCATGTTTGTTGAAAACATGCTCGGGGTCACTGAAGTCAGAGTCACGAAGCAGGAGTCTCGGGTTTGTGGGCTCGCCGTGGGAGGTAAGGTTGGAAAGCAAAGAGAACATAAACCGGACAGCTCAGTCATCTGCAAAGCAGGGCCACGGCCTACTTCTACTGAGCAGATCAAAGTGGGTAATGGATGGGAAATGTCTAATACTGTGCCAGCACAGGTGCAGTGAATGTTACATTAAAAAAAAAAGAAAACAAACACACAAGCTGGCTTTGTACTTATTCTTTTTGCAAAGACTGTGAGAAAACGACCCCGTTTCTCAATGTTCACTCATTCTTGCTGTATGTAGAGAATGGCTGTTGTTGGACTAAGGTGTGTTTATACAGGGGTCTCTGACAGCTAAGACCACCTCCCCATGAGGTGTTACCAAAAGCCTCAAAGGTAGTAGCCATTCACTGGCATCTCACTAGGTGTGACAACCCAGCCCAGCCAATTCAGCGTGAACTGGCACATCCCTTGAACATGGGCACTGAAGGGAACCTACCCTCCCCCAGGAGATTCTGGGTCATTTCATCTGTTCAAAGGAAATATCTACATTTTAAGGCAGAGTGGTCTCTTGAGACAGGTCTTTCTAGCAAGGAGTTAGAAGGCCACCTGGTGGTAGGGCGGGCAGGGGACCAGGAGGAAGGAAGGCCTGAGAGGGCTTGGGAGTGACCTGAGTGTAGGTGAGATTTCAGCAAGGTCCTGAACCTTCTGGGCCCTGCTTTCCTCATATGTAAATGGAACCTTAATGTCATTCTCACATGCTTCTTAGAATTCAGTACAATGAAGGAAGCACCTACCATACTGTAAGAGACATTTCTGTTACTTAAAAAGCCTTAATTGAATAACACAAGAATAAAAATAACAATACTTATCATCTAGTGAGGACCCAAACTGCCAAATACTTGCCTCACTTACTCGCCACAACCTCCATTTTAGAGAAGCAAATTAGGTTCATAGAGGCTAAGGTGCATGTCCCTGTCACACAGTCTGTAAGTGGCAGAGCTGGAGCTTGGATGGGGTCTGAGGTCAGCCTCAGGGCACTCTGCTCTGTTGCCATGTACAATGTCAACTGCCTGCGCTTTGTAAACCTCCTCTCTTTGTTCTCAGTTAAAAAAAAAATCTGAACAGGGCAGCCTATCTCACTTATGTTAGGGGAATTAAAGAAAAGGGGATTTTTGACTATATGGGGGAGGTTTCGGGGATGTGGGTGAGGTTCCTGTATATTCGTGGGGAGCTGTGGGATGATAATAGCAACCAAACTGAGTTCAGGTTGTTCATCCCAACCTAAAGGTTTTCATCTAACGTTCTTACTATAGAGGGAAAATCTCTAAAAGGGGAAAGGGGTTTCACCTGTTATTTTCCTAGGAGGGCTGTACCTCTGCAGAGCTGCCTCCGCTGCCACTAATGTATCAACAAGTCCCCATCTGAAACCCTCAATATCAAAGGCTTTCCAGAATGCAGATATTTTGGGGCTTTGATAGAGTTGATCTGAAAGTATACATATAGTTGACCCTCCATATCCTCAGGTTCCGCATCCACAGAATCAACCAACCATAGACCTAAAATATTCAGGAAAAAAAGTTCCAGAAAGTTCCAAAAAGCAAAACTTAAATTTGCTGCTTGCCTGCAACTATTTACATAGCATTTACATTGTATTAGGTATTTTAAATAACCTAGAGATGATTTAAAGTATACAGGAAGATGGTTTGTAGGCTATATGCAAATACCATGTCATTTTATAAATGGGACTTGAGCATCTGTGGATTTTGGTATCTTGGGAGGGGGATCCTTGAACCAATCCCTCTTGGATACCAAGGGACAACTGTACACTGTATATTATGTAGCCCAGGAGAGACTGGGTAGCCCCAGTAACCAAACACGTGAATGTTTCTGCAGTGAAACATGAATATTGACATCAGTAGGATAAAAACATCATAAATAGCCTAGCTTTAGTTTATGTTAGGTTTTGTTACCAAATGAGTTTGGTGGCAGACTGATGAAAAATGCTTGGTTCTCAGAGTGTTTCTGAGTTTCAGAACTGTGGGTGAAAGAGTATGGGTCTGTTGATAACCACAGGAACAATGGCCAGTAGCTAGAGTGTTTGTCATGTGCCAAGTGCTCTAATTATGTACTGTGTCAGCTGATTCTCAAAACATACGTCACAGCATGGGTGCTTTGAACACAGGCGTTATTACTGTATAATTCTATAAAGTATCACACAAGTTAGAGTATAGGCAGTCTAGTTAGGCTGCCTGGGATACAACCCTTGCTCTTAATAGCTATGTGACTTTGGCAAAGTACTTAAACTTCTCTGTGCTGTTTCCTCATCTGAGAAATGGGGGATGATGTTAGTATTTATTACCTTCATAGGGTAGTTGTGAGGATTAAATGAGTTGCTTTGTGAGAAGTGTCTGGCACACAGCAATGGTTGCTATTATTTAATTTTGCAGATGGGCAAATGAAGCATCAGGCAAGTTTAGAAACTTGCCAAGAATACACAGCTATTAAGTGTGGAGCTGGGATTTGAACCGAGGCAATGTAACTGCAGAGAGTACCCTCTATCCTGCTTTTCACACTACAGGCAAACAAGCAGTCAAGAGACAAAGTAACTACTAATCTAGAGAGATGTGTAATTTGAATACTAGTTGCTGTTTGGGGAATGTTGGGATCTTCAGACAATGGTAGCTCAATAATGTAAAGGTGCAAATGACAGCCAAAAGCCAACTTGGTCAACTATTTCCCTAAGTCCCATAACCAAATAACTAGCTTATTTTTCAACCATTGGCCTTCATCTCAGACCCCACCAGTTGCTCATGACCTTGTTCCCCACGAAGCAGACTCACCATCAGGGCCCTGGCGGGCAGCAGCATGCAGCGCTGTGTCCCCGTGGCGGTCCTGGTGGGCAGGGTCAGCCCCAAGCCGAAGAAGCAGGCACAGGGCAGGGGCATCGTGGCGGGCGCAGGCCCGGTGCAGTGGTGGAGGCTGCCCAGCATCTACATCAAGGCCTGGGTGTCGCTGGAGGAGGGCTTGGGCCCGGACCAGCCGTCCTGCAGACAAATAACGACGGAAGCGACGCTCTCGGCGTTGGCGTCGGGAAGTGGAGGCCATGGAACTCTCGGGCTGAGGAAGAAGGATAAACAGGCAGCAGTCAGGACCCCAGCCTTGGATGGCCCCTCCCCCTCCATCTCTGACATTCCCTGTTTCTCCCTTCGGTTCCCCATTTCTTCTTACATTTTCAGCAAGAGATGAGGCCAGTCCTAACCCTCATCCATTTTCCAGGTGATAGGTTTGAAAACAATTTTGAGGGGAGCTGGGGTCACATTTTTTTTTAATGTGAAATTTGAGAAAAGGATAAATGATTACTTAGAGGCTCATTAGTCCAGGTAAATTTTTAATAAAGGACTTTGTTATATAATAAAGACAAATAGAGACTGATGGGGGAAATTTTTATCAATAGAAATCTGAATTTTAAAAAGTCACAATTTCAAATAATGATCTAGAAATTGAATATAATGTACCCGGCAGACAGATGTAGAGGCTTCTCCCTCTGGGACTTGGGGGGAGGGGTTACTCATCAGACCTGCCCCCCGCCCCCTAAGTACCCCCGGAGCAGTAGGCCCGAAGCCTGTGTTTAAGACGCTCCGAGGAAGGGAGGCGGGAAGGGCGGAGACACTCTAGACTGACGGAAATGGCGCAAGCCGAGACGCAGGTAAAGGGCGGAAATGAACTGTGAGGCGCGTTACCGGATGTCGTTCCTCCCCGAGGGGGTGGGAGGTGTTTCCTTGGCCTTAGCCTCCGGGGGGAAACTAGGGAACTTAAGATAAAGGGTCCGTCTGAAACCGGAAGACTGGACGACAGGCGAGAAAAAGAAAGAGCAAGGGCTCTTTGGAGGTTTAACCCCGCTTCCGCCTACTGGGAGGAGAGAGGAGATGGTTCAGTGATAGGCGAAAAGATGAGAAGAGAGAAAACAGGAGAGATAAAGACAGGATAAAAATCACAGTGAAAATGAAAAATCAAAACCACAGTGAGGCCAAGAAAGGGACAGAGCATAAAAGAGAAAAACACACGAAGCAAAAGACAAGGAAAACAACCGCAGGACAAAGCAAGTGAGGTGAATGGAGAAATTTGGAATTGGGAAAGGTGTAGAAAAAGGAGATGGAAATGGGAGGGAGAAAGAGGAAGAGAAGTTGTAAGAATTCAGAGAAGCCCAGCATACTCTATTCCCAACACACCACGCATGATAATTTCCTTACCTCCTCACCCATTCTCAATCCCTCTATGCCTCCTTCTCTCTCAGATACTCCTCTCCTCTCGGCCCCTGCCCCCATTCCTAGACCTTCCAACTGGGAAAGCCCTGCACCTGCTGTGAAGTTAGCAGGAAGCTTTGGACCTGGTCTCTGCTGCCCCCAGGCGGTCCTTCTGGGTACTGCCAGAGTGAGAGGTGGGAGAGGAGGACCAGCCGTCAATGGGAGGATCAGTTTGGGGGAGACACCCGGTGCAGGAGGCTGAGCGAAAAGGGGAGCACTAAGACCCAGGGGTAGTGGAAGGCTGCAGCAAACAGCTGGAGGAGGAGGAGGCGGTGTGGGGGGAGGGGAAAAGGGGGAGCCATCTGGTACCTTGGTAGCTTCCGAAACGGCATCGGTCATAACGACAGAAATGGCCAGTCAATCACAGGGTATCCAGCAGCTCCTGCAAGCCGAGAAGCGGGCGGCTGAGAAGGTGGCAGATGCCAGAAAGAGTGAGTCTCCTCATTTCGCCCTTAGGAATCTGGAGAGAAAATTGGGGTGGAAGGACAGCAAACATTTGAGTCCTTAGGATAACCCAAGGCTGGTGGGGCAGGGGGAGGGAGGCTGGGGGCGCTTATTAGGAGGGAAGAAATGGGTGGCTCTCAGAATCTAGTTCTTGGCTGGCTGAGAGAAGGCACTAACTTTTGGGGAGGGACTGACCCCTGCTCTCACGTTTTGTGTGTGTGGGGGGTCTACCCCCACTTTCAGTCCTTTCTCCTGCCTCCAGGGAAGGCCCGGCGTCTGAAGCAGGCAAAGGAGGAGGCACAGATGGAAGTGGAGCAATACCGCAGAGAGAGAGAGCAGGAATTCCAGAGCAAGCAGCAGGCAGTGAGTCGTGGGGGAGGCTGGGATGGGACCCCAGGGTGCAAGTTGGTGGGTATATCTGGTGAGGTGTGTACAGGGTGATTCCACAAGAAAATAAGGTAGTAAAGGGCTGAAGGGGACCTGATGAAGACCATGATATTGGTCAAGCTTTGTGATATGTAAGAGAGTCTGGGAGTTTTGAAGGACTTGTACAGCTTGTGGAGGTGGGGGGGGATTGCCACAGTCTCTGTAGAGTATGATGATATTTGGGGTGGAAGGCAGAGTTTTATGGGCATGGGTGGTGACGTGGTGGGGATGGTATGGTCTGTTGTAGGGTGATGCTGCATGTCAGGTCTTAGGGGAGAGGGCATTTTGTTGGTCTCTTCAGTGTCTAGATATTTCCATGGATGGGAGTGGTTTTGGAGAGGGCCTTTCTTCCTGGTCTTGCTCCAGGATCCTTCCCTCCACATGCGTGGATGCTTCTTTCTCTGTTTCTGCTTTCTCCTTTCTGTTTTCCACCCTTTCTCCCACCCCCCAGGCCATGGGCTCCCAAGGGAATCTGTCAGCTGAGGTGGAGCAGGCTACAAGGCGCCAGGTGCAGGGCATGCAGAGCTCCCAGCAGAGAAGCCGCGAACGTGTCCTGGCCCAGCTTCTTGGCATGGTCTGTGACGTCAGGCCCCAGGTCCACCCCAACTACCGGATTGCTGCCTAGGACTCACCCTAGGGCCTGACTCCTCCTGCCAGTTCCCTCCTGCAAAGAAATCCCCAAGTCAAAATCAACTCCCACCATAATCCTTTCTCTCCCTTGCATTACCTAGAAATTCTAGGAAGCAGGATCCAATAATTCTCCTGTGAAATTTATAAATATCTTGCTCAGACCTGAATCTCCTTATTGTTCTTTCACTGGGAGCTTGGAAACTGCCAAGTCACCCTCACCCAGCCCCTCTGTGAAATTTGTAGCATGGAGAAGTAGGGATGTGGAAAACACTCTGACTTCAGAGCCTGGCAGGCTCAGGTCCCTCTTCTGACCCTGCCACTTGCTGGCTGGGCAACAAGAGCAAGCTACTTAAACTGTAACCCCAGTGTCCTTTGCAAGGTTGGAATAATAATAATAATGCCTACCTTGCAGGGGTGTTGCATTGATTAGGAATCATTCTATAAAGAGCCTAGCATGGTTTCCAGCGTGTAGTAGCTGTGATTCAATAAATGGCAAACCTGTAATATTATTACTACCCTCTGCCCACCTGAAACCTAAACACAGCTGTTTTCTCACTTCTGTCTGTGGCTTTGTAATTCTACTCATTCATTCTGTGACCCTAGAAATTCTCTAAAAAATTGGTTCTTCCCACCTCTCTTTCCCCAGAGACCTTATTATCTCTGAAAAGATGAAATGATGGCCTCGTTTAGCCTCTCTTCTGTGGTTCCAGAAAGATGTTTGCATTTCTTAGCCTCTCTTTCTGTCTCTCTTAATTTGGTCTTTCTCTTTATTGGATTTCCCCGCTTTTCCTGTTTCCCCAAAGACCCATCAGATGCTTATTACTGCTTCCTGAGATCTAAAGTGATGCTGTGTCCCCTCATGTGCATGGCCTTCCTTTCTACATCCTCAACACCTTACTTTCCCTTTGTAACAATAAAAAAGTGTCAATAAAATAATTATGGGCAAATCAATTGCTGGGTGGAATCAGCCTCCTTTTGCTTCATCATTTCTCAGTCACTCTTTTTCCTTGTTTATGTATTCCTCAAACACCCAGAAGGTGTTGGAGCTTTGAGAAACAAAAGCAAATGGTACATTATTTTTTCTCTAAAGTGAGAAACACGTGGCTCCTCCTTTGTGAACCTGAGGACTATAGATGGTAACTGTAGAGAAGAGCTGGGGTGTAGGAACAAACACTCTGCCCCTTACCTTGCTTTATTTTCCTTCATAGCACTTATCGATACTTGACATGTTTATGTGTTGTCTACCCTGTTATGTGAACTCTGTGAGGACAGGGCTGTTCACTGCTATGTCCCCAGATCTTAGGATAGCACTAGGCACAGAACAGGCAGTTGATAAATACTGTTGAAAAAGATTGATATTGTGGGTTTGAAAAACTGCGCTTCTGTAACATCATCCTTGGATCACTGTTATTTCTTTTCGCCACAGAAAACGAGCCTACTTCACCAAGCACTTGAACCAGTGAGGTAATCTGTAGTGTGTATTTATTAACCAGACTCTTTAAGAAGGGAGTCAGGATACAGTAGAGAATAAAGAGGTGTTTACATCCTGGCTCTGTCACCTTACTAGCTGTATTACTTTAGACATGTTGCTTTATTTCTCTGAATCTGTTTGCTTGATATAGCATGGGAATTAATGGTACACCTTGGTGTTAAATGGTTAAGTGTGATAACAGGTAAAGGGCCAAACGTCTGTTGTCAGTTTTGTTAAGTCACATATGACTTCTGTAGCATACTAAAGCGAGGCGGGAGATAGCAAATGTTTCATTCAGGAAAAAAATCCAGGCTGAACCAAGGGGCTATTGGGGACAGGGCTAAGCACATTCTGGTAGAATTAACAACATTTATAAAAAGTTATTTAACCCTCAAGCCCTACCGTTTATCGTTAACATTTCGGGCAGAATCTAGACCCTGTCCCCCACTCAGTGGATTCAGAACCCCTTCCTGATTCCACCCCACGCCCACGAACCTCAGGGCACTTAAGGCATCAGCTACATCGGCCAACATTACTTTAAGCAAACGCCGTCCACCGGCTCCAGGGGTGGGGAAAGGGTAGGGGTAGGACTCGTGAGCACGACTCACTTCCCACACCTGGGGCCGGTCTTTAGCTCCAGCGCCAACGCCCCCAGGTCACCTTGACTACCGGGCCAAGGACCCCGTGGGAACTCGAAATCCCGCCACCTTGGGTCCTCCTGCGCCCACGGAGGGGTGCCCAGAGAGAAGGCCTGCGTGGCAAGAACGTAAATGAAGAGAGAGGCGCGGAAAAGAGCAGGACAAGAGACAAATGATAACAATGGGGAGCATGCTAGTTTCCTTTATGCCTTTTGTTACTGGTAGTAGCGGAGGAGTTAGGAGTGGCTTAAAAAAATTTTTTTTTCCACCCAGGCATTTTCTAAAGGCAACCCTGGAGCGCGCGGAACTATAGAACCGTGGAAGGTCCTTCTTCCGGTCCCTTACGTCTGCGCGGTAGTAAGGCGGGAGGCTGGGGTAGAGGGAAGCCGGGAACCGGAAGTGAAGGCAGGTTCCCTCCTTCGTCGCTGTTGCCGCCGCCATACGCCTTCGCCTTGCTCAGGTAAGCTTTGGCCTTCGGCACCATCCGCCTCCATCTGCGTTTCTCTGCGGCCATCCTGTCACACGGCCTCCTAATAACCCTTGTACAGGCTATGGTCTGGTCGCTGGAGTCTGATTAGGTCGTTACTTCCATCACTTGCATCCCTCGAGATCAAGAAACTTTGGGGGGAGGTAGGGAAGCCAGGGGGGCCCAATCCAAGATGGTGGCCCCGGCGCCATTGTGCTTCGTTTGCTTCTCGCTCTTTCGGTGGGACCCTCGGTTACCTGGAACCGAGCGACAGTGAGAGGCGGCGCTAGGCGTCTTCTGGTCCTGGGCATTTGCAGAGGGCGGGGCTCTTCTCACTTTCCCGCTTATCTCTCGGTCATCGGTCCGCGGTGGAAATGGAAGAAGTACTGATTTGTGGGCCTAGTTGGACTTTCCTCACCTCGGACTGCCCACCATTATCTGGAGTGTTTTCCAGATGTTTACGAGTGGTGTCGTCGTGTGTTTTCGGAAATGAGCTACACCTTGTAGTAACATAACGGTGATGGGAGGTCACTTGGTAAAGCTTCTGTTAGTCGGAACGAGGATACATCTTTTTTAATTATTGTGTTCTTTTTAATTCATCGTATGATGGAGGAGTGGGTTTTTTCCCTGCCGAGCCATTTCTCTAGGCCTCTCCCTCCGCCATTAATTACACAAGGCGTTCTTAAGCACCAGAAGGAGGTTATTGAGGAGTGGGAGGCTGGAATGCTGCGAGAGGTGGATGGCAGCCACATGATGTTTTCATTTTGAAAAGTGAGCGCTTTGCGTAATGACGACCGTAATCTATCACCCTTGACTGATGGCTGCTGTCGACACCGTGAAATTATAGGGAAAGCACAGGTCTTCCGTTGAGGACTTTTCGTTTTGTCACTTTTATCTCCATTTTCCATTTTAAGTCATTAGTAGTATTCTGTTTTTCAGACATGTTTTTTTTTTTTTCCTCGTTACTGTCACAGACCTAGGAGTTTATAAGTGGGTTTTGCCCTTCCAACTTTCCGGTTTCTGCTTCTATCTTTTTGGGAACTTATGTTCTAAGCACTTCCCCTGGGCCCACTTTTCCCGTTCCCTGTATTATGTTTGCCTTTCGCTTTTATGTCTTGTGCTTCTGTATTATTTTTTTTCCAGGTAAATGTTTCCTAGTTTAGAGAAAGTGGAAAGAGTGTGGGCGTGGAAAAGATGGTGAAGGCTCTGCTCATGACTGATGAGTCTTATCTGTTTTTTTTTCCCCCAGCTCTTCTGTCAGAAACTAGTGTGTTTCTTTTCCTCTACTGTTCCTCAAGCCCCCACTTTCCTCCTCTGTCTTCCCTTATTCTGCGTGAACTCATCCAGAGACCCCTCCCCTTCTCCCCCTGCCGGCCCAGTTATGGCAGAGAACGATGTGGACAATGAGCTCTTGGATTATGAAGATGATGAGGTGGAGACAGCAGCTGGGGGAGATGGGGCTGAGGCCCCTGCCAAGAAGGATGTCAAGGGCTCCTACGTCTCCATTCACAGCTCTGGCTTTCGTGACTTCCTGCTCAAGCCAGAGTTGCTCCGGGCCATTGTTGACTGTGGCTTTGAGCATCCATCAGAAGGTAAATTTTCTGTTGGGCATGGAGTATTCATTAGGTTCTTTAAGGATACAGGAAACAGTATGGTCATGGTCCCTCAGGTGATACAAATTTATATTCAGGATAGACCAAGAAATAAGTACCAAAAACTATTTTAGCAATAGAAGAGGTTTATATAAGTTCATGTTTTCATTCATGATAGCATGTAAGTACTAGCGATCTAAAAGCAACTTAGAGTGGCTTTTTTTCTTGCCTGTTTTAAATTTTGTCTCTCTGACTTTTAATTTAAAATTTCCAGAGAGGAGCTGGTTGGACCCTTGGGCCAGGCCAACTCTGGTCTCTGGAAACCTTTATGGCTTGTCTAAGGATGGCTGGGTTTTGGGTCATGTACCAAGTTCTTCATTTTGTTCAAGGTTGTTGCAGGGTTATGTGCCCCAAAGCATGACAGTCTAAGTATGAGAAATGGCCTGTGGCAGGCACTCAAAATTCATGGATTGCTACAGGTTAAGGAACATTCAGACAGAATCAGGAGCATCTAAGGCATCCAATTGGTATATGCAAGAGGGTTGTTAGCAGGACTTTGGGCCCTGGAGCTGGAAGAGGCTATGTTAGAAGGAACTGGGAAAGTCTGATTTTGGAATCACTTTGAGGGGGCAGAGAGGTAGAAAGGGTCTGGAAATTGACAAGAATAGCTTAAGAATTGAGTGGTGAGAAATGGGTTTGTCCTGGTGAAAAAGGTGGTGGAGTTCTAATTTATCTTTTTTTTCCCTACTTTTAGTCCAGCATGAATGCATCCCTCAGGCCATCCTGGGAATGGATGTGCTATGCCAGGCCAAGTCAGGCATGGGAAAGACGGCGGTGTTTGTGCTGGCTACACTGCAACAGCTGGAGCCAGTTACTGGGCAGGTACACTTGGGGAGAGTGCTGGGGAAGGCATTTTGGCTAGTAATGTTCAGGAAGGGTATTTTTGTCTCAGCTACATGATGCATTCATAGCCAGGAGTGCTTGTTGTTAAGATGACCTTTATCATCCTTGATCGATAGCCATGAGAATATTCTGTAGTAATCACAAGGTTAAAGATTTAGATCCAGAATTGTAGTCACCTGTGATCTGCTGGGTGTGCTTTTTTGACATACCTGGTGAAGGGATGTACTGTATGTGTGTCTCCGTCTACTCCCCCCTCAGGTGTCTGTACTGGTGATGTGTCACACTCGGGAGTTGGCTTTTCAGATCAGCAAGGAATATGAACGCTTCTCTAAATACATGCCCAACGTCAAGGTAAGCCAGGGTAAAGAGACCTGGGGGAGTGAGGGTGTGTGGGGAGTTGGAGGCATTGGAGACTTATTAGATCAGCAGTCTTCACATCCCACAGGTGTTAAATACCTATACACAAATTTCAATTACACGTAGTACGTAGTAAGTTTCTGCAACTTAGGTGTATAAGAGATTTATATTCTAGGGCTCATTTGGGTATGGATTATATTTTCAGAGATGTCTGCTGTATTTTGATTTTGGAGAAGCTTTATAGTTTGCCTTGGTTTTTAACACGTTCTATAAATATGTTTGTGCATTGATATTCAGGGTGTGGTTCCCAGACCCGTGGTTTCAGTGTCATTTGGGAGCCTGTTGGAAATGTAGATTGCATGAGTTCCACCCCAGTCCTACTGAGTATGAATATGTGTTCTGACAAGATCCTTGGGTAATTGGAGTTTGAGAAGCATAAACATGCTTGATGTATATAACTTTGTACCCTTCTTGGGTGAAAAAAAACAGTATTTTTGTTCAGATTGTTGTAATTTTTCTCATATTTGATTATTAATTTGTATGTAGAACTAGGAATGTGTGAGTAATAGCCCTAAACTAAAAGCAATTTGTTTAAAACCAAAGTAGTAAAAGTAGTATCTGTGCCTGGGAAAAGTGCCTAGGTAATCCAGAGGGCCTTATAACAAAAAGATTTCTGTACTCCCATCTATTCGTACTTCACAGAATACCACTAGTTAACTTTTTTTAATTCTGATGTTCTGTGAAACCAAGTATTAAGCGCTATTTACTCAGTTTGTCAACTTAAAGGCCTTTTTGACTTTTTCGTGAAAGATTAGCTTGTTTTCACTTTTTCTCTTAGAATTTGAAAACTGTATTAATTTAAATTTTCTAAATATAGTCTGAAAGCTGGTATGTGTGTTATGTATATTTGTATTCTTATATTGTCAGTTTCATTGGGGTTTACTTTCTGTCCTTTTAGTGAGCAGTCTTGTTGGTAGGTTGATTGTATAAGTTGAAAACCAGGAAACAGTTTCCATTGTTAATGACTATGGAAACATTTGTCATTGAGCTCAGTAGAGAGCTAGGATTGCACTTTTTCCTCTATAGGGTCTGACTCATCACTTTGTGGACTTAAAAGAGGATGGTTTTGGTGTTAAGATCAAATATAAATTGTCATTGGCATAGTCTTACTTTTCTTTCTTTTGCTCAAAATTATGTTTCAGTGATTTAAGAGGTTGGCCTAGTTCTACAGAATGTCTTACCTCTGAGTTTGTCTGGTTACTCCCTTGTGTTGTTTTAACTTGTTCTTCCCTCCCAGTGTTTCCTATAAACTGAGCTTTCTTGCTTGCTCGCTCTCTCTTTGCTGTGCCACGCAGCATGTGGGATCTGAGTTCCCTTATCAGGGATCGAACCCACACCCCCTGCATAGGAAGCGTGGCGTCTTGACCACTGGACCGCCAGGGAAGTCCCTAAACTGAAATTTATATTTGAAAGCTTAACTGGTTCAAGTTAAACGTTTTTGGCAAGAATTCTTCATAGGTGATGCTATGTATCTCCTGTTTTGTTGCAAACCTCCTTGTCCCGCAGTTAATCGTTTTAGATTTACCCTAGAATTAGGGTCCTGACAGTCTGATCTTTCCCCTTTGAAACTAAAAAGCAGTTTTTGGTGCTATTGAGAGTATTAAGGCCCAGATTCTCAACAACCATTCCCTTAATGGTTTTAACATGGAGTAGAATATTTAGCCTGAATCAGTAATTTCATAGGGTTTATGCAAAGGACTTTAAAGATCTGGGGTCATTTAGGAAAACGATGTCCATGAGCTTTTTTTGGTACTTGACACTGGTGGTTTCTTGCCGTCCTCATTTTTACAGTGAAGCCTGGCCTTGGAGAAGGAAGATTGTTAGATTAAGTCAGAAGAACTAAATGCTGGTCCTCACTGCCTCAATCAGCCATGTAATTTAGGGCAGGTCATTTGTTTCTTAGCTTTAATGTTTGGGGGATACAATAATTTTAGATTAGGTGATCTCTTATGTTCCTTTTAGCTCTGAAGTGTTCTAAGACTTGGTTTAGAGTAAACTGAAAGGTTGGGAACCTTGGGGAGGTTGAATTCTTTCCTTCCTCGTGAGATACTCTTTTCTGGGTTGGCAGGTCGCAGTGTTTTTTGGTGGTCTGTCTATCAAGAAAGATGAAGAGGTGCTGAAGAAGAACTGCCCGCATATCGTCGTGGGGACCCCTGGCCGCATCCTAGCCCTGGCTCGAAATAAGAGCCTCAATCTCAAACACATTAAACACTTTATCTTGGATGAATGCGATAAGATGCTTGAACAGCTCGGTGAGTAGCAGTGCTGGGACTGGGCTAGTGATCTGGGAGTTGCCTTTTGGAGCCAAATGATGTTTATTTGATACTGGAGCACTTTAGTGCCAGGACGACTCTTAATCTATCACCCATGACTGATGGCTCTGGCTTCCCTGGTCAGTCTTTCTTAGACTTTTTAAGCATCCTTAGTGATCAAGGAGGAGGGTGTTAGGTTCTTTTTTTGGTGATGTTTATATCATTGAGAGAAGGGACTTTGCTGATCTTGGATGTTAGTCACACCACCATTCTCCTTTGTAAAACTCTGTAGTGGGTGTCATAGGGGAGAAACTTGAGCTGGACGAGGAGATAGTCTACTCTTTTGGCATCCTCAGCTCAGCGTATATTGTCAGGATTTATAGCTGAATAGATCTCTAGACTTAAGTTCTAGAATTAATGTGGAGGGTGTTTGTGGGAGTTTGTGTGGTGTGGTATTCTGGTGTGCTAAGTGGGGTTAAGTAAGGAAAATGTTCTGTAAGAACTCAAATTTGGTGAATGAGAGAGTAGGGATCGACATAGCCCCAGGGATAAGTCATTCCAAATGATCTTTGGCTATTCTAGATGGCGAGCTATAAGGTGGGCTCCAAGTAGAGATGTCATATTTGCCTGACTGGATAGGACAGTGTGATCCAGAGGAAGCATGGAATGGACTCTGACAGCTGGAATGTAATAGGTGCGCGATATTTGTAGACAGTTGGAGCTTGGGGAGAGGAATAGGGAGAAGGGCCTTGTAAAGCATTTTTCAAAGGACTTATCTTTGTGAGCCTCTGTAGTGGGCTTTATCCCCATTTTTTAGTTGTGGGCTTTGGGGTTTCATCTAACTTCTTGTGTGGTTAAAATACACAGCTGGAACCTGGTCCCAAATCCATTGTTCTTTCCACTGTGTTATTACTATGGATATGATTATATGGTGGTTGGAGAAAATAGAGTAGAGAGAGGCCTGAGGCAAATCTTCCCCTGAACCAAGATTCTTGCTTACCAACAGTCTTTACCTCATTGGTAAGCCTGTTTCTGGTCTCTGTTCATGATATATGCTTCTCTTCTACTATAGTTTCTTTTTCTTGTAGACATGCGTCGGGATGTCCAGGAAATTTTTCGCATGACCCCCCATGAGAAGCAGGTCATGATGTTCAGTGCTACCTTGAGCAAAGAGATTCGCCCAGTCTGCCGCAAGTTCATGCAAGACGTAAATACCCTTCTACCTTCTCTCCCTCCACTCCCCGCCCGCTGCCTCCTCCCCCTCCGCGCCCTCTTCCTCCAGACTCCCTTGTCCTTCAAGCGCCAAGAAGGGGGCACATGCCCATTTGGGAGTGATGACTCCTTGAAGAGACACACAGAGGCAGAGACAGTTAGTGTTAGGGTCTGCGCGGGCGCCAGGGAAACTCCGGAAGACTTGGTCGGGTTAACGTGAGAGCGGGAAGTGTTCGACTTTTTTTTTTTTAATCACAGCATTTTTGAACCTCTTCTCCCTTTGGGGGAGGGCAGGATTTTCTGCCCTACCACCCACCCATCGTCTCCTGCATACTCCCTACAGCCACGCACCCTCAAGGTGGCATCGAGCATACAGCCAGAGCCTTCTGCTCCCCAAACTCATAATGTCCCGGTGGCAGGAGAGCAAGAGAGGGACAGACAGATGGCAGGGCATGTCCAAAAGAAGAGCAAACAGCACAGATGAATCCGCTCCCTCCCCACCTCCAGGGGTGGGGGCCTATGGCACCTCAATCCCCGAGTCCATACTCCTTCCCACCCGTACCTCCTCGCACCCATCCGGAACCTCGGTTGATGTGAGCCGGCAGCAGAGAAGCACCGTGGCGCGGCGGGGGAATGCGGACGGCACCCGGCGGTGGATGGCGGCAGCGGAGGCCGCGGGGAACCTGACCAGGAAGCCGAGGACCAAACCAGCCTCTTTTTCCGTTCCCGGTTTTTTTCCTGAACCCAAGGCGTGCCGTGTTCCCTGTTTCCCTCCATTTGTGTTGGTGGGGAGGGGTGTTCTGAATGGGGTGGTAGATTTTTTTTCATTTTTTAAACACTTTTTTTTTTTAATACTTAGAGGGATGTGGGAAAGGTAAAGTGAGGAGCTCCACTTGGATGTAACCAGGTGGGTGCTAGGGTCTGGGGCTAGGCGGGGCCATTGTATAAGCAGTGGAGTGTGTTCTTTCCCTCCCTGCTCTGCTCCTTCCCATGGGACCAAAACTCTTCAGCTGTACTTGGGGCTCAGATTAGATCGGAAAGAAGCCATGGAACTTCTCTTCTGAAAGCCTACCTTTGCTAGTCTGACTTCTGAGATTGGGCTTCTGGTTTTCTCCCATGACACACACATCCTTTCCCGAACTCTTGGACCCTGGGGTTTTATGTTAACTATGTCTTCAAGTTAGTGAAGAGTGCTAGGAAAGTTGGGCTTTGGAGTTGAGTCTTGTGTCAATTTCTGCCTTTTTTTTTTTAATGCTGCCTTCCTTCCCTTCAAGGGTTGTGTGTGTGTATGTTTTGTTTTGTTTTGTTTTGTTTTTAAAGATGAGTGAATAACTGCTGCTCTGAATTTGCTTCTTAGCACCACTTACTGATACCTTCCATATAACAGTATAGGTGGTTTGATTTTTAGTCGAGACCAGTCTTATCTAAAACTGTTTCCGTGTGGTCTGAGGGCAAGTTGTTGCTCATCTTGAGTAATTTTTGCTTCTCTTTTCATGGCATTTTGACTTATGTCCACTGAAGCATTCTAATCTTCCACCTTCCTAATGGGGATATGGAAGACGTCCACCTTCCTAATAGGGATACGATTCTCGTAGTTGAGAGCATAAAATGGAGTAGTCCTTGTCCTCTCCCCGATATTAAACCAGCTCTGATGGAGTTATTCTGACCTCGAGTCACTGTTTCCCATCATTTCCCAGGTGTTTGGATCATGTTCTCTCTTGGAGAATCACCTCCCATTGTTTTCTTTCCTCCACCACCTCCATTTGAGGTAATGGCATCTTGCCATTGGGTGGTTGTACTGTGTCTTTTCCTCCCTGCAAAGTTTCTTTCCCGTGAAAATTTTCACTTGGAAAATCTTAAAACTCAACTGATAGGCAGGAAATTAGATCTACTGTGGAAAAGACCACATTAAAATGTGGGTATTTTTGGGGGTGGGGTTGGGTTTCCAATCTCCTCTCTTCTCCCCATCCCGCCATGGGGTGTATTGGAGATCAACTTCCTCCACCCCCCCAGGTTTAACCCCCCCACTCTGCCCTCCTCCCGTTCCCCACCCCTTCCCTCCCCCCTCCCCCCCAGCCAATGGAGATCTTCGTGGATGATGAGACGAAGCTGACGCTGCATGGCTTGCAGCAGTACTACGTGAAACTGAAGGACAACGAGAAGAACCGGAAGCTCTTTGACCTTCTGGATGTCCTTGAATTCAACCAGGTCAGTTGTTCAAGGTCCAGTAGGGAGAATGAGCACGTCTCCAACTGTTGCAGAAACCTCTGTAATATATCCTTTTATTGAGGAAACCGTGTGTCACGTGAAAGAGAATGGTGGAGAAATTCTCTTAAATGAGAGAAAAATGTCTTTTGGTGGCACTGAGCGTGAGCAAGGTGGGAACTGCTTTTCTGTTCCATGGCTGGCGTTGATATTCAACAAAATAAAGCTCAAATTATAAAATTGTTAAAGAGTTTGAATAAGTTGGTGAAAGTCCAGAAATACATTAGGCCTGTTAGGTTCTTCAGTTTTATTTGTTTCTTGTACTACTTACTGAGGGAGAAGTGTTCCATCACTCTACCTGTTGTGTGATTTGCTTGCACTAAAAACTACTTTCTAGAATTAGGGTAAGTTCTTATATTTGACGTTTTGGTGAGTCGGAATATCGGTCGTGGTCTTTCCAGACTTTAGTTCAAATTTTTACCACTCATGAGGTGGCTTCATCCTTGTCTCCTAATACGTCTGGTAATTTTAGTTACTGTTTTCCATACCTTCTCTGCAGCATGTCTGTCTGCTCAGGAAAAATCAGAGCCAAGAGTGAAAGGCTAAGTAATACTTAGAGCAGAAGAGGAAATATGTGATGGGGACTAAGAGGAGTTCTTTTAGAAGAGTGTAATTACTGAAAACTCTTGCACGTAATCTCTCTCACACACACCCACATGGACGCACATCCCCCCCAATCTTATATGTACACGCACACACACACACAGGTGGTGATATTTGTGAAGTCTGTGCAACGTTGCATTGCCCTGGCCCAGCTCCTGGTGGAGCAGAACTTCCCAGCTATTGCCATCCACCGTGGGATGCCTCAGGAGGAGAGGTGAGTCAGAGATGGGGAAGATGCTTTGTGTCCTTGCGAGGAAAAGAGACCCATGAGAGCAAGGAATCTCAGCATTTTTCTGCTTTCCTTTCTCTCAAAGGCTTTCTCGGTATCAGCAGTTTAAAGATTTTCAACGACGAATTCTTGTGGCTACCAACCTGTTTGGCCGAGGCATGGACATCGAGCGGGTGAACATTGCCTTTAACTACGACATGCCTGAGGATTCTGACACCTACCTGCATCGGGTAAGCTCCACACCCGGAAGGTATCCTAGTGTCTTCTCCCACCCCCTTAGTTTCTTTATCTTTTCATACCGTACATCTTCATCCCTCCTCTTGGGTGTCTTCCGTCTTTGGAGTCTACCAATTCTATCATCTGTCTCCTTCCAGGTGGCCAGAGCAGGCCGGTTTGGCACCAAGGGCTTGGCCATCACGTTTGTGTCAGATGAGAATGATGCCAAGATTCTCAATGATGTGCAGGATCGCTTTGAAGTCAATATTAGTGAGCTGCCCGATGAGATAGACATCTCCTCCTACAGTGAGTAATGATCTCATGAAACTGGCTCCCCCCGTCCTTTAGGTTCTCCTTGTTCCTTAGTGGATTTTTTCTTAAAGCCCCTGGTGCATAGTGGGCACTTGACAAATTTGTCATTTGTTTTCTCCCCCGCCACCCCCATCTTGATGCCCTGTTGAGATGTTTAGTTGACCTCTTTATGGGGTCTCTTCTCATCAAATTACTTCTCATCGAAGTATTTCTTTCTTTACCCCCAAATGTATCCTCTGACCCACACACTGCACAAACATCTGCATGTGTTTCGGGGGGGGGGGTCTTTTCTACCAACCTAGCTTTTTCTTTTCCATACCTTATTCTAACTGCCATGTTTTTCTTCAGTTGAACAGACGCGGTAGAGGACTCCCCACCCATTCTGGAGTGTGACAGTCTGCTCCTCTTCAGGAGATGATGCCAGGCGTGGGGGTGAAGGAGACACTGCTGCCGCCTACCCTTGACGACCCCGTCACCCACCCCATGGCTTCCCTCTTTTGCATCGCCAGCACTCCTAAACCCCCATTTCCCTGATTTGTCAGAATTTTTTTTAACAAAACTAAAAAACACGTGCGTCTGTGGTGTCTGTAAGCGCTCCGTCCCTTTATTGGATTTGGGGTGAGGCTATTTTAGTGCATAATCCGGAGTAAATTCCCGTGGGGACTGTGTACACTGCTGCGGGGCAGAGGTCAGTAGGAGGTATCAGACTGGGGGATGTTACTGAAAAGACAGCAGAGGCCGTGGCTTCTCACTACTTTCCAATTTCTGGCCCTTTGTGGTGGTTTCTTCCATTTCCTTAGTGGCCTGGGAGAGGCTGGGATGTTTATGATTGAAGGGCTGGGGAGGGAGGGTAGGGTGCAGCATTTCCAGTGTAGGAGGGTGAAGTGGCAAGTGGTGGAAAGCTTAGGCGTCTTCTCCCAGGCTCTCTCTGTGTCTCCTCATCTGTTCCTTCAGTTTCTGGATCTTGAGCACCAGGTCCTGGGCTTCCCAGGCCCCCTCTTGCCCTTCGAGCAGGGCCTGGTACAGCTCTAACTGCTGCTCCAGCAGCTCCTCAGCTTGGGCCAGCTCAGCTGTGGGGCGGGGCCAGGGGTCCTGGGAGGCGGGGGTGTTAGGGAGAGAGCATCAGCCAGGGCAGGGGGCTGAGGCTCACTGCCTCCTTCCTGTTTTTCAGCCCCATTAGTTTAAGGTCATCTGTATTGCAATGCCTGCAGTACACATGACCTTACAGCAGTACATCTGTACTGCTTCCTGTCTTAGGCATAGGCATGGGGGGAGGGGAAAGGTTAGAGATCATATCCCAGGGGCTATAACTGGACTTCTGTGTGACGTATGGGAAGGGGAGGACTGGCTGTCCCAACCCCCCCTGAGAAATAATTAACTGTTGGATGAGGGGAAATTCCTGTTCAAGGACTTCGTGGACTGTGCAGGGAGGGAGGGGTGTAGGTAGAGGGTTCCCTGAGGTCTGGAGTGGGGTGGGGGCAGGGAGGGTGCTGGGGAACTGAGGAACTAGGCAGCATGCTCTAGGGGTGGGGGTAGTGTCTGCATTCACATGTCCTGTGGTACAGGGTGAGATGGGAGGGGATTCCCTGCCCCCAGTACAAATTTGCCCTCATGCCCTCCACCCTCACTTTTGGTGCCACTTACCCTGGAAGGTGACGTCTGCCCAGTGCCTGTGGAGCTAGTCTTTTCTGTGCTTGCCTTGGGACCCTGGGAGCAGCACCTCCAGGAGCCCTGGAGTGCCGGGGGCCAGGATGGCAGGAGGAGGCGAAGGCAGCAACTTCGGGAGAGCCAGGGCAAAAGGAGAACCATGGCTGGGGAGGCAAGGAGCTATCTGAGCCACCCAACAGCCACCAGGAACTGGCTCCCTCCGGGCTGTGGCCTTGCTTCAGTGCCTGGCCCTGCCCCTGCCCTGCTCTGCTGCACCCACCCGCCTCCTAACCTGGCCCCAGACAGAGTCCAGGACCTCATGTTCCCTGGTGTGAGAATGTTCCTGCCAGGTTAGGCAGAACTTGTTTTAGAACTCTGGTCCCCAGCCTACTGCATGTCTTGTGTCTGTTTTTCTCAGCACTGTGTGTTTTCTCACTCAAATCTGCAAGGTAGAAATTGCATTACTGGTTGGCAGATGAGGAAATGTTCAGAGAATTTCGTTCAGCACTCACTCAATTCAGTAAGTATGGGTTGGGGCCCGCTCGGGGCCGGATGTGCTGAAGGATCCACAGCTGGTTGGTGGAAAAGCCAGGAAGATTCACCCCCAGGTCTCCCTGACTTGAAAGCTCATACCCTTTGACCTGGCTCAAGTATTGCTTCTCCCTCTGTTTCCCTTTCCTCTTCTTACTGGCCCAGAGGGACCTTTTTCCTTGTCCCTGTTGTACATTGCACATCGTCAGTGTTTGCCTTCTCTGGTAAGTCTGGGCACTATACACTGGTACCGGTTTCAAGCTTTGTTGAACTGGTGAGCCCTCCCATCAAATCTGCAGTAGAACAAAAGCCTTGTGTACCCACTGTGTGAGCCTTAGGTATACATATCGGACTTCCTGCAGTGTGTCCTGCGATGTCCTGTTGTGGATGGAGGGCACAGCCACACCTCCGTGACTCAGAAGGGGGTGGATGGTTCCAGCTTCGATCTTCTAGGAAAAGATAGGTCCTCAGACAGGAAAACATGCCTCAGAAAGCAAGGTTGCTGGAGAGTGGACAGCTGCTAACCAGCTTGCTATCTGGGACATCGCACTGAATTTGGGGGAAGATGGCCTTTGCCATGGTGTGGGGGTCCAGGAACCAGAGAGGAAGACCTTCCTGCAGGTCAATGGTTCTTGAACTTGAGGGGCTGAAGCACCTTTAGATGAGGTCAGAGACCTCACGTTCCCCATTAGCTGGCAGGTTCCCATTTTTCAGTGGAAAAAGAGAATCCCTGTTAAATTTTGGAGGAGAGAAGCTTTCCTTGTCTCTCAGTGATAGGGTTATACATGGTTCATTTTTGAACTGCAATGTATGCACAGGCTAAAGTCCTACTTATTGGGACATAAGAGGCCCAAACTACTGCTGTTACAGTTAAGGGAAACTAGTATACGATTAAACAGCCCACAACATTCAACATTGAAGTGAAACTAACCACATTTATAAATTAAAAGCAAGATTAGCAGCTGTTAAGAAAATAAAACTTGTGTAAGACAATCTAAATGATGCATAAATAACGAAGTATCCTTCCTGAAAATTAGACATTTCAACCATCTGAGTTTTAAAATATATATATATATTTATTTATTTGGCTGCGCCTTACTTGAGGCATGTGGGATCTTAGTTGCAGCATGCAGGATCTAGTTCCCTGACCAGGGATTGAACCTGGGACCCCTGCATTGGGAGCGTGGAGTCTTAACCACTGGACCTTCAGGGAGGTCCCAACCATCTGAGTTTCTATTTCAGGTTATGAACTCCAAAATGGACTAACATCCAATAACTTGCAGTGTGCAGTCCTAAGCCGTGAATTATAATAGAGTCTGTGGATTTGGCTTTGTTCGTCTGTGAGAACTAAAGAAAAGGCTGGTATTTGTATCAGTTCAAATCTATTGGATGAGCTGTGGCTCTCATAGTCATGGAAATGAAGGGATGAAGATAGATAATGTAAACCTAGATTTGTTACTGTGTATATTTATTTTTGTTATTCCTGTATCTAATAGTCTTTCTTTCTTTATATAAGTTTTATTTATGTCTAGTAGTCTCTTTTAAAAATTATTTCTTTTTATTTATTTCTTTTTGGCTTCATTGAGTCTTCGTTACTGTGCGTGGGCTTTTTTCTAGTTGCAGCGAGCAGGGGCTACTCTTTGCTGTGGTGTGTGGGCTTCTCATTGCAGTGGCTTCTCTTTTTGCGGAGCATGGGCTCTAGGCGCGCGGGCTTCAGTAGTTGTGGCACGTGGGCTCAGTAGTTGTGGCTCTTGGGCTCTAGAGCGCAGGCTCAGTAGTTGTAGTGCACGGGCTTAGTTGCTCTGTGGCATATGGGATCTTCGCGGACCAGGGCTCGAAACTGTGTCGCCTGCATTGACAGGCGGATTCTTAACCACTGCGCCACCAGGCAAGCCCTGCATTTATTTTAAATGAAAAAAATTGAGGTATAGTTGATTTACAATATTATGTTAGTTTCAGGTGTACAACATAGTGATCCAAAATTTTTATAGATTATACTCAATTTAAAGTTGTTACAAAGTAACGGCTATTTTTCCTTTGCTGTATAATACATCCTCATAGCTTATTTATCTTATACATAGTAGTTTGTACCTCTTATTCCCTTACCCCTATCTTGCCCCTCCCCGTTTCCCTCTCTGCATTGGTAGCCACTAGTTTGTTTCTATACCTGCTGTTTCTGTTTTGCTATATTCATTCGTTTGTTTTATCTTTTAAATTCTACATATAAGTGATAACATACAGTATTTGTCTTTCTCTGATTTATTTCACTGAACATAATACCCTCCAGGGTCATCCATCTTGTTGTAAATGGAAAATTTTCATTATTTTTAATGGCTGAACAGTATTCCATTCATCTGTTGATGAACACTTAGGTTGCTTCCATATCTTGGCAATTGTAAATAGTGATGCTATGAACATTTGGGTGCATGTATCTTTTTGAATTAGTGTTTTCATTTTCTTTTTTTTTATTGGAGTATAGTTGCTTTACAATGTTGTGTTAGTTTCTGTTGTACAGCAAAGTGAATCAGCCACACGTATGTCTATATCCCCTGTTCCTTGGATTTCCTTCCCATTTAGGTCACCACAGATCATTGAGTGTTTTCATCTTCTTTTTTTAAAAGAATAATTAATTTGGTTGCGCTGGGTCTTAGTTGCAGCAGGCAGGCCGGCTCATGGGCTCCTTAGTTGTGGCACACGGGCTCCCCAGTTGTGGCATGCAAACTCTTAGTTGTGGCATGCATGTGGGATCTAGTTCCCTGACAGGGATCGAACCTGGACCCCCTGCATTGGGAGCTCGGAGTCTTATCCACTGTGCCACCAGGGAAGTCCCCATATGGTAGTTCTATTTTTAGCTTTTTGAGGAAACTCCATACTCTTTTCCACAGTGGCTGTACCAATTTACATTCCCATGAACAGCATACAAGTGTTCCCTTCTCTCCACATCCTCACTAACATTAGTTATTTGTTGACTTTTTTTTTTTTTTTTTTTTTGCGCTGTACACGGGCCTCTCGCTGTTGTGGCCTCTCCCTTTGCGGAGCACAGGCTCCGGACGCGCAGGCTCAGCGGCCATGGCTCACGGGCCCAGCCGCTCCGCGGCATGTGGGATCTTCCCGGACCGGGGCACGAACCCGTGTCCCCTGCATCGGCAGGCGGACTCTCAACCACTGCGCCACCAGGGAAGCCCTTGTTGACTTTTTGATAATAGTTATTTTGACAGGTATGAGGTGATAGCTCATGGTGGTTTTGATTTGCATTTCTCTTACGATTAGCAGTGTTGAACATCTTTTCATGTGCCTGTTGGCCATCTGTATGTCTTCTTTGGAAAAATGTCTATTCAGGTCTTCTGACCATTTTTTAATTGGATTGTTTGTTTTTTTGATGTTGAGTTGTATGAGCTGTTTATGTTTTATATATTAACCCCTTATCAGTCATATCAATATTTTCTCCCATTCATTAGGTTGTCTTTTTATTTGTTGATGGTTTCATTTCCTCTGCAAAAGCTTATGAGTTTTGGACTTCCCTGGTGGCGCAGTGGTTAAGAATCCTCCTGCCAGTGCAGGGCACACGGGTTTGAGCCCTGGTCCAGGAAGATCCCACATGCCACGGAGCAGCTAACCCCGTGCGCCACAACTACGGAGCCTGTGCTCTAGAGCCTGCGAGCCACAACTAGAGAAAGCCCGTGCACAGCAACGAAGACCCAACACAGCCAAAAATAAATAAAATAAATAAATAAATAAAGAAGCCCCACAAGCAATCCTGGTGCTCAGCCACTTTGGGAACCACCAAGGTCAGTGACAGAGAGTGGCCAGAGAAGGGTCTTAAATCCACATTTAACAGTGTTTTGTTTTTTTCAGAAAGAAAAGGGAGTACCTATATTGTCAATTATGAGATGTGATGTTGGGAAATACATGTAGTTCTCTCTACCAAGGGGTATAGTCGGGTGGAAGACTTAGGAAGTGGTTCACAGTTCAGCATAAGGAAATCCTTGCTCTCTGAAATTATTCTCCAGATTGAGTTCTCACTCACTCTTGGAGCAAACAATAGGATCCAAAATTTTTCTAATTTAGGCCTAAAGTGCCATATATATATGATATGGGGGCTCATATCATTTTGGGAAGGCCACAGAACCAGGCTTGAGGCTCCACGGGAACAGAATCCACAGTGTCCACCCTAGGCCAGGTCCCACATAGGACCATTCGCCCCTGTTGCTGGGCACAGATGTCACTGCTCGCACAGCGAGCCCCGCATGCTGGACGTGGACCCTGCGGCGAGGACGGCTGTCACTGCGGCTGCTGACAACTGGAGGTTGTGTAACTCCCACTCACAGCAGCCTTGCCAAATGCGTTCTGCTCGGTCCCAGCCTCTCTGTGTCACCACGTCCTGAGTAGAGCCTGAAATGTGGTCTCCTGAGTGGTGGGGCCTGAGCTCCATGCTGTGTCCACCTGCAAGAATGTTTGGGAAAGTGGGTTTTCCTCTTTTATGGAGGAAGGTGGTCTCTGCCTCCTACCAAGACTCTTTTAGTGTGGAATTCTCCTAATCTAGGAATTGTCCTAATCAGGTAAGGGGGTGGCGAGGGATGGAAAAAGAATGTCAAATTTCAATTCTTAGAGCAAAGATCTGAGACTGGAACTGGATCTGGTACATTGTAGGCGCTCGGGTTTGGTTGAAAGAACAAGTGACTAATAAATGACATCCAAGCTAGAGATTTACTTGCTTATTACTCTTACTCTGAATTTCTTCGTGAGCTGGTGAGGGATTTTTTCCTTCACGCAAACAATTCTCTGATTCTCAGACGCCAACTGGGTGTCCTACAATTCAACTCAATTCTTTTTTTTTTTTTTTTTTTTGGGGACGCGGGCCTCTCACTGTTGTGGCCTCTCCCGTTGCGGAGCACAGGCTCCAGACGCGCAGG
>NC_041231.1:85229842-85301391 GCF_002837175.3 Physeter macrocephalus
AGGCCAAATGATAAGGGAATTGGGCTCGTGGATGAGAAACTACGTCCCCAAGCGCGCCGGTGACACAGAGAGGTGGCATCAACAGAAGGAGCTGAGTCTCCGCACACGCCACCCTTTCACTGTTCCACGCTCTGCCTTTGCTCTTGGCCAAACACAAAGCTCTGCTGCTCTTTTCCTCTCCCCTCAAGCAACCTGATTATGGGGAAATCAATGTGACCATCCCCTTCTCCAAACCTACAGGGCAGTGACCACCATGAGCAAGGGAACTGGCTCAGGGAGGGCACGGTGAGGCCACAGAACGCAGACCCAGTGCCCTCCTCTAAAGAGCCCTTGGACTGTGTCCTGAGGGGCTGGACAGGAAAGAACCCGGAGGTAAGATAAAATCAGTGACCCCAGTTGTCCAAGGATTGGCTGGTCTTCTCTCCCCAAATGGTCAAGGGGTATCTGCTCACTACTCCTCTATATTACTGGCAAGGTAATTCCAGCAAGCATGGAGGCATGTGATGGGAACTTGAGAAGGATGCAGGCTGGGAGTGACCCAGAGGAAACAAAACTCAGAAGACAGTTCATGGAGGAGGATTTGGAGGGGTTGCAAAACATCTCTAAGTGGGGCCTCACAAGGGAGCATCACAGGCAGGGCTCTGGCACCATCCACTGACCCCTAGTTTGAGCCTTACTATTCTTCTACTTGGATTCATTTTTTTTTCTGTATAAAACTAAATTTATTTAAACTGAAATTTTATATTTATCTTTTTTTTTTTTTTTTTTGTGGTACGCGGGCCTCTCACTGTTGTGGCCCCTCCCGTCGCGGAGCACAGGCTCCGGACGCACAGGCCCAGCTGCTCCGTGGCATGTGGGATCTTCCCGGACCGGGGCACGAACCTGTGTCCCCTGCATCGGCAGGTGGACTCGCAACCACTGCGCCACCAGGGAAGCCCTTTATCTTTTCTTTTTAAAAAATTTTTACTGGAGTATGGCTGCTCTATCCTCAGAGATTCTCCTTCAGTTGCTCCAAAGTCAGGTTCTGCCTTTCTCTGAGGGAAGAAAACACCCCGCCTATTTTGCCCCCTTTGTGTCCAGTCCTTGCTGGACTCCTTCCCTGACCCCCCAACATCATCACCTGTCCCTGCTTCCACCACCCTCCACGACAGGGACAAAGGTCGGCAGGATGAAAGGACAAGATCCAAGAGTGGAAACCCAAAGCCCTCCCGCCATAAGCCCGGACCCATCCCCCACACAGTGCGAGGCTCCGTCACAGACGGGTCCCGACTCCGCGTTCCTCCAGGCCTGGGAGTGGACGCACACACAACTCCTTCCTCTCCTCCGTTCTCGGGCCTCCTGACCTGCACAAGAACCTGTTCCACTGCCCGGCTCCACCTCAGGCCCTGACCTCCACCTGCAGCGCAGCCTCCTGCCCGCCCCCAGCCCTGAGCCAGCAGCTCCTAACTGGAAGGCCCATCAGGAAGCCCAGATGACAGCAGCCCCGTCTAGAAAAACTGGGCTGCCACAGGCCCTGCCCCTGACCTGACCCTGGAGCGCCCCTGGCTTGCAGAGGCCTGGCCTTGCCTCGAATCTCACTCCCCGCCCAGGCTCTCAGGGTGCACTTGGGCTTCCCTGCTCCTTCCTGGTCCACCGGCTCCTGGAATCCCAGCTCCACCCCAAGTGCTGCTGCTAGGCTGAGGCTGCACAGTCCCTCCTGCCCTGTTCCAGGCAGGGATTCAACCAGGACCGCCCTCCCTTCCTGTAGGGATCTGCTGCTCAATGTGGATGGGGGGGACCCCACCAGCCCGAGGCTGTACCTGGCCCCCTCTGCACCCTGGGACTGCCACTGCCACCCTCCACCTCCCACAGCCAGCGCCCCGTTTGAATTCCTCTTTCATTTAATATGCACCGCAAGGTCAGTATTGGAGGAAATCCTATTGAGCTTTGCCACCTGAAATCATAAACATTTGTATGGGACATCAAAAATTTAAAAAGTAATTTTGAGAAATTAGCACATGATCTTCACACTGTTTTCCCAGCAAATGCCCCAGTGACATACAAGACAACTGTTTCTGCCCCAAGGGAACCAGAGCACATGTTCCCTGGGGGTGGGGGGGGTGGGGAGGGGCGGGGGTGCCCCAGGTGAGAACAGGAGCAGCTTCAGAGCTGCCCGGCCCCCTGCTCTGGGCCCTGCGTGGACAGAGCCTCTTGCTGTGGGGCAGGGTAACCAACCATCCCTGTATGCCCAGGCTGAAGGCCAAATGATAAGGGAATTGGGCTCGTGGATGAGAAACTACGTCCCCAAGCGCGCCGGTGACACAGAGAGGTGGCATCAACAGAAGGAGCTGAGTCTCCGCACACGCCACCCTTTCACTGTTCCACGCTCTGCCTTTGCTCTTGGCCAAACACAAAGCTCTGCTGCTCTTTTCCTCTCCCCTCAAGCAACCTGATTATGGGGAAATCAATGTGACCATCCCCTTCTCCAAACCTACAGGGCAGTGACCACCATGAGCAAGGGAACTGGCTCAGGGAGGGCACGGTGAGGCCACAGAACGCAGACCCAGTGCCCTCCTCTAAAGAGCCCTTGGACTGTGTCCTGAGGGGCTGGACAGGAAAGAACCCGGAGGTAAGATAAAATCAGTGACCCCAGTTGTCCAAGGATTGGCTGGTCTTCTCTCCCCAAATGGTCAAGGGGTATCTGCTCACTACTCCTCTATATTACTGGCAAGGTAATTCCAGCAAGCATGGAGGCATGTGATGGGAACTTGAGAAGGATGCAGGCTGGGAGTGACCCAGAGGAAACAAAACTCAGAAGACAGTTCATGGAGGAGGATTTGGAGGGGTTGCAAAACATCTCTAAGTGGGGCCTCACAAGGGAGCATCACAGGCAGGGCTCTGGCACCATCCACTGACCCCTAGTTTGAGCCTTACTATTCTTCTACTTGGATTCATTTTTTTTTCTGTATAAAACTAAATTTATTTAAACTGAAATTTTATATTTATCTTTTTTTTTTTTTTTTTTGTGGTACGCGGGCCTCTCACTGTTGTGGCCCCTCCCGTCGCGGAGCACAGGCTCCGGACGCACAGGCCCAGCTGCTCCGTGGCATGTGGGATCTTCCCGGACCGGGGCACGAACCTGTGTCCCCTGCATCGGCAGGTGGACTCGCAACCACTGCGCCACCAGGGAAGCCCTTTATCTTTTCTTTTTAAAAAATTTTTACTGGAGTATGGCTGCTCTATAATGTTGTGTTAGTTTCTACTGTACAGCAAAGTGAATCAGCTATACATATACATATATCCCCCCTTTTTCGGATTTCCATCCCATTTAGGTCACCACAGAGCATTAAGTAGAACTCCTTGAGCTATACAGTAGCTCCTTGGATTCTTAATGGTGAAAAACTGGGGAGAGAAATGCAGACAGGAAGTGAGGAGCCCATCACCTGGCCTCTGAATTCCTCCTCAGTTTCTAACCCCTCCGCACCAGCTCACAGACATTTTACTGCAGGTTCCCTCTGAATCAATCCGAGATCACCTAGACCCTCCCAACCAGCACATGACCCAACACCTCCCCCCTAGATGAGCCTGACGAGTTGAGAGTAGACAGAAAAAGATAAGAACAGAGCAGAGAGCTGCAACCCTCACTGCTGCCCAGTCTCACCCAGAGCAAAGAGAGGCCCCTGCTGGACACTAAGGGCCCCAGCCTGGCCCTGTCCTTGGGCAGGACCAAGGGGTTAGAGCAGACGTGGCTCCCATTCCCCTCACAAATACCCCAGGGCTTCCCTGGTGGCGCAGTGGTTGAGAATCCGCCTGCTGATGCAAGGGACACGGGTTCATGCCCCGGTCCGGGAAGATCCCACATGCCGCGGAGCGGCTGGGCCCGTGAGCCATGGCCGCTGAGCTTGTGCGTCCGGAGCCTATGCCCCGCAATGGGAGAGGCCACAGCAGTGAGAGGCCCGCGTACCGTAAAAAAAAAAAAAAAAAAAAAATATGCAGTGGTGGTACCATTAGAATCCTTAAGGTACCGCTAGTCTGTTTCAGTGATGAGGGAGTTTCTCACCAGTGTAGTAGTTCTGGTCTTCAGGGAAATTATTCAGTAAATGTGCTTGAAGAAGAAAGGAAAAAGGAAAAAAGAAGAAATGAAAAATGGAAAAATCATGGCCCATAATTTTGAAGTTAAGGTAAACCCCTATTTAGAAATTAAGTATAAATTTTATATGTATCTAGGTTCTTATACGTCTTTGTTCTATATTGCTTTAATCATATTACAAACATTAAAAACAAACCATCAAGTCTTTTCTTTCAAATGCAAGCCACGGAGCTTCTCTTTACATAGTAAATTCCCTATTAGCTGGCGTTCTGTTATGCTGGAATTTCCCTAAGTTGAGGTTCTTTCTACAGCGATGATTAATACTTGTAATGATTACCCTGAGGATCCACAAAAACCTCTCGAGTAAATTAGATTCAGTCTAGCTGTCATGTCACAAATGTATTGTCCTCTAATGGTTTGAAACTTGAGAATCTGTGTGTGATATTTTTTTCTCTTGTTTAAATGCCCTATTTGCTCACATAAGAAACCTTAGGATGCTCTTGTGGAACCTGTTTTCCTTTGTTACCCTGGTTAAAAAAAAGCAATGGCTGGAATTAAGTGTGTTGAGGGAGGAAAAGAGGAGGAAAAGAGGAGCCGGAAGTGCCTTCCACCTTTCCCTAACCATGGACTGCGGAGTACAGCTTTGAGCTAAGGATGATTAAAATGGAGGCCCTTGAAAAGTCATCCTGTCTTTCGTGCATGTATACCAGATAACAAGGTCCTGACGAAAGCAGGGAAGAAAAATTATTGTGCAGCTGTCACCATGGAGATGGAGGCATACAACATCCTACTCTAACTTTATCCCAGCTCTCTGTCCACGTCATCATTGGGTCTCACCTGTGCCATCTCATCAGTCATGTAATTGGGGCATTTCTCTCAGTTTTGAACTTAACTCCAAACCATATAGAATCGCTGTTGCAGTAGTATTTGTCTATCACAGCACCGAGGAATTAAGCCTGAATCACACTGTCACGGCTGTATCTCCGTATCCTGCATTCACTTGGTAGTCATTGGGTATCCTTAGAGTAGCCAGTGTTTAATAGATATATGTGTATAACTGAGTCATTGTGCTGTACACCTGAAGCTAACACAACATTGTAAATCAACTATGCTTCAATTAAAAAAAAAAGTAGCCAGTATTTACTGAGCACTTGCTTTGTAGCCAGGCAAAGTGCTCAACCTGGAAAGAGTAGTTGGGAGTTGGACCTGGTTTCAGATTCCAACTTTGCCACATATTAGCTGTGTGACCTCCATCAAGTTGCTCAGCGTCTCTGAGCTCTTTATTTTTCTGGATAGCACTTGTGTTAGTTTGCTGGGGCTGCCACAGCAAAGCACCACGGACTGCGTGGCTGAAGCAACACATGTTACTCTTCTCACGGTTCTGGGGGCTAGAAGTCCAGGATCAAGGTGTCTGCATGGTTTTCTTGGAGGCCTCTCTCCTTGGCTTGTGGAGGCTGCCTTCTCCCTGTGTCTTCACGTCTCTTCCTCTCCGTGTGTCTGAGGACCCCAGTCGTACTGGATTAGGGCCCACCCTGAAGACCCCATTTTAACTTAATTACCTTTTTAAAGACCCCACCTCCAAATAGACAGTAGTCACATTCTGGGCTACCGGGAGTTAAGACATCAACGTATGAATTTTGGGGGACACAAGTCAGCAGCCCGTAACAGCGGTGAAAGTATGTGCTCGGGTATTGTATCGCTGTGAGGATTAAATGAAAGAATACAGGCAAAGGCCTGGCTCAGGAGCTTAGTACCCACTCAGTGTTAACCTTCTTGCTAGAGGTGGGGTGAAATCTTGGTTTCTGTATATTCTATCCAAGTATGAACCCCCCAGCGAAAAAGCTGCACTGCACAGATCCATCCCGGGACAGCACCGTGAGGTTGTAATGAAGACTGTGTGATCCTGGGGAAGGGGAACCGCAGATGAAACAGCTTTCTGGAAACAAGTGCACATCAAACGTTTACCAGACAAGTTCTGCTGTCCTGACCTGCTCCAGGTCTTGAGGATGCAGAACATGCACGTGTACAAGGGACCACAATGAGAGTTTTTCCAACACAGGGGAGAAAAGAAAAAGAGAAGGAAAGGAGAGGGGAATTGAGGAGTGGAGGGAGGGGTGGAGATGGGCAAACATGCAGGACAAGTGCCAGGACAGGGAGGCACCGGCTCCCTAAGGGTCCAGGCAGGAGGCCAAGGGGAGAGGCTGGCCTGCAGGGGACAAGGGAGAGGCAGGAAGACCAGGGTGAGGGGAGGTGAAGTCAGAGGGGAGGGAGAGGCAGTGTCAGGCCCAGGATCAGAGGGATCCCTGGTCAGAGGTGGGTCAGGTGAGATGGAGAGGGAGGGCTGCTGCCCGTGGGGCAGGCTCATCATGGACAAGGTGGGCTCAAGGGAGGGTGAGGCACGAGGCAGAGGGGCCTGAGGGGCTGGGCTGTGGCCCTAAGAGAGTGGAAGGTGGGCCAGTACCCCTGGTGGAGGTGAAGCGGTGGGTCTGGGCCCAGAGTGCAAGAAGCATGGTGAGGCCCCAGGTGGGGAGGTGGCTGGACCTGCCGATGCGGGGGACACAGGTTCGTGCCCCGGTCCGGGAGGATCCCACATGCCGCAGAGCGGCTAGGCCCGTGAGCCATGGCCGCTGGGCCTGCAAAAAAAAATAAAGACCCAGTTATCATTAGCACCAGAGCTCCCCCTGGTGATGAAATAGGGTAATGGGGATGGAGCGAATTCACACTGGGCAAAAGTTCCCCAGAAATGTAAGGTTAGTGAAAGCTGGGGGGAGGTAGGAGCCATGCAGGTGTCTTATCCTTGCAGGTAAAACACCCATGAGGGAGGAGTCTGCTGGTGGTCTAGTGGTTAAAATTTGGCGCTTTCACTGTGAAGGCTCAGGTTCAATCCATGGTCGGGGAACTGAGATCCTGCAAGCCACGGGGCATGGCCAAAATAAAAAATAAAATAAAATAAATTTTTTAAAAGAGCCATGAGAGGAGGAGAGGGCCCGGTGGTGGGAAAGGGGGTGAGGGTGAGGATGCCGTAGCAAGGGATCAGAGAACCACAGAGGGGAGGGGACAGCAGGGAGGGGCAGGACAAATCCTGAAGGGGCACAAGTGATGGCAGGGGAGAAGGCAAGGAGAGAATCAGCGGTGGGAACACGGGCACAGCAGAAGATTAGAGTAAACATTGGCGGGGGAGGGGCGAGGTGCGGCGTGCAGACCACAGAAATCACAGGAACAATCCCTTGGCTCCAAAGCTGTCACACTCTAACTTCTGTCAGTGAAAATAATCAATAAACAATCTATAATAAGAATAGAGAGTTTTATTTGAGCCAAATTAAGGACTAGTCCAGAAGCCAGCTTCCTAGATAACTCTGAGAAACTGCTCTGGAGAAGCAGGGTTTTCAGCACACTTGTGGGATTTTTTTGTTGTCGTCGTGTTTTGTTTTGTTTTTCTTCTGGCCTCGCCGGGCCAAAATCTTAGTTCCGGGACCAGAGATGGAATCTGGGCCCAAGGCCGTGAAAGTGCCGAGTCCTAAGCACTGGACCGCCAGGGAATTCCCCTTTAGCGCAGTTGTATATCTTGTCAGAACAAAGAACATTAAGCAAGTCAGGGCTACATTTCTCCAAGGTTTAAAAACAAACAAACAAACAAACAAACAAAAACAGACCAGCATGTACACATACAGCACATACAGTATGGCCTTGGCCCCTGGGAAGGGAGTCTTATCATCAAAGGTGAACCAGCGTTGGAGTCCCAGAAAGAGGGGCATTTAGTCTTTAGTTTTAACATGGACATTCTTTTTATTTATTTATCTACCTATCTGTCTGCATTGGGTCTTTGTTGCTGCACGCGGGCTTTCCTCTAGTTGCGGCATGCGGGGGCTACTCTTCATTGCAGTGCACGGGCTTCTCATTGTGGTGGCTTCTCCCGTTTCAGAGCACAAGCTCTAGGCACACAGGCCTCAGCAGTGTGGCTCGCGGGCTCTAGAGTGCAGGTTCACTAGTTGTGGCGCATGAGTTTAGTTGCTCCACGGCATGTCGGATCCTCCTGGACCAGGGCTTGAACCTGTGTCCCTTGCATTGGTAGGTGGATTCTTAACCACTGTGCCACCAGGGAAGTCCCTAACATGGACATTCTTTACTTCTGGTCAATGTGCCCTTTCCTTTAATAATTAAAGCAGACGTACAATATATGTCTGGCAGGCCACAAAGAGGCAATTTACTTAGTGCAAAATTCAACTTAGTTCATGTGTAAGCCAGAATGACTTCCCTGTATCTGAATATGTGAAAACATTTTTTGTCGCTTCCCTCAGTGAAAGTCAGGATCGGCCACGGTGCCCACAGCAGTAGCAAGTGTGGTTCAGGGCCCTTGGGCCCTTCCTAGAGCTCCTGGTCACTAGAAAGAGACCCCCAACTCCAAGGACTGGGGCCCTTGAGCGCTGCCTGCCTGGAAGCCCCCTGATTCCCGAGGCCAGAAACGGGAAGAGGGCAGAGCTGAGAACAGGAGAGGACAGGGCTCAGGGAGGGCGCCCCACACACCGGTGGGAAGTGGCCGCCTGAGCGTCGGACCTCCAAGAGCCCTTGAACGCCTCTGACGGGAGCAACCTGGTCTTGGGGGCAGCCTTCCCACCCAGGGCAGTCAGAGGACGGGGATGTGTGAGGAAGAGGAAAGCAGGGAGGGCGGGTGCAGCAGGGGGAGCAGAGGGTGGGAGTTGGAAAGAGACTGAAAAGCGGGAACGTGCTGTGGTGGCCACAGGCCGCGAGCCGCTCCCGACCCTCCCCGACCTCACCCCGCCCCCCACTCCCCCCACTCCCCCGCCCCCACTCCCCACCCCGCTGCACCGCAAGTGAGACGGTCCCCGCGACGCTCACCGAATCCCCCCCCCGGACCCTGAAACCGCCCCAGGCTCCCGGCTGAGGACCTTAGTGAACGCCACTCACCAACGGCGGTAGCCGGGAGCACAGAAAGGGCAGCGCCGGCTAGAAACGGCAGGACGAGGAGCAGCGCCATGGCCCAGACCTTGTCAACCTCCCAGAGGCTCCGGGACAGCAGCCGAGCAGGATGCGTTAAGCCGGGCGGCGGCGGCGCACTGGCAGCGGAGACTGCCCGCACTGAGGTTTAAAAATTTGGCCCCGCCCCGCCCCCTCCCCGTCCCCGCCCCTTCCCGGTCCCTGTCCTCCCTCCCCCGAGCGGGGACCGCCATCCGGCCGCCTCCGCCACCTAGAAAAGCCAGGAGGCTAGAAAAGCCTTCGATTTAGGATCCCCAGGAAGGTGAGACGGAGGGTGAGCGCAGACAAATGCTGAAGGGACAGTCTCTGAGCAGCAGAGAGTTAGGCCGCCCCGCCCCCACCGAAGGGCCCAGATCACCGCCTCCCTCCCCTGCAAAGAAGACTCCCCGCCCATGGCAGGGAAGGTCTCACAAGGCTGCTTCAGAGACACCCCACGTTTCCGGCCTTTCGGGGCTTCTTCCTTCAGGCACAACTTCTCTCCCATAACCCCTTCTTCCCTCCACCTTGCACAGCAGAGGTACTGGCAACAGTCCGCTGAGACCAGATTTGCAGATTTCAGCAGCTCTGCCTCTCAGAAGCCACTTCCCCAGATGAAGGACTCAGAGTTCAAACTCTTCTAGATGTTTCCACCATTATAATCTCCTTCTGCTCCCACTGACTCCAAGACCGAGCCACGTCTCTTTTCCTGTGGCCTCAGCCTATAGGTATCCACACTCTCCCAAGGCAGCCTCTTGATTCAGGCCCAGTGAGGTGGCTCCCCGTGATCTACCCCAACACCAACCTCTCCAGACTCCCTTTCCAACCTGCCTCAGGACATGTGTGCCTCTGGGCCCATCTGCCCCTCAAATCCAACCAGATGTACAGGCAAACTCTACCCCTCTCCCCGCACACCAGCCTCTCTCCCTCCCCAAGTTCTCTTTAAGCATCACCAGCTTGGTCCCTTCTGATCCCCTTTCCCCTGCCTCTCATGGGCTCACAGTCAGCTCCTCCAACCCCTTTCCGGTCCCACTGCAGCTACCTTAGTCCAGGCTTTCATCTACCTCAGCCTAGAGAACTGCAAAGGCTTCCTAAACACCTGCCTGTCGCCAGTTATAACCATAAGGCCCCAGCCATCCACAGCTGCCCCATCTGCAGAATTAACACATAAGGTCTCTACTCCACCATCAAAGCCTGCAGCTGCCACAACCAGCTGTCTGGCATCATCTTCCGCTTCTCTGGTGACATCTCCCCTGGGCTGCAGTAAAAGTGGGCTCCCCCCATTTCCTTGCCCTGTCCCATCAGGATGCCACTGCTTACACATTGCCCTCCTGTGGATTACTCTCCTCTGCCTTCCAGCCCATCAGAACCGCACATCCTAAAAGATCATCCCAATTAGCTGGTGGTAAGGGTGGTACAACCTTGGGATTATACTAAAAACTATCTAACTGTATGCTTTAAAAGGGTGAATTATGTCATGCATGAACTATATTTCAATAATACTATGATAATAATAATGCCATCCTGAAAAAAGCCTCCTTCTACTGAAAGCTGTGCCTTATCCCCAACACACATCTCTTGGTCTTTGGAATACCTATGCCATGGTCCTCAAATTTGATTGCTTATAGAACCACGTAGGGAGTTTTTACTATCCATATGTCTGGACCATGGCCAAAACCAACAGAATCAGTATCCCTTGGGTTGAACCTAGGCCTTTGTATCTTTTAAAGCCCCCTCAGCGATTCCAAATATGTAGGCAAGTTTTAGAATCACTGGTCTAGCCCTGGTTGGAACTTCCCTGATGGAACCAAGTGTGCCCTGCCTTGAACCCCATCTGACCATTTTATACTCCCCACGTTAGACAATGGGCCACTTCAGGATCAGGAACTGTGTTCATTTCATGTTTGTCTCCCTGCAAATGCTTTTTTAAAAGTTTTACTCTGCCTCTCATTAGTAACCATTCTACTAAGACCCTTATCCAATACTTTTCCTGTGGATGGAAATGTCAGGCCTCAGAAAGTTTTCACAATTTCTTAGATTTCACATTTTAATTAACTAATTACTTTGACCATCATAATTTATTTAGCAGGTAAGGGATTGGGTCCTGTCCCATCTCAGAGAGATTCTTTCATTGCGAAAGGTCACAAGGGTAGTGAAAATATAGAGAGGCAAATGGAACCCAGCTCTCCTGACAAGCCCTTTCCTCCATGACCATCCTCCTTCAAAGACTTGCTAGGTGTGGCAGCTCCAGCAAACGGTCTCATTCGAGTCACACCCCCTCTCCCCCCAAAAAAGACTTTTAATACTAATACTAATATGTTAGGTTTGTCTCACAGCATTTAGAGATGACTGCAATGAGAGATAAAGCCAACTACTCTTCGTGAGAGGTACGACTCCAGATTTGGGGTGCTCTCCCGGATTTAGGCGTGGCTGCCCCTCCCCCATCAAGCGTCGCAGCTAGTCTTTTGTACAAAGTGTTTTCCCTCCACGCCACCCTGCCTCCAGGCTCCCCTGCTCTGCCCTATAAACTACTTTTTCTCCCTCCACTCTCCCTTTTGTACCCCTGAACTCACCGGCACACTGGCGTCTGTCTCTGCGCAGACCTCTCGCACTGCTGCCGGGTCCCGAAAGGAAACCGAAAGCAGCCAGCGCGAATGCTCGCATACCCCAAGGCGCGGCCCCGCTGCACCCTCAGAAGATCACCCACCCCCTAACTCTGGTTTAAAGGAAATAAAAGTTGTTCGTGGATATAAAAGCAGAATAAAGGCTCTTATGGGCAGCTTGGGACAGGAGTGAGCTGCATTCAGGCTTCTGGGCCTCACACCGTCCGGCAATTACATCTGCAGGCTGCGAAAATGCAGACCTGCCCGGGTCCGCGGAAATTCCGAGTCGGTAGGTCTGAGGAGAGATCTGGGATCCGACTTATTTTAAACTGCCTCTGGATTGATTCTGAGTTCGGAGCTGCTTCTTCCAGCCCCCTCCCCCGCGGGGCCCACCCTTAGATTCTAGGATCTAAGTACACTTCCTACAGCCTCGTGTCGCCCCCTGGAAGGAGAGCGCCCGCCGCGGAACTGGCCTTTGAATCCGGTCCTGTCTGCCCGAATGAAAAGCAAAGATCCAGAAAAACAAAAACAAAAACAAAAAAACCACCGAGGTTCTGCCACGTTCAAGGAGGAAACTACTTTAGACCCAGTGTGACTTCCTTCAAAGACTGGGGTGACTGCCTGAAATGATACGATAACAGCGGAGCCGGGCAACGCTTCATCGTTTACAAAACGCCCGGGTGAGCGTCGACTTGGGCATCGGTACCAGACCGGTCCGAGGTGAGTCACGTGTGTTCGTGTGTTTGAATATGCAGGGGATAAACCCTAAAGGAGAGAGTGGAAAAAGGAGGGAGGAAGGGAAGGGGGAAAGGGTTGAAGAAAGGAAAAGAGAAGAAAAAGGGAGAAAAAAGCTACGGGGAAATAAATTTTTAACGATGTACTTTTATGATTTCTAACGTTTATTTTTATTCTTTATCTAGTCCTGTCATTTATTCAAGGTTTGCCATAGCTGTTTGATTTCTCTCTGAATGCATAAATAGACGGCTATTACTGTTATTGCCGGACCGCTGGAGAGTAAGTTGCACACAGCAGGACTCTTCACCTCCAGATGTGCAGGGTGTAGCTCTTAGCGACAAGAACAAGGTGTTTTGTTTATTTTGCTTACCTAACCAAAGTACAAATTCCAAAGAGGATAATATTTTAAAAATGAACTTTGAAGGGACATACTTTACATACAATATAATGCATCTATTTGAAATGCACAGCTGGTTTGAGTTTTGGCAGTTTACACGCCCATGTCACCATTACCACAGTAAAGATGTACAACATTTCCACTGTCCCCAAAGAAAAGCCTCGTGACATAATTCCATGCAGCCAATATAAGGAGTAAGATAGATTTTAACGTATTGCTATGAAAAGATGTGCCCAACACACTTTTCAGCTTCTGTAAAAGCTAGAGAACGTACTGAATTATAATGCCACTAACACCATTTACAAAATATATATCTTATTTATTTAAAAATTTATTTTAATTTATTTGGTTGCACCAGGGCTTAGTTGCAACATGCGAACTCTTAGTTGTGGCATGTTGAATCTGGTTCCCTGACCAGGGATGGAACCCGGGCCTCCTGCATTGGGAGTTCGGAGTCTTACCCACTGGACCACCAGGGGAGTCCCCAAAATATATATTTTAAATAGATGAAACCCTGGAAGATTGCTCATCAAAGTTCTGACAGTGGTATCTCCAGGGAGTGAGATAATTCGTGGCTTAAAATTTATCTGAAATGTTGGAATCTTCTTTTAGTGTAAATTTGGATTTGTATTGTGTAGGGAGTGAATATTTCCACTTAAAAATATCATGACATTAAGCCCCAAAGTCAATAAGTTACAGATTTTTAAACACCAAAATGTTAACTAAAATCCAACACCAGAAACTGTATTTTGGGATAATCCTTCACATTTTCATAGCCCTGAATCTTTCAAAGTGCTTTGCAAAGGGATGTTTTTAGTGGAGTACACGGAATATAAACAAACATTTATAAGAGGCTCGGACTCTAATAAAAAGAAGCGCAAATCAGTGGCGACACAAGGGATCCCGTCACATTTATACTCAACCCACGTTCCAAACCCGTGGTGCCATAGCGTCCTCCAGCCGAGAAAAGGTCGGGGCAAACCTTATTCCTTGAGCCTCGATTTGTTCTTGAGAAAAGATAAAGGCTTTCAGAGCGAGTCTGAGGAACAAGACACTGACTTTCTGATGTAAAGTTTCAAGAATGCTGGGCAATGGCAGTGTCTCGGTCAGAGCATCCAGCCCATGTGGGCGATGCTCTCTCTGGCTCGTGGGTTGGCAGTGGCTCAAGGAGAGGACGCAGAGAAACTGAGAATTCGCTGGCGGTCCAGTGGCTAGGACTCCGACTTCTCACTGCCGAGGGCCCGGGTTCAATCCCAGTGGGGGAACTAAGATCCTGCAAGAAGCGCGGTGTGGCCAAAATAAAAGAAGGAAGGAAGGAAGGAAGGAAGGGTTGGGATGGTGGCGGGGAGGCAAGAAAACTCAGGAAACTCAGACAATAACTGGAGAGGAAGAAATCGTGGTAGGGAGGACCCAAAGCCTCCACACCCATCCCTGCTTCCCTTCCTGTTGGCGTTGGAGGGGACAACGCGGTCCTGGGAGGCACGGCTGGTGCAGAGACCTGGGTCACTCCTGGCGATTTCTGATGAGCTTAAACTGGGAGGAGACTGTAACTTTTTTCCTTTGAAAAGCAGGCTCCTAAAATGGTACTGACAAAGCGGTTTGCAGGGCAGAAATAGAGACACAGATGTAGAGAACAAACGTATGGACACCAAGGGGGGAAAGTGGGGCGGGTGGTGGTGGGGGGATGAACTGGGAGATTGGGATTGACATCTATACACTAATAAGTATAAAATAGATAACTAATAAGAACCTGCTGTATAAAAAATAAATGAAAACAAATTCAAAAATTCAAAAAAAGAAAAGTAGGCTCCTAGTCTCCCACTCTGACTGGTTTACCAATTCATCCTGATAAAACACAAAAACAAAACAAAGTCAAATTCTGATTTTTCTGGCCAAGAGAAGGTCTGCACTCTCCCCATTCCTCACTTGCTTTAGGACTCCACACAGTGAACTGCTGGGCTCCAGACCTGCTGCCCTCAGGCCAGCCCCCTCTCCTGCCAGACTCCACCTCTCTCCCAGCTGCACTCTGCTTTGTCTCTACTCCTCATCCTTTTCCCTCCCCAGAGCCATCCCTGAATATCTCTCACCCTTTTCAAAAGACTTCTCCTGGAGTACAAACTTCTCTGAACCGCAGGAAAAAAGAGAGGCAAAGGCCACTGAGAGAAACCCTGAAGGGCACCTGTGGCTCCGCCTCTAGACATCCCACACCACCCCCTCCAGCTCTCTCTCTGTGTAAATCTCGGGTACCCAAGTTGGGAACCACTGGTGTAAATGGAGAGTCAAAATTTAGGAAACCTTCCCACCTTGGCACTACATTCAAGACTTTGGTGTTATGGTCACATGTGCCTTTATTTCTGGGAATGGGACAATGACACTCAACAGATCAGCAGACTGCAAACACCCCCCCTCCCCCACAAAAAAGGCTTAAAGGACTCTGCATTCGGGAGGAGGGTGAGATGGGGGGACCCTGTGACTCCAATTCTACGGATCACTCCTACGCAAAGGGATACTGAAAAGCGGTGCAGGACAGTCCATTCCCTCCAGGGACTGGTCAGGGAAGTCAGAGCCACCAAGGGTGGATGTCAAATTCCCTCAAAGAAATATCATTGCAAGGAAACCTTCATCACACTTTTAAGCCCACACAAATGCTCAAATAGAACCAACATCAGAAAACCCAAATCCTAGTTCAGATGACATCACTGAAGTTGGCTGTAAGGCTTTGTGGGACCTATTAGGTAGAAAGAACAACTCTATTTAGGGCTATAGCTCGATAGCCCCTACATCTTGGGGCCCCCAGAAAGGACACTATCTCTTCAGCAGCACACAGTGAAGTCATTTCTGGGAAAAACTGTATAATCTCCTTGAATTCCTGAGGTTTTTACATTGACTCAATGACTTTGTAGATGCTAATTTAATCTTTGAACATCTTGGAATTAATTTGCTTTACTCTAAGTATAGAACCAGAAGCAGGAAACAAGGGACTGACCCTGAGCTATGGCTGCACCCGTGGCTCTTTTAGGCAATAATCATAAGAGATTTTGAGCCAATGAAATCCATGGCTAGGTAAACAGTAAACTCCATTTCAACAAATGTTTCAGATATTCCAGCTTGCCTAGTAATGTTCTAACTTGAACCCAGTCTCAACATTTAAAATTTATATTTTTGGGCTTCCCTGGTGGCGCAGTGGTTGAGAGTCCGCCTGCCGATGCAGGGGACACGGGTTCGTGCCCCGGTCCGGGAAGATCCCACATGCCGCGGAGCGGCTGGGCCCGTGAGCCATGGCTGCTGGGCCTGCGCGTCGGGAGACTGTGCTCCACAACTGGAGAGGCCACAACAGTGAGAGGCCCAGGTACCGGAAAAAAAAAAAATTTATATTTTTGTATTGCTTTTTAAATAATTCATGTATATTACACTGAGTTTGTTGCAGTAAGCCACCTGGAATCAAGTGTGGAATTAAGATAAGTAAATAAATGTGTGGTTCTTCACTGACTTACTGCTCACGCCATCTTTAAAATGTATCTACATTAAATCCAGTCACTTCTCACAGCTCTACTGCTTCCATCCTAGAACCATCCTCCCCACAATAGTAAACAGGCTAGCCTTCCAGGTGGGCTCCCTGCTGGCTCTCATGCCCTGCTGTCTGTTACCCACGTAACAGATGACATGAAGTTTTAAATTTTGAGTTAGAGCACATCCTCACCACCACATCCCACGGAACACTGCAGTGTCTTCCTTTCTTAGGCAGAATGAAATCCTAGTCCCTTACCACTGCCTACAAGCCCCTCATGACAGGGCCCTTCTGGCCACCCTGGCCTCAGCCCACCACTGGCAGCCTGGCTCACTCATCTACTCACATGGGCCTCTGACACTGCCCAGTCCTGTCCCAGGGCTCCTGTCCCTGCTGTGACTCCGCAAGTGCACCTCCTCCCCAGAGACTCACATGGGTGCTCCCCCCCTCCATTCAGGTCCAGTGTCCCAAGGTCAAGTCCTCAGAAACATCATGTCCAGCAAACTCTCTGAGATATTTGCCCTGCCGTTGCCACCACCAGTCTTCTAGCCCAGCCATATTTTTCTCCAGAACAATTATCACTGGTAGCAGAATAATTGCTTTTGTCATCTGTATCATTGAAATATATGTTCTTTAAAACAAGAACCTTGTCTACTTGTCACCACTTGTATCTCTAGCATGTAGAACAGTCCCAGTACATAGTAGAGGCTCAGTAAATATGGGTTGAATATAAGCTGGCATAGTGCTTTTGAAAAGCAATTTGAAAACATGTATGACAAGCCTTAAAAATGTTCATGCCGTTTGACCCAGTAATTTTTATTCAACAAATCTATGATTTTAAAATAAAATATAGAAGGATATTTAGGTATAAGAATTTTATTTTTTAAAATTTTTGGCCACGCCAGGTGACTTGCAGGATCACAGTTCCCTGACCAGGGATTGAACCTGGGCCTCTGCAGTGAGAGCTCCAAATCCTAACCACCAGACCACTAGGGAACTCCCTAAACATAAGAATATGAATCAGGGACTTCTGTGGTGGCGCAGTGGTTAAGAATCTGCCTGCCAATGCAGAGGACATGGGTTCTATCTCTGGTCCAGGGAGATCCCACATGCCGTGGAGCAACTAAGCCTGTGTACCACAACTACTGAGCCTGAGCTCTAGAGCCCACGAGCCACAACTACTGAAGCCCTTGCGCCAGAGCCCGTGCTCCGCAACAAGAGAAGCCACCACAAGAAGCCTGCGCACTGCAACAAAGAGTAGCCCCTGCTCTCCACAACTAGAGAAAGCCCACGCTCAGCGACAAAGACCCAACACAGCCATAAATAAATAAATAAATAAATAAATAAATAAATAAATAAATAAATAAATAAAAAGACTAGGTGCTTTCACTGCTGTGGCCTGAGTACGATCCCTGGTCAGGGAACTAAGACCTTACAAGCCTCACAGTGTGGCCAAAAATAAAATAAAATAAAAAGAATATTAATCAGATTTTATTTGTAATGGTAAAAAATGATACAGAAGAGCAGGTATATCCTTTTTTTTTTGGAAATAGTATAGAGCTGGTAAAAGCAGTGTTTAAGGAGAGTTTGTAATATCATATATAAAGTTGCTTATTGATAATAATAATGTTTTCAAAAACAAGATTCAAAATAATTCATAATGTATGACTACAGCTAACTACAGCTATGCAGTCCTGTATGGACAGACACACGAATACATGAGAAGCAGCTGGTGGGAACGAAGGGCCAGTCAAAGGGCTCACCATGATCCTCCCAGTGGAGATACCAGATGGTTTCCCATCTTTCTGCTTCTATACATTTTTATATGTTGTCTGTGACTGAGCAAGCTTTACTTTTTTAATAGGCTAAAGTACTTATTATGAAGTATTAAAACGTGCAAAATGAAATTTTAATGAAAAAATCCAAGTCTCCTTTCCCAACTCAGCTTGAAGCAACATCTCTCCTTTGGACTCCACAGGGCAGAAATCCCTACTGATGGTCCTCCAGAGGGAAGAAATGAACTCTTCCTCCACAATCCTTGATCCATTCTTGGGTTTGGGAGTTGGCTGAGCAATAAAGGCAACACTAAGAATACCATCAATTATAGATTACTGATTGTTATGTAATTTTAATTTCACCACACCTGAGAAAGTAGCATGGATTCTTTCATTTTCACAGCTTGAGAATCTGAGTCCCTGAGATACTGAATGTGTGGCCTGGATTCTCCAAAAATTGTTGGCCTTGAAACTTAAATGACACTGGACCTCCTGGGAAGCCCACCTGGGCACCACCTGGGTGACAGATGAGTGGGTCACTCTGTCACTGAGTGTGGGTCCTGGCATTTCTGGAGCTGTCTGTAGTTTTTCTCCTGAAGACTGCTACACATACTAAAATGATATTTTCCCTCCCCTCTTCCCACATCAAGCAGGCTTCTATTTACAAATGCAAAGATAACTTTCGTAATGTTAAGGCCAATAAAGTGCTCCCCCCACACACACCCCCAAGTGACTCATCCCAACGGGATAATCTAAATTTCACTGAACTTACCCTCAGGGTTGCAGTTGAGCGTGTGGATCCAAGACACAAGTTATCTGGCGATTTGGGCTTGGCTGATCTGGAAGGCAGTCCTGAAAGATAATGTTCTACTAGATGGGCTTTGGAGAGGGGAAGGAAATGCCTGGTGAGAGGAGAAGACAGGTGAGAAGATTCCAAAAGCAAACCTCAGTGAGCTCTGTGTTCCAACTAAAGGGTTTGGAAAATCTCCCAGCCATTCTTGGCTTGTAGTTTCCTGTTTCAATTCCCTATCTCTATGAGAGACCATATCGGATAAACCAGACCACCCCTGACTGACCCTGGAACCCCACTCCCACAGCGGTGATCCAGTGTTTGATTGCCTTGGGGTCACAGGAATGGCAGACAGACAGGTAGGGACCAGACGTGGAGGTCAGAGAGGGTGATCCAGAGGCAGTGCTCTATGCTCAGCACCTGGGGCTGCTGCAGCTCCCCAGACTGGCTCCTACACCCTCAGGCCCTTCCTCACCGCTCAGCACATTGACCCCCAAGCCTTCCTCCACCATACCTCAGCTGTTTGGGCCTACGATGTGACAGAGGGGCTCTGATCACACTTTCTGATCCAAAGATAGGGTGACATAGTCTGACAGGCATGGGCAAACTTGAAGGATAACAGAATGGGCCAATAATGAGAGCCCTGAAGTGTTGGTAAATGGCTTCAATCAGGTGTCCTAGGTGAAACTCCAAAGTGATTGATCTTCTAATTATTGAGACCTTGAGCCCACATGGACACTAGAGGGCGTCCTGAGATTGCTGAAACTACAAGTGTTGTGTCCAACCACCAAAAAAATGCCCTGTAGATTGTGCTTTCCTGCTTAAATCAAGATTTGGTCAGTAATAATAATAATAAAAATAATAAAATAAAATTTTTAAATGGGAATTCCCTGGCGGCCAGTGGTTAAGACTTGGCGCTTTCACTGCTGTGGGCCCAGTTTCGACCCCTGGTCAGGGAACTAAGATCTCGCAAGCCACACTACGCGGCCAAGAAAACAATAATAAAATAAAACAGTCAGTTTCTTGACCAAACAACTTGCATTTGTTAACTAATCATGCCCTTATTTTACCTTTTAATGATTGAAAGATATGTAAAGAAAGTAAATGCAGGGACTTTCCTGGTGGTGCAGTGGTTACAAATCTGCCTGCAACTGCAGGGGAGATGAGTTCAATCCCTGGTCCGGGAAGATCCCACATGCCGCGGAGCAACTAAGGCCGTGGGCCACAACTACTGAAGCCCGCGTGCCTAGAGCCCGTGCTCCACAACAAGAGAAGCCACCGCAGCCAAGTATTAATTAATTAAAAAAAAAAAACAAAAAACTTCCTATGTCCTTTTTTTTTTTTTTTTTTTTTTAACCTCACCATGAGGATGTGGGATCTTAGTTCCCTGACCAGGGATCAAATTCCTGCCCCCTACAGTGGGAGCTCAGAGTCTTAACCACTGGACCCCCAGGGAAGTCCCTTTTTTTTTTTTTTAAATTCTTATGGTACTTTATTGTATAGATATGCAATGCTTTTTTTCTTTTTTTGAATATTTGAATTTTATTTTATTTATTTTTTTATACAACATGTTCTTATTAGTTATCTATTTTATACATAATAGTGTATATATGTCCCCCGCACAGCATCAAAGACCCAACGCAGCCAAATAAATAAATTAATCAAAAAATAATTAATTAAAAAAATAAAAATTTGCACAGAGATTGCCATATTGTCCTTCATAAAAACATTACCAATTTACAATCCGATCTGCAATATATTTGAGTACCAATTTCGGCACGATTATTTTTTAAACTATGAAAATATGTAGAGATACATATTTGGGAGCCATCTGTGTATAGATGATATTTAAAATCCTGTGACTGGGTGAAACTAGAGCAATTAAGAAAGCAGTAAGAACAGAATAAGAAGCCCAGTTAAAGCTCTTAAACATGCCAAAATTTACAGCAAAAGGAGGTGGCAAAGGAGATTGAGAAGGAGCAGCCAGGGTGGTAAGAAGAAAACTAGAACTGTATGTCACAAGGGCGCGTGGGGGGGTGGGCAGAGTATACATATATATTAATACAATCACTTCGGAGAACAATTTGGCATCTCGTAGTAAAGAAGTGCAATAATTCCACTCCTACAAACATATCCTAGCGGGACACACAAGGGACCAAGGAGAGATACCCAAAAATGTTCACTGCAGGCAGCCATGTCTGTGATAAAAACAAACTAAAAGTCAATGACGAGGAAAAAGAGAGAGAAATTGTGGTATATTCGTACCATGGCTACTATCCAGCAATGAAAACAAATGAACTCTTTGTATAAACGTGGATTCATCTCATATACAATGTTAACTGAAAAAGTATGCTACAGAATTATACATTTAGCAAGAAACAATTTATACAGTCTTAAAACATACCTAATGAGGATTTTTAAAATCCTTAGTAAAAAGAGCATACACCAAATTCAAGACACACACACACACACACACACACACACACACACACACACACACACGCCATCCTGGCCAGGAAAATGTTAACTGAAACACATGCATATCAAAACCACGCAAAATGAAGACTGTCTGCATATGTTTCTACTGTTTACTATGTATACCACATATAGCAAATGATATTAAAATATTACAAATCTACAAACCTGCATTGTGCCTCCATAAAGCTTTCTTATAATTCTCTATTCTTTTCTTCCAACTAGAACTACTTTGTAAAAAATTTGTGAAGTAAATCCAAAAGAACTGAGCAAAATAAATAAAAAGAAAGAGTTGTCAAGTATGGGGAAAGCTGCTGAGAGGTAAAGAAAGATGAGGACATAGACATCTCCATTAGGATTAACAGTACTATGTTAATAATCTTGACCAGAAGAGACTTCCTTGAGGAATGGGAGCAGAAGCCAGAATGAAGTGAATAGAACCAAGAAAGAAAGAAGAAGGAAGGACCAGGGCACAAATCGGCCTTGGGTGTCAAACTCTTGCGGTGGGGGTGGGGGGGAGCCGGACTGGGAGGCAGGGCTGGATTCTGAGCATTCTTTGAATCCAAAGCTTAGGGAAAGCAAATTAACATTTATGTAGTTCTTTCCACAATCTTCAGAGGGATCTTCTGAAATAGCTTTCACAACCTGAAGAATGAATTCTCCAATAGCTCCTGGGTCCCTCAGAGAAATTAAGTACTTTGGCCTACTTTCTGAATACAAAGACAATAATGTGAAGTTCCTGTGGGCTAGAACCTCACAATCTGGGCCATTATTCTCAATAATGTTTGAAAAATCGGAGATTTTGCTTTCCAGAAGAATTTTTTTCTTTTAAAAAAGAAACTCCTTTTTTAGAATGTTTGCAATACATGTATCTGACAAAGGATTTGTATCCAGAGTATATAAACAACTGCTATGACTTGATAATAAAAAGACAAACAACAACAACAACAAAACTGAGTAAAAGATTTAAATAGGCACTTTACAAAGGGAAGATACATGAATGGACAATGCATATATGAAAATGTTCTCAGCATCAATCGGGAAAATACAAAGTCAAAACTTTGAAACCACAGTTAGAAACCATTACACCCATCAGAAAAGCTAACAGTAAAAAGATTAATAACTATAAATGTTGGCAAGGATGTGGAACAACCCGAACTCTTATCCATTGCCTATAGGAATATAAAATGATTACTTTGGAAATTAGTTTTGGATCTTCAAATAAAGTAAAACAACAAGGAATCAATGACCAGCATGTACATTCCTTGGTATTTACTCAAGAGAAATCAAGATAGGGCTTCCCTGGTGGCGCAGTGGTTAAGAATCCGCCTGCCAATGCAGGGCACACAGGTTCAAGCCCTGGTCCAGGAAAATCCCATATGCCTCGGAGCAACTAAGCCTGCGCGCCACAACTACTGAGCCTGTGCTCTAGAGCCCACAAGCAACAACTACTGAACCCACGTGCCACAGCTACTGAAGCCTGTGCGCCTAGAGCCTGTGCTCCGCAACAAGAGAAGCCACCGCAATGAGAAGCCTGTGCATCTCAACAAAGAGTAGCCCACGCTCGCCGCAACTAGAGAAAGCCTGCGCACAGCAACGAAGACCCAACGCAGCCAAAAATAAATAAATTAAATAAATAAATATTTTTTTTTTAAAAAGAGAGAAATCAAGATATATGTCTATAGAAACCATGTACAAGAATGTTAGTAGTTGCTTTATTTGTAGTAGCCAAAAACTGAGAATACCCTTAAATAGCTAAAAACTGTGGCCCAATCTTCAATGGACTACTACTCAGCAATTAAATGAAGAACTACTGATACATACTACAACAACAACAACATGGATGGATCACATAGATATTATGCCAAAGGCAAAAAGCCAGACACAGAGAAGACCATACTCTGTGAGTGCATTTGTATCAAGTTTTAAAACAGGCAAAACTACTCTGTGGGGCTTCCCTGGTGACGCAGTGGTTGAGAATCCACCTGCCGATGCAGGGGACACGGGTTTGTGCCCCGGTCTGGGAAGATCCCACATGCCATGGAGCAGCTAGGCCCGTGACCCATGGCCGCTGAGCCTGCGCATCCGGAGCCTGTGCTCCGCAACGGGAGAGGCCACAGCAGTGAGAGGCCCACATACCCCCCAAAAAAAAAAAACTACTCTGTGGTGATAGTCACCAGATCAGTGGATGCTTGGTTGGGGAAGGGGGACTAAATGAAAGGGAGTAAAGGGAACGTTCTAGGGTGAAGGGAATATTCTATATTTTGATAGGGGTGTGGGTGACATGGCTGCATGTCTTTGTTAAATTTCATCGATTGATTCACTAAAGTTCTGTTCATTTCACTATATGTACATCATACCTCAATTTAAAAATGTTTCTAACAAAAACAATGTTAATGTTTTTGTTTTGTTTCCTTTTGGCTACGCTGCATGGCATGCGGGATCTTACTTCCCTCACCAGGGATCAAACCCAGCCCCTGGCGGTGGACACGTGGAGTCCTAACCACTGGACCGCCAGGGAATTCCCCCAAATTGTTAATATTAATAATAAAAATAAGATAATCGAAGGCAAGATGTATGAAGACATCTACCACAGCACTGCAAAGGCAAAAACTGGAAACAACCAAAAATCCATCAGTAGGGGGCTGGTTAATTCAATACAAATACAATGGAATTCTCCATTTTTGTGTCTTCTTTAGCTTCTTCAGAATGTGACTTGGTATTATTGTGTGTCTTTTAAAACATTTATCTACCTTCCTTCAACTGTAGACTCTTTGAAGGTAGGGACCACTTCAAGTTTTAACAGTCTGAAAGTCAAATATTCTGCCCTGTTATCCCTATAAAGATATGACTAATTTAATCAAATGATTATCTGCTGAGCTCATTAAGAGCGCCTGCTCTTCGGACCCCTCCCACAGCCTGTTTTCAATCTACCAAATACCATCTGCATGGGGCTGAAACCCTGAGAGAGTGAAGAGGCTGCACAAACAGCTTTTTCAGGGCAGATTCATGACTGATGACATGAGACACCTGACAAGCACCCAAACTAGGCCAGAGAGAAGAGGAGCAGAAGAGCTCAAACCCCCTGCTATCGGGCTTCCCTGGTGGCGCAGTGGTTGAGAGTCCGCCTGCCGATGCAGGGGACACGGGTTCGTGCCCCGGTCCGGGAAGAAGATCCCACATGCCGCGGAGCGGCTGGGCCCGTGAGCCATGGCTGCTGAGCCTGCGCGTCCGGAGCCTGTGCTCCGCAACGGGAGAGGCCACAACAGTGAGAGGCCCGTGTACCGCATAAAAAACAAAAACAAAAACAAAAAAAACCCCTGCTATCTGGCACCTCCACACCTTGTCTAAGAGAAGAGAGTAAAACAAACATGCCACAACCACAGGGTAATGATATCAGATCCTACATATCTGCAAGCCAACATTTTGTGACTCATATGATTTCATGAAAGAGAGAGATCAATGTGGCCAGAGGAAGCATGAGGGTTTGGTGGGCAGAGGCTGGGATTGAGGGGGGATGTAGCTTGCTTCTTTGTAGCATATGTACTCTTTGCCAGGAACTTTAGATAGACTCTCCTTTAATCTTCACAATGTTCCTGTGAAGAGGAACCTTCCATTTCAGACATCTATACCTGAGAGTCCAGAGCTTACTAATCAGTCTACAACATCACCCGGGAGCAAAGCTGGATGGATACCCAGGACTTCAGCCTCCAAGCCTGCCCTGTTTCCATTATCCCATCTCAGGACCCCAAAGAAGGGGGAAGAATTTGAATAGGTGGTGAGACTGGGGATAATGCATCAGCTGGATCTGCACTAAAACAGTGGAGAGCATCCCTCCCACCCCTCCCCCATGCCTTCCTCAAAGAATTGAAATCACCCCCTCTGATTTACCCAGCACCCCTTCCTCTCCGCCTCTCCACAATGGCTAGAGCTGGGGAGGAAGGAAGATGAAATTGCTTTTGCCCTTCATGGACCCTTCTTCTCCTGGGATCTCTGCCTTTCCACCTTTTACCTTTTCCCACACCAACCAGTTCGCTTCACAACTGAGTGCCTATTGAGTGCCAGGAGCTGTCCTTGTCTCTGGGGATAAGAAAATGAGTAAGACAGCTCCTGCTCTCAAAGAGTTTACTGTCTGGGGGGAACGAGGGCACTAGAGAAGATTGTAATAATCTCCTTCTGTGTTAAAATTAGGTGTCATCCCCATCCTTGGAGGGAGGACAGGGGTACTTCAGGGAAGGTGACCTGGATGCAGCTGACACATAGGGTATGACAGGTTCCAGAACTCTCTTTACTGGAATTCATATCTGCACACAGGTAAATAATGTCTTTCTGACTGAATTCCTTTCAGTCTTCCTGAAAGATGAGCAAGCTCATTCCAGAACAAGGCAGACAGGTGGGGTGAAGAGACCACTCCCCAAGGACATAGGCCCAGGACTTTTGGGTACTACTGGTCACCACTGCCCACCCACACTTCTCCTAGGTCCAGCCTTCTTCCAAACCCTCACAGCCCTTGACTACATTCCGTGGTGTTCCGCAGGGGTACCACGGCCATAGCCAGCCTCAGAACCTGACTATTGAGAAACCAAGCAGCACTGATCCTGGCTGAATTAATAGGGAAGCCGAAGTCTCTTTGAGGCAGAGATAAACTTGGCAGTTCATTAATGGCCTCATTAAAATCTTTAATTACAATTCCAAATGGTCTGCGAACCCATGAAAGGTCACTCAACCGATTAGCCATAACATCTACAGCTGATAAAGATACAGGGGCAGGGGTATTCTTGAGAATGGAAACCGTGGGGACTGGAAACTGCTTCCATTGTTTGTGAACGTAATCTGACAATGTAAAGGAAAATACCTGCCACCCCCTGACCCAGCAGTCCGAGGTGGGGAATATCTCCTATGGAGGTAGCAGGTTAAGAACATGTAAGGATGTTTATTGTAGCTTTATTTGTTGTGCTGAACTGGAAACAACTCAAATGTCCATCCAGTGAAAGACTAGATAAATTGTGATGCATCCATATCATGGACTATTATGCAGTTATTAAAAAGAAGGAGTTTGATCTATATGTACAGAGGAATGTCTGTGAGTTGCAGACTATTATGAACAGCGTTATCCCATCCCTGTAAAAGCAAAAAATAAAACCGTCAAACATGTGGACATCTGCCTGTATGGTCATTAAAGAAACATCTGGAGGGGTTACACGGCAGACTGTTAATGTGGTTACCTCTTGGTGGTAGAAACAGAATACATTTGCTAACTTTTCGTTTATAAATTTTTGGAGCATTTACCTATAACAAGTAGCACATATTACTTTTATACTTTAAATTTTTTATTGAATACATACAAAAGTTTGTGACGGTTGCACAACAATGTGAATGTACTTAATGCCACTGAGTGGTACACTTATAAATGGTTAAAATGGTATATTTTATGTTGTGTGTATTTTACCACAAACAAATTTGAAACAAAACCAGAAAAACACCCATGAATCTTCAAATGCTCCAGCAACTGAGAATGGAAGTTGGGGCTAGTCAGAGGTTAGGAAATCAGACATGAAAGTAGATTTTTAAATTTTTAAAAATTTTTTGTTTATTTTTGGCTGCATTGGGTCTTTGTTGCTGCCTGTGGACTTTCTCTAGTTGCGGCGAGCGGGGGCTACTCTTCGTTGCGGTGCCGGGCTTCTCATTGTGGTGGCTTCTCTTGTTGTGGAGCACGGGCCCTAGAGCGCCCGGGCTTCAGTAGTTGTGGCACATGGGCTCAGTAGTCGTTGCTCCCGGGCTCTAGAGCGCAGGCTCAGTAGTTGTGGCGCAGGGGCTTAGTTGCTCCGAGGCAGGTGGGAATCTTCCCAGACCAGGGATCGAACCTGTGTCCCCTGCATTGGCAGGCAGATTCTTAACCACTGCAGTACCAGGGAAGTCCTGAAAGTAGATTTTTAAAAGCATAATATTTAACTGGTGAAGAGGTGTCGTAGCATAAAAACAGTCATAATCCCATGGTGACCGAGGAAGAACAATTTATTTTTTAAACTTTTTTTCCAAAAATAGATTTTATTTATTTATTTATTGGCTGCGTTGTGTCTTCCGTGGCTGTGTGCGGGCTTTCCCTAGTTGCCGGGGGCTTCTCATTGCGGTGGCTTCTCTTGTTGCGGAGCACAGGCTCCAGGCACGCAGGCTTCAGTAGTTGTGTCACACGGGCTCAGTAGCTGTGGTGTACGGGCTTAGTTGCTCCGCGGCATGTGGGATCTTCCCGTACCAGGGCTGGAACCCGTGTCCCCTGCATTGGCAGGTGGATGTTTAACCACTGCGCCACCAGGGAAGCCCCGGAAGAACAATTTAAATTCATTAATCCAGTCAGGATGAACCAAAGCACCTCTGTCCATCAGGGTAGGGCAGAAGCCTGGCTCTGACTAGATTTAATCCAAAGGGATTCAAGGAAAAGGAAAAGTCCCGTCTCTCAAGCAGCTATGGCCCAGTGGGAGCCTCCCTGGGATTCGCCACGGGGAGCCGGGTCGGGCAGTGGGGCTCGCCCTGCCTCAGGGCTAGATGAGCGAGCCGGGCCCTGGCCGGTTCCTGCTGGTGCTGCTGCACATACCCCCTCCATGCCCGATCCCCAACCCTGAAGCGAGAGGCTTGCCCCCTGGGGAAACCGAGGCCAGGTGCCCCGCCCCCACCGCCCCAAGGCCTGACCGTGCCTCACGGGGGCGCTGAGTTCTGGGGCCACTCACCTGTGTCCACCCTCTCCGCTTCACCCCAAGCACACCCTCCCCCAAACCGTGGCCTCTGTGAAGCCCTTTGTGAGCGCTTCCTGCAGCCCGGCAACAGAGGCCTGGGGAGACAAGGTTGCCAAAGCTGAGAGAAGGTAAGGCCATAAGTAACATTACTCCAAATCCTCTGCCACCACACTTCAGCCTGAAACTTAATCCCTACACTTAGTCCTACATCATGGCAGGAACTGAGCAGAGGGGGAAATGAGTTTTATAACGAATTGGTATTGGCAACCCCCCACTACTGATGAACTATTTTGTGCTTGGTTCGAGGGATGAAAAGATGAATAAAATCTCGTCTAAAGGGTGTCAGTTTGGTTTAAGAAAAAAGAAAAAAAACACAATTGAGTGAGCAGATTAGTGCAATAAAATATTAAAGATGCTATCACAGTAGAATGTCAGGGACTTTCCAAAGGAGGATGTGAATTCTACATTCAGAGGTGCAGAAAGGCTTGAGAGGAAGTGGCTGAAATTCAATAATGTTGGAAGATAGACAGGGTCTTGGGCAGACAAACCAGAGGGGGAAAAGGGCACTCCAGGCAACTGGGCAGCTAGAGTGGCCTTCTGGGAATCACAGGGAGATCTGAAAATCTGACTGAGGGTAGGAAAGCATAGGCTGAATCAGAGCATATCGATTTTTAGAGCGCTCCTCTCTGCCCTTGCATTCTGGGTATTTACTAACATTAAACTCTTGACTCTCAGCCATATTCCTTAGTCTTGCTTTCCTGTGTTACCGATGAGAGAGAGAGAGACTTAGAAGTTACACAGCTTCCCTAAATTTACACTGCTGGTATGTTGTTGAGTGAGAAATGTCAATCCAGATTTTTCTGATTCCAAATCCTGGTCAGGTTCGTTTCTCAGAGGAGCCAGGTGGAGAAATGGACTATTTTTGAAGGCATTGGGGAAGGTCTCATTGAAGGAATCTCAGGCAGGGCAGTAAAATGATCAGACTTGTGTTGAAAAAGCAGCTGTGTGGAGGACAGATGATGGGAGCTAGGAGGGTAATGAGAGAAGTCCAGAGGTGAGTGGGTGTTTCCAGGCAACACCTGGAGAACGAGCAGAGGGTAGGGCTCGAGGAAGTGACTCAGAAAACCCAATAGTCACGGCTGGGGTACTGGAGCCAGTCTGGGAGGCAGGGGAGAGGAGTCAGCTCCCAAACAGGAGAGTGACAGGAGGAAGTGACATCCAGGGTCACAGGCGGCTGAGAGACCACATCAGATAAGGGCTGAAAAGTGTTGGTGGATTTTGCAATTAGGAAGTGGATAGTAGGCCGGTCAGTCTGAGCTCGCAGGCACTTCCAGTGCAGCCCGCCTGGACTGACCTGTCGCCCAAGCCGACTGAGCACAGCCACTGAGGCCAGCCCGCTTCTGAGCACCTGCTGCGGGCACGGAGCGCCTTGATAAAGCGTCACTGAACACACTGCAGCCACCCGGCTTCAGAAATGAGAGTTCATTAGCATTCACTCTGGAGATGCTCCTGTTCCTCACAGCTTTAAAGATCACTGTACCTGCTGGGTTATATTTCACGATAAATACTATGTTTTTGAAGGTGCCTTTGGGATGTCCAATAGGGACAGCTATATTTATGCTGTTATTGTTGCAGTGGTCGCCGCCCACGTGGTGCTGGCCCTCTTTGTTTACGGCACCTGGAATGAAGGCTCATGACAGTGACGTGAAGACAAACAGGATTAATGTGAATATCACCTTTTGATAGCATTAAATTGATTTTTTAAAATGGTAAATGACTCTGGGATATTCATGATTTCAGTAAAGTTGCAAGAACATGTTAAAATCAAAAAAAGAAAAAAGAAAAATAAAGAAACTGGCTGGGAAAAAAAAGAAAATAAAGAAGTTACATAAGAGTAGAATCTAATTTTTTGTTTAAAAAAGCAGGTTCATGAAAAGTAACCTTTTAGAGCATTCACCGAGCTGATGACAGTGGTTATGTTGGGAGGAAAGGTGTTGGAGGGCCTTTTGCTTTCTTTGTGGTGTTATTCTGAGATAGTTGATGTTACTTTATTATCAGAAAAAAGCAATCAAGTAAAATATTTTGTTAATTAAACATGAGTGGGAATGAACTCTCAGAAAGAGAAAGCAAGAAAACAATCCCGTTTACAAGCGCATCAAAAAGAATAAAATAATTAGGAATAAACTTAACCAAGGAGGTGAAAGACTTATACTCTGAAAACTCTAAGACATTAATGAACGAAATTGAAGACAATAGAAGTAAACGGAAAGATATCCTGTGTTCATAGATTGGAAGCATTAATATTGTTAAAATGTCCAAATGACCCGAAGCAATCTACAGATTTAATGCAATCTCTATGAAAATATCCATGATATTTTTCACAGAACTGGAACAAATAATCCTAAAATTTGTATGGAACTGCAAAAGACCCCAAATAGCCAAAATAATATTGAGAAAAAAGAACAAAGCCAGAGGTACCATCGTCCCTAACTTCAGACTATAGTACAAAGCTACAGTAATCAAAACAGTATGGTACTGGCACAGAAACAGACATATAGATCAATGGAACAGAACGGAGAGTCCTGAAATAAACCCATGCACATACGGTGGTTAATTAATCTATGACAAAGGAGGCAAAAATATACAGTGGGGAAAAGACAGTCTCTCCAGTAAGTTATGTTGGGACAACTGGACAGCTACATGTAAAGGAATGAAATTAGAACATTTTCTCACACCTTATACAAAAATAAACTTAAAATGGATTAAAGACCTAAATGTAAGACTGGAAACCATAAATCTTCTAGGAGAAAATATATGCAGTACACACTTTGACATAAGTCTTAGCAATATTCTTTTGGATCTGTCTCCTTAGGCAAGGGAAACAAAAGCAGAACTAAACAAATGAGACATAATCAAACTTAAAAGCTTTTGCACAGCGAAGAAAATTATCAACAAAACAAAAAGACAACGTCCTGGATGGGAGAAGATATTTGCAAATGATATGTCTCATAAGGGGTTGATATCCAAAAGATATAAACAGCTCATATAACTCAATATCCAAAACACCAAACATCCTGATTTTAAAAATGGACAGAAGACACGAATAGTCATTTTTCCAAAGAAGACATACAGATGTCTAATAGGCACATGAGAACATGCTCAATGTCATTAATCATCAGGGAAATGCAAACAAAACCACAATGAGTTATCACCTCACACTGTCAGAATGGCTATCATCAATAAGACAACAAACAATAAATTTTATTGGTGAGGATGTGGAGAAAAGGCAACCCTTGTGCACCATTGGTAGGAATGTAAATTGGTACAGCTACTGTGGAAAACAGTGTAGAGGTTCCTAAAGAAAGTAAAAATAGAACAACCATATGATCCAGCAATTCCACTCCTGGGTATATATCCAAAGAAAACAAAAACACTAATTTGAAAAGATATATGTGCCCCAATGTTCATAGCAGCATTATTTATAATAACCAAGATATGGAAGTAATCTAAGTATCCATCAACAGATGAACGGATAAAGAAGATGTGATGTATATCTACAATGGAATATTATTCAGCCATAAAAAGAATGAAATTTTGCCATTTGCAACAATATGGATGGACCTGGAGGGTACTATGCTTAATGAAATAAACCAGACAAAGAAAGACAAATACTGTATGTTTTTACTTATATGTGGAATCTGAAAAATAAAACAAACGAATGACTATAACAACAGAAAACAGAAAGAGACTCATAGATACAGAGGACAAACTAGTGGTTACCAATGGGGAGAGGAGTAGAGGGAGGGGCAGGATAGGGGCAGGGGATTAAGAGGTACAAACTACTAGGTATAAAATAAATAATATAGGGACTTCCCTGGTGGTCCAGTGGTTAAGACTCCATGCTCCTATGCAGGGGGCAGAAGTTCGATCCCTGGTGGGGAACTAAGATCCCAGGTACCATGCAGCAAGGGCTAAAAAAAAGGAGGATATAAGGATGTACTGTACAGCACAGGGAATATAGCCAATATTTTATAACAACTTTAAATGGAATATATTCTATAAAAATATTGAATCACTATGTTGTACACCTGAAACTAATATAATATTATAAGTCAACTATACTTCAATAAAAAAAATTAGAGGAAAAAAGTGAGGGGCTAAGGAGTAGAGAAGGACAATTTATTCTCGGAGCCTATTTTGGGAAGAGAAGGAGTGAGTCTAAAGGGAGAAATTTCTGGAAAATGAGCCAATGATAACAGGAGTTATGTCTGACTAGCAATGTGTTTTAAAATACCTACCAGTTTTCTTTTCTTTTCTTTTCTTTTTTTTTTTTTAGGGGGAGAGGTATTACCTCTAGTCCTCTAAGATAGGCACTATTTCCTCATTTTATACATGAGAAAAGTAAAGCTCAGAGACTTAAAACCAAGGCATTATATCTCATAAGAATCACCAATGAGGTGCTTGTTAAAAATAGATTATTGGGTCCCACCCAAACCTCCTGAGTCAGGCTCCAGAGAGGAAAGGCCTAGGAAACAAACAGCCCAGGTGATTCTTAAGCTCTGGCAAGCTTGAGGAGCACTGTCCTCAAACCTCCTACCTCTCTATTCCCCTGCTAGATAGAAGGGAATAACCAGGGGGTCAAAGGGAGGCCAAGGAAGAAACTTTGAAGAAGAAAAGGGATGGCCCCGTGAGGGCAGTACAGCCTATAGATGAGTGTGCAGGATGTGTGTGTGTGCATTGTGGATTAGCCCACCATTCTCTGAGTAAGAGTCAGAGGTCATCTCTGAAATAAAGGGGTGCAGTAGAGTGGCAGACGGTTTGAGGCCAGGGTAAGGCTTTAATGCCACTGGTGTATGGAGCAGAAGGGGTGGCGAGTCTTCCCTTGAGAGTGAACAGTCTCAGGAAGACACTGGGACATGGAACAACAGCAGGAGTAGAGATGCTCAAGCATTCCTGGTCCAAGAGTGTAGGGTGAAGGCAGGGAGTGGTGGGAGATGAGGGTGAAGTAAGCCTTTGAGGGGCCTTGTTTAGTCTGCTAAGGAGCTTGGAAGTCATCCTGAGAACGAAAGGGAATCCTTGAAGGAGCAGCAGAGAGCTATGCAGTCAGACACATATTTCCAGATTGATTACCCTGATTATATCAAGGAGGACAGATTTTAAATGGTTAAGATGGGAGGGAAAGAGTCCAATTGGAAAGACTCTGGCTATAAACCAAGCAAGCAATGCTATGGGTTGGTTTGATGAGGATAGAGAGGAATGTCCAGATTTGAGAAATGGGAAGTTAAAAATGGGCAGAGCTTGGTAATAGTTTGAAACTGGAAGGTGTTGAGGTAGGCAGCAATCCAGTATAAGCGCCCATGTAAAGCACACCTGCCTATTTGGGAATAGCCAGTTCTGCTATAGAAGACAAGAAGACAAATGAGACAGATGGAATTTATAAAGGTAAGCACATTGGGAATCTGTGAGACACGTTAGACGTCGATAAGTGTGTATCAGTAGAACACGTATTTGTGTGAACTGAGGTAGAAAGAGAGGGAGGGGGACTTCCCTGGAGGTCTAGTGGTGAAGACTCTGTGCTTCCAGTGCAGAGGCCATGGGTTCAATCGCTGGGGAACTAAGATCCCACATGCCATGGGGCCAAAAAAAAAAAGAAAAAGAAAAAGAGGACTTCCCTGGTGGCGCGGGGGTTAAGAATCCGCCTGCCAATGCAGGGGACACAGGTTCAAGCCCTGGTCCGGGAAGATCCCACATGCCGCAGAGCAACAAAGCCCATGCACCACGCTAGTGAGTCTGCACTCTAGAGCCAGGGAGGGAGGGACCAAAGTAGGCACTAAATACTCATGAGCCCTAAAACATATGAGACATCTGAGGCTATCAGTATGCATAACCCAGAATTCAGGCTGCAAGAGCCTTCCACCCAATTTGAACCTGATCTTAAATGTGTTAACCTCCCCTCATCGCTTTCCCTTGCTCCTCATGTTGTGTTTTACCTTTATTTAATAAACCACGTGGTTCAAGCATCTTAGTTTGGTCTGTGAGCCTTTTTGTTCCACGACCTCTGGATAGCTTCATGGTACTGTACCAGGAGGCCACTGTGACATAAGTTAATTTCCCACACTACAACCTAGTTCTGACTTAAGCAAGCAGATAGGTCGGATGGTGATGCCACCTACCGGGAATGTAGGATGAGGGCCAGATTGTTCCCTGGTGGGGGCTAAGAGGGTATCCTTAGTTTAGATATGTTGAATTTAAGGTGATGTAGGACATTCTGTCAAGATGGCCAATAGGTGGTTGGGTACACTGATGTGAAATGCAAGGATTTGGACAGTGGAGTCATTACTATCTAAAACTATGAGCCTGGATGAGATCCTGCAGGGCAGCAAGAGTTTCCCTTCCCATTGTTCACTCCCCATGCCCCTTACTCACTCTTTTGCTGTCCTAGTGATAGTCCTACCTCCTCACCTTCTTACAGGATAGTTGTGGAATCATCTCCCCAAAAAAGTGCCCACTAGAGATAACCCATTCCCACCATTTCTTTTCCCCTCAGAAACCTATTCTCTGCACTACGGCTTCATCACTCCTTCCCAGCCCAGCCCTGAGCAAGCCCTTTATGAATTCTCAAGCTCTTGGATGACCAGTCTTTCTAATGGTGCTGCAAGGAGGGCAGGTGGGCAGAGTTCCAGGCATCCTGGTCTGAAGCCAGGGACCTAGGGGTTTGGGAAAAGCTGATTCTCAAAATGAAGGCCAAAGCCCAGTCAGTACCTTGTCATCAACTAGGAAGCATCATGGAGCAGAAGAATCAGAGCCGACGTGATGCGGAGTGAAGGGAAGAGCTCAAAGCAGTCCTAAAGATATGGAGTTGTTCATTCATTATTGTTAAACTAATATTTATTAAACTCGAAGCCAGGCACCCTGCTGCCCACTCTGGATACAGCACCCTTCACTGATGCTGCCTCCTCCTCCTGGGGGATTCCATCACTGACTCCAGACCCTAGTGTGCACCTGATGGTGCCCAAAAGATTGGATATTGAGTATTGGGTATTGGAAAGGGTAGGACTTAAGTATAAGACTCCTGCCTTTCTCCAGTCAGGGAACAGGGCTAGAGAGTTCTCCATTGTCTCAAGAACCCCAGGCCTTCCCTTCAGGTGAAAAAAAAAAAATTGTATCCAACTTTTTCAAATCCAGGGTCTGGGAAATAAATGGCCTTTCTGACATAGCCACCTCCCCATCTCCACCAGTAGTTATAGGAACCCTGGAGACCTGGTCAGGGTCCCAAGGAAAGTATATTTCTAACCAACATCATTTTTTTTTTTTCCATCTAGCAATATCTGAGGGTCTAGTAAATGCTGTTCATGGTGCTTTACCAATAATAAACATTACAATAGCAGCTACTGGGACTTCCCTGGTGGTCCAATGGCTAAGACTCGGAGCTCCCAATGCAGGGGGCCCAGGTTCGATCCCTCATCAGGGAACTAGATCCCACATGCCACAAGTAAAAGACCCTGCATGCGCAACTAAAAAAGATCTGCATGCCACCATGACAATAGAATATCCTGCGTGCCACCACTAAGACCCAGAGTGGCCAAATAAATAAATAAATATTTAAAAATAAATAGCAGCTACTAGTTCTTGAATTTCTTGAATTCTTATTGGCAGGTATGACATTAACACTGGCATGCATTATATCATTTGATCACTATTGTTATCTCCAACTCCCAGATGAGGAAATTGAGGCTTAGAGAGGTCCAGTTACATTTGCTATGGACAATATATCTAGTAGTGGCATTTAGATCTGGGATTTAAACATGTTGCTGTGTAAGGCATACGGTTAATATGGTTAATAACATGGAAGTAACATTTTTAAAAAAAATATTTATTTATTTATTTAGGCTGTGCTGGGTCTTAGTTACGGCACGGGGGATCTTTGTTGAGGCATGCGGGCTCATTCATAGCTGTGGTATGTGGACTTCTTAGCTGTGGCATGTGAACTCTTAGTTGTGTCATGCATGCGGGATCTAGTTCCCCGACCAGGGGTCGAACCTGGGCCCCCTGCGCTGGGAGCGCGGAGTCTTACCCACCGGACCACCAGGGAAGTCCCCAGTAGTAACACGTTTGGAGACAGATGGATACTACTTTTCGTGATGATCATTTCATAATGTATGCAAATATCAAATCACCATGTAGTACACTTGAAACTAATATAATACTGTGGTGGCTTCCCTGGTGGTCCAGCGGTTAAGACTCTGCACTTCCACTGCATGGGTTCTATCCCTGGTCAGGGAAGTCCTGCATGGTCAAGGTGCGGCCAAAAACAAATAAACAAACAAAACCCCATGATGCTGGGCACGGGGCATGGGTCCCTGCCTTCAGGAGGGCTCAGTGTGGTCAGTACCATGACTGTGGCATGAGCAGGGCATGATGGGAGCAAAGGAGGGAGCCACTTGCTGCAGGGCATGAAGGGTGGGGGGCAGCATGACTTTGGTGGGGATGTGCATGACCGGGAAGATATGTCTTGGAGAATGAGTGAAGGTTTATCAGTCGAGGAAGGGAATTCCAGGCATTTTGGGAAGTGGTGGGAGTGGAGGTAGAGAAAACTAATGTTTTGTTCTCCTTTGGAGTTCTGGGACTTCGGCATTTCAGAGTCACACGACTTGCTTGGGAATCAGAGCACCTGGGGACACTGGCAATACAAATCTGATGGCCAGGACTCCCTTCTCAGTACACTTGAATCTTTCAATTCCAGCAAAAGCAAGCTAGAAAAAAACAGAACTACAGATGGAGAGAAGTGAAAAGGGTAATCCTTCTTGACCAAGAGCTGCCTCTACCATTTCAGGAAATACCTGGAAGCTGGGGTGGGGCCCCAGCCTGCAGCCTATGATAGGAATGATAGGTGGGGACTGAGCAGTGGGGAAGGTGAAGGGGCCGAGGGCATGGCAGGGAGGGATGAAGGAGCAGACGTCTATTGCATTAAATGTGTCCTTCGTGAGCACAGTTTTTTGTTTGTTTGTTTGGCCGCACCACGTGGCATGTGGGATCTTCCCAGACCAGGGATCGAACCCGTGCCCCCTGTATTTGAAGTGCGGAGTCTTAACCACTGGACCACCAGAGAAGTCCGTGCATTATCTTTGTCCTTCATGAGCACAGTTCTATTGCTGACCAGCCTAGCCACTGGGCTTGCCTTCTCTCACACATATTTGCTCAATCCATTCTCTACTTGGTGTTCAAGTTCTGGCCCAGGGCTTAGCACCCCAGGGTACTCAGGGCGGGGCGTGACCGACAGTCACCATGGAGTGTGGTGTGAGTGGTGCCCGGGTGGCAGCCCAGGCCCTGCTGTGGAGGATGCATGGCAGTGTGGCAAGACCAGAGGTGGCAAGTCCCCCCTGATTTAGGAGTCTCTAGGTCTCCTTTGCCACCACTCCTCCCTGTCCCACTGGCTCCCTCAGTGCGTGTGCCTCTCTACAAAGCCCCCTAGAAGAGAGCCCATCCCAACATGCAGGGCCCGTGGCTTCTGTCCTCTGGTGTCCAGCTGTCCCTGAACCCTGGGTCTTTGGGACCTCAAGCCATCTGATCCCAGTGGGATGGGACTGCTTATAGCCAGCAGACCACTGAGATGCCCTTTGACACAGCAGAGGTTTCCTGTCTAGTGGCATCCCAGTCCAATCCTGGGTCTCTGCAGGACCTCAGATGAGCAGACAGGGTAGCCCAGGGAAAGGGTGGGGGAGCCAGGCTGGTCTGTCAGTGCTTCACATGCCCAAACCTTTCAGAGCCTCCTGGTTCTAAGCAACACACACCCACCCCTGTGTGGATCTTCTTTGGGCTCCTGGCCTCTGGAGTGGTCACTGTGGGAGCCGTAGGCACCTTCCTCTGGAAGAAGTGGCAGAAGGGCAGGGCAGCAGGTATGCTCAGAATTTTAGAACTGTCTTTCTTTTTCTTTTTTTAGTTGCGGCATGCATGTGGGATCTAGTTCCCCGACCAGGGCTCGAACTCAGGCCCCCTGCATTGGGAGCGCAGAGTCTTACCCACTGGACGACCGGGGAAGTCCCGACAGGTAGGTTTTGCTTTCTTTTTCTTTTTGGAAGCGACCTTAAGGCTCATCTGGTTTCCCTCTCTCTGGGAGGCTGAGGTCCAAGAGCAGCGATTTAGAGAAAAGCAACTGAGGAGGGAATATGAAAAATATGAAAAGAAGGAGTAGGTTAGGATTTCCGTTTCCTCTCTAGCCTTTGTACACACATACACACACACAGAGTTTTACTTCCTGAAGTATGTTTCTTATAAGTTCCCAAACACCAAAACCAAATCAAAACTGGCCTCCCAAACTCATCAAACAAATCTTGATCAAACTCGAGGGGAAACTCTGCTAGATTTCCCAGGAAGGCTGCTGGGAGATGGGGGTGCGGGACGGGAAAGCCTGTGCCAGCATCTTGCTGAGTCCCTCCTCTCCCACCCCTCCAACCCCAATTTCTCTTCACAGGCGTGCAGAGAGAGATTGCTAGTCCCGTGACAACTAAGTGGGGAGGATAGAGAGGAGGGTGTACGGGAGAGGGGCAGCACTTTTATGTCTGAGCTGGAAGGAAATTTAGGGCTCATTTGGTTCAATTCCTCTTTATTAGATGAGGAAACCAAGGCACAGAAAGCGAGGCACCGTCCGTTGGGGTGTCAGAGCCAGGGCCCAGGACCCTGGTCTGCAGACCCTTGGTTTATTCCTGACCTCTTCACCTGGCTTCCCCTCCCTCTTGCTTTCACCTCTCTATCTCCCTACAGACTACAAGCAGAGAGCTGACTCCTAGATTTGAGGTAACAGTACCTGGATTTGGGAAGAGAAGATTTCAGTTTGCAGACCTTGCAGGAGAGATCATAGGGTCAGTTGTTGAGAAGAAGGGGTGTGGTTTACGGTGAGCAGTGGAAAATGTGCAAATTGAGATTAAGGGAGATATTCTCCCAAAGTGGGCAAAGCCTGAATCCTTCTCTCCTCAGCCTTCCATTCTTTCCCTTTCTTCTGCCTTCAGATTGACAGCAGCCAGAAGTCAAAATAAGGGGTTTGCTACCCTGGCCTAGAGCAAGTCTCCGTTGATCCCCATGAGCCATTTCAGCTGGTTCTCCCAACAGGACAGTGAGGGGATGGCTGGGCCGACCGCAGCAAGGCCACCATCGCACCTCTTAGCAACCATGCCAGACCAGCCACACCTGGCAGGGAGTGGTGGCCCTCACCTGCCCTCCCTGGGTCATGCTCTACAACCAGATACTTGCGTTTGTCTTTGTGTAGGACCTTGACATTGCACTATAATAAAGGTGTATGCAGAGAGTTTGTGAGCCCAGTCCTAAATTGGTTTCAGGGACTTGAAGTTGTTTAGTGACTCCCTAAGACCCAGGAGAGTGGAGGAGCCAGGTCTGATGACTCAACCCTGCTTCCAGTCTCCTCTGGGCCTGCACAGAGCTGGCCTGGGCAGGGGCTGGCTAGGACTGCAGACAAACTTAACTTTCCATTAAGGTTCTGGGTCAGGCTCCAGGCAACACCTGACTGATCTGGCTCAGATCTCTGGCTACAAGCCAGCCAGGCAGCCAGGCACCCTCCCCTCCAGTCTCTCCCTCTGGAATGGGACTCTTTCCCAGGCCAGAAACATACCACCTAGAGCAACTACTGATTGAAATCTAAAAAACAGAGGGTGTTGTTGAGTGGGGGGAAAAGGGAAAGGTGTTTTAGGGGCCGCTGGGAAGACAGGGGTACAGGGGCTCTCTGGATCACATGGGGGAAGGGGTTTCTGGGAGCCTAGAGGGCGGCGAGCCAAGAAGCACTGCTGTAGGAGATTTCCCAGGTCGCCCCTCCCCCTCCTCCGGGAGGCCGTCTTCTTGGCAGACAGCAGATAGATGCATGACAAAGGGGCTGTGATGGCTCTGTCCTGGGGGTTGGGGAGATGGCTGGGGAGGGGCCCCTCCTGGTCCAAAGCACACCTCTCCACCCCCACCGGGCCCCTTAATCTATCTGCCTTTTGGGCAGTTAGTGGTTTAGCGGTGAATACAGCTCCAGTTTCGCTGCCCTGTAGATATTCCAACAGACCTATGGGAAGTATTGAAATGCATGCATACAATTAGTTGCCCAAAAAGTACTTAGAGATGGGCTGGAGCAGGGGCTGTGTGATATAGATTCAGAGGAGAAAAAAAACAAAACCCCAAAAAACAGGCTCAAAGGACTTCCAGATACCACCAAGTTGAAGACGGCTGGCCACAGTCAAGAGGACCCCCAACAGGACCCCCAAGCCCCTCAGAAGGCAGATGCTGAGCAAACAACCTCAGACGGGGCTGAGATGAAGAGATGTCTGAGTCGACAGAGGTCCATGTCCCAGGCTCAGGATTCTGGCCTTCCAAGCTGTAGGGAGTTCTGGTCTACAGCCTTTCCAGAGGCCCCCCAATTCACCCCGGGGCCTTCATTTAGGGCAAGTTTGGGGAGCAGACAGACAAACCTCATCCTAAGCAGACAGGCAGTCTGAAAGCTATTCTCTTGCAAACAGAATCAAGCACTATGCCTGCAGTGTGAGCCCTCAGGACAGGCCCAGAAAAATAGACCCTGTGGGAGAGCTTTAGGGCAAGCTTCCTGCACACCCCCCCAAGTCGCTCTCCACCCCCTCCTCATCTTTTCACCAGCCCCCATACACAAAGGCCTGGGGGGGCTGGGGGAGGGGTAGATGATGAGGCTGGACGCCTGAGTCCTCTAGAGGGGGACAGGAGACCTAGGTCCCAGTGGGGGTCCCTGTCTGAGGCTCAGTCTTTGAGGGGATGGGGGGGTTATTGTGGAGCTCTTTTAGCTGCTCTGAGGGGGATTCCATGTGAGGGGATTGGGGCTGGGGGGTTGGGGGGCAGGAAGCTGTCCCCAGGGGAGCCATCCAGGCCCATTCAAGGGTTGAGCACTTGTTTAGGGTTAGAGTTGCCCCCTCTGGGGACCAGGATTGTCCAGCCAAGGCCATTGTCCGGCCCCCCCCCCCCCCCTCGGGGGACCAGGATTGCCCAGCCAAGGCCATTGCCCGCCCCCCCCCCCCCCCCCCCCCGTCCCTCCCAAGCCTCTTTGAACCTGAAGTCAGATATTTTTTTCTTCCCCCCTCCCTCCTGGGCTTTCCCCACCCAGGGCCTAGGGCCGGAGGCCTGGGCTGGGAGGTGGGGGAGGGAGAACAGTCAACTACGGACTAGATAATGTGGGTCTCTGAAGAGGGGGGCAAGGAACTTGATGTGCATGACCCACAGTGGGGGACCCATGAGGGGGCGTCCGATTCTTCTGTCTGGACAAAGGTTGGGAGACTCAGGACCAGTCAGTCCAGAGCCTGGCCCCTAGAAGGGAAAGTAGGGGTTCCATCCCTGACTCTGGTAGGTGAGGGGGCTCTGAGGCCGGGAAAGCCGGGGATGGAATGGAAGCCTGTCTGGCAGTCTGCCCCTGGTGATGGGGTGGAACTTAGCAGGTTGGGCAGATGGCTGCCGGGCATGGCAGCTTTGGGGTAACTGAATCTGGCCAGTAGTCTAAATGGAACACCTAGGTTCCTGGATTGGGGGTGCAGGAGGACAACGGGGAGGGGGGCTGTTAAGGAATTGAGGGGTAGCCCCATCAGGACTTGACACATAAACAATTAATGTTTGAGGAGCTGAGAGGGTGGCTGGGCTCGGGTGAAGGGACGGTGCCAGGGTGTTTGGAGAGGGGTCCAGCAGCCGGGCTCCTGAAGAACGGGCAGGAGGTGTGGAGGAGATCCCAGGCAGCTCTGGTGTGTGCGGAGCGTCGGGAGGGCCGGGCGGCCTGCTGGGAGTTGGGAGTGAAGGCCCGCATGGGGGACCTGCACCAAGAGCCTCGGGATCTGGGGCCTGGAGAGGCGCCCGGCTGAAGCTGCCTGGCTGTCGGCTTCCAGACACCACCGCCACCAGCCGGCAAACACCCTCCGCCTCAGTTTCTCCCACCCCCACCGTCCCCTCCCCCACCCATCCAGGGGGCGGGGCCAGAGGTCAAGGCTAGTGGGTGGGATTGGGGAGGGAGAGAGGTGTCGAGCCGTCCCTTGGAGAGCCCTCGTTTTCCTAGGCCCCCGGCTTGGGGCGCCTTCCTTCCCCATGGCGGGACACCTGGCTTCCGACTTCGCCTTCTCGCCCCCGCCGGGCGGTGGAGGCGATGGGCCGGGAGGGCCAGAGCCGGGCTGGGTTGATCCTCGGACCTGGATGAGCTTCCAAGGGCCTCCCGGTGGGTCAGGGATCGGGCCGGGGGTTGGGCCCGGCGCCGAGGTGTGGGGTCTTCCCGCGTGCCCCCCGCCCTATGACTTGTGCGGAGGGATGGCCTACTGTGCACCTCAGGTTGGAGTGGGGCTGGTGCCCCAAGGCGGCCTGGAGACCCCTCAGCCCGAGGGCGAGGCGGGAGCCGGGGTGGAGAGCAAATCCGAGGGGGCCTCCCCGGAGCCCTGCGCCGCCCCCGCTGGCGCCGAGAAGGTGGACAAGGAGAAGCTGGAGCCGAACCCCGAGGAGGCGAGTGAGCTGCTGGGGGCGGGCGGCGGGGGGCGACCGCGCCGGCCGGGGGCGGCCACGCGAGGGGAGGTGGTCGCCTGCAGCTGCCCGGGTCGCTGACCCAGGAGGGGAGCGGGCGAGGGCGGCGCCCCGGGACGCGTGTGTGGCGACTGCAGGCCGTCCTGAGCAGGGGCCAGGTGGGAACTAGGGGCTGGAATTTAGAGAGAACCGCAGGTGAGGGCAGGGCGGCCTGGGGCAGTCGGAAGTTGGCCTTGCTTCCCCCCTCGGCCCTTGTCAAGTAGGTCCTTCCACTTCCTAGGTCTGACCTGGGTCGGGTCACTCATTACCAGCCCAGCACCAGACCCAGCTTGGGGTTGGAGCCCCTTCTTCTACCCGGATCCCTTCTTGAAAATTTGAGCTTGGTCAGATCCAGGATCTCCGCCTTAGGGTTAAGTGTGGCCTGAGGGTGAAAACAGTGCTTATCCCAGGGTTATTGTTCCTGAAAGTCCAGGGTGTGACTGGTTTCTGATAGAAGCTCCTGTTTGGAGCTGCATGGATGTGTGGAGTTTGGGTTTACCCTCCATCAAGTTTAGGGCTTGTCTTCCCTTGACCTCTGCCTTGGGCCCAGTGAGTCACCGTCAGGCAGAGCGCACACCCTTACACCCCCTTGTAGAGAGCTGGAAACGCCAATTTCAGCCGTAATTCCATAAGTAGTGAACAGCGGGAGAAAAGGGGAAGAAGTCATCTCCAGGCCATTCCCCAAATGTAGGGTTTGCTGAGGGAATTGAAGACTTCCGCATCTAGCCCTGCTGGGGACTATTAAGGATATATCTTCTAGTCCGAGGAAGAGACAAGTGCAAGCAATTAGAGATCAAGTACTAAACCTTTAGACCTCTTCGAAGGAGGTGTGATTGGTTGCAGCTGACCGAGTAGCCCTAGACTCTTTGCTCGAGGCGACGGCTGAGCCTTGAATGATAATGGCTGCCAATTGTGGTCCATTTCCTAAATGCCTGGCTGTGGGCTCAGTTTCTACATCATTATCTCATTAACCAGCACAAAATCTCCTAGGGAGGTATTATTAGCCTATTTCACGGGTCTTAACTGCTAAATGGTAAAGCTAGGATTTGAACTGGGGTTTACCTTATTTCAAATCCCCAAAATATGATTTGGAAAAGCCGAGATGGGAACAGCTGACGTTTATAGGTTTGCGACATCGGTTGAGCAGATGTTGGGAATGGAAGTTACCTTATTTGAGTTTGATGTGATTGATGACCCTTGAAATACTTCTGTTAGGTTTCCAGGACTGCACAGAGGCCTGGCTGCTCTTCTCCATCTTCTGGCCACTGGCCTTCATTGGAGAGCTTCAGGGCTCCATCCATCAACCTCTGCTCTGTCTACCTTTCCTCCACCTCTCATCCACCCTCAAGACTCAAATATCTTCTAGACATGAGCACCGCATTTTCTGTCTCCTGCTGGGATGGCTCCCTGCACTGCCCCACCCTGTCCATCTTCCAGTAGCTTAAGGCCCAAACCAGTCATCCTCATTCCTTTCACATCCTTACACCCAGTCCTTTGGACACGCTGCTATCTTTACCTTGGATATACATCCTGAATCAATTACTTAGAGCCATCCTGGTCCCAGCCACCATCATTATGCTGGGATTGCTGCAGTTGCCTCTAGTCTATGGTCAATACATCAACTGGAGTGAACATTTTAAAATGTGAGAGTCAGATCATTTCACTGCACAAAACCCTTCAGCGGCTTTCCATTTCTCTGAGTAAACCAAAGTTACGGCAGCAGCTCCAGGATCTGCTCTGCTCACCTCTCTGACCTCATCAGCTCCTCTTCTTCCCTTTCCTCAGTCCTCTCACCCTGCTCCGGCCATGCTAGCCTTGCTACTACCAGGGCCCACACACCTCAGGGCCTTTCCACTTTGCTCCTTCCTTTTGCTCAGACATCACCTCTGTCTTATTTAAAATTGTCACCTTCCCCATAATTCCCTACTCTGCTTTACTTTTTTCCATAGCACTTCTAACATACTGGATAATAATTATTTCATCACAGTGAAAGCCCCTTGGGGGGCTAGGTTTCTTTCTTTCTTTTTTTAAATTAAAAAAAAATTTTATCTATCTATTTGGCTGCGCCGCCAGGTCTTAGTTGTGGCACGTGGAGTCTTTTAGTTGCGGCATGCAGGCTTTTAGTTGTGGCATGTGGGATCTAGGTTCCTGACCAGGAATGGAACCCGGGCCCCCTGCACTGGGAGTGTGGAGTCTCAACAGCTGGACCACCAGGGAAGTCCCTGGGGCCAGGGTTTTTGGTCTACTTTGTGTAGCCACTGGTTTGCAGAAGGTGCTCAATAAATATGTTTAATTAGTCAATGAGGATGCTTTTATATTGCAAAAAGATACAGTTAAAAATAAGGGATAATCAGATTTTTAAAAACTGAGCACTAACTATATACAAAGCATGTTATTCATACCTCGTATGAGGACTGTTCTGTAGTGTGTTTGTGTTTGTGAATGTGCATGCCTTGTCATAGTTTGTGGGACCCTCAAAGTAAGCTGGAGAGGGTATATTTGGAAAGAGAACCAGAGACATGGTGCTCTGTACCTCTACACTCAAAAGTTCCTCAAACTGAGGTAATACTAGAGTCAAAAAGCTTTTGTGAGTGTTAAAGAACTAAAGGGCAGGAGCCCCCTTCATAACCTGACAGGTGTTCTCATTGAGGCCTGGGCTTTTCTTTCTATTATCGAATGATGTTCTGCATCTGATGGATGTGTCACTTTCTGGGGTAAATGACATTTGTATATAGTTTATTTCTACTTGTTAGGTGGGCAGCCTGGAAGCAGAGATACTCCCATAGACTATTTATTCCTCGGGGCCCAAATGGAAGCGGGGGTGGGGTGGGTAACTGGTATGTTTATGTTCTTACATGTCCTCTGCCTTTTAAAATGCAGTCCCAGGACATCAAAGCTCTTCAGAAAGACCTCGAACAATTTGCTGTGATGCTTGGGACTGAAAGAGAAGCCAGAACTCCTAGAACTCAGAGATCCTGTTAAAGATAGTGACTTGGCTGAACCCCGAGGAGTCCCAGGACATCAAAGCTCTTCAGAAAGACCTCGAACAATTTGCCAAGCTCCTAAAGCAGAAGAGGATCACCTTGGGATATACCCAGGCCGATGTGGGGCTCACCCTGGGGGTTCTCTTTGGTGAGTCTTGCCTAGCATGTTCTGACCCACAGAACACAGGGACCACATCTCCCCTGGAAGGAACATCGCTGAATTTGGGCCTTTCCTCCCCACCAAGGGAGTGAGAGAAGGGTGTTTCTACCCTTTAGGGGTGAGGGTAGAGGGGAAAGAGATACCGTACTTGTGTGGGATCTTGGGAGGGCAGGAAGAGGTGGCAAGCCCTGGGTCTTGGGGTCGAAAGGGCCCTGCGTCTTGGGGTCGAAAGGGCCCTGCCTGCTGCCTCACCTTGCTTCTTTCAACCCACCTCCCCAGGGAAGGTGTTCAGCCAAACGACCATCTGCCGTTTTGAGGCTTTGCAGCTCAGTTTCAAGAACATGTGTAAGCTGCGGCCCCTGCTGCAGAAGTGGGTGGAGGAAGCTGACAACAACGAGAATCTGCAGGAGGTGAGGGTGGGAGGGGGGATGCATAGGGACCCGCCTGGTCTCAGCCGGATTTCCACTGCTTCCATCCGTGGCTGGCAGCTCTCCCTCTTGGAGGCAGTGGTCCTCAATGGGATGGAGTGCAATTCCTCAGTTCTGCTGGGAGAAGGTCCAGGGCCACTGGTCTAAACCCAACCTTCCAGGATCTTTCTTGTGGCCCTGGTGCCAGTCACTGCTCCTGAGCAGCTGGCTCTCGAGTCATTGACCTCATGATGCTGTTGCTCAGCAGGTTCGAGGCTTGCCCTCCCACTTCCTTCCTTGTCATCTCCTCCCCACCTGCCCAGATATGCAAGGCAGAGACCCTCATGCAGGCCCGGAAGAGAAAGCGGACAAGTATTGAGAACCGAGTGAGAGGCAACCTGGAGAGCATGTTCCTGCAGTGCCCAAAGCCCACGCTGCAGCAGATCAGCCACATCGCTCAGCAGCTCGGGCTTGAGAAGGATGTGAGTGCCCCTGTCCGCGTCCCTGTGTGCTCCATCTCCTCCTCCCCAGTCACACCTCCCAGAGCTTATGATCGAATGTCCCTCTCCCGTCTTCCACTCCCAGGTGGTCCGAGTGTGGTTCTGCAACCGTCGCCAGAAGGGCAAACGATCAAGCAGTGACTATTCGCAACGAGAGGATTTTGAGGCTGCTGGGTCTCCTTTCTCAGGGGGACCAGTATCCTTTCCTCTGGCGCCAGGGCCCCATTTTGGTACCCCAGGCTATGGGGGTCCTCATTTCACTACGCTGTACTCCTCAGTCCCATTTCCTGAGGGTGAGGCCTTTCCCTCGGTGTCTGTCACCACTCTGGGCTCCCCCATGCATTCAAACTGAGGTGTCTGCCCTTCCCAGGAATGGGGGCAGAGGAAGGGGGACAGCTAGGGAGAGAACACTGGGGTTCGTACCAGGGCTTTGGGATTAAGTTCTTCATTCACTAAGAAAGGAATTGGGAACACAAAGGGTGTGGGGGCAGGGAGTTTGGGGGAACTGGTTGGAGGGAAGGTGAAGTTCAATGATGCTCTTGATTTTAATCCCCACATCACTCAACACTTTGTTCTTAAATAAAGAAGCCTGGGACCTAGTAGGTGGATACTTTTGTCTTTGGTTTATTCTCTAGTTACTGAAGAGTGGATGGGGATAGTTAATAGTGGATATTAATAGCTCTCCCACCCAAATGACCCTGAGACCAAGGATGCCGTTTAAACTGCCCAGAGTCACAATGTCAGAGAGAGATGTGGGATTGGATCCCAAGTTTATATGTAGAGGGCTCTTTTAGGTGTGAGCTAGTTCTTAGGAGCCTGTGACCTGGGGAAATTGGAGGTGAACACCTTATTTTTGCCCAAAGATGCAGTTATTACATAGCCCATTCCCTGTTAGGAGCTGGCTTTTTGCTTTTCCCCACTCTCCTCTGGAAGTCCTCAGAGGCTTTGTGCTAAGAAATCAAGTCTTTTAGGTACTCGTTTCTTCTGCATATCACCCCAACCAGAAACTCTACTTTGTGCTTTCTTGATACCTGGGTCCATTTGGTTTCCACTTAAGGTTTTTGCCTACCCTGTCTGTGACTCACCAAAACTCCCACATTTTAGTCCTGCCTCTGCCACTTCCTAATTAGGGCCCTTGCTCTGGAGCCTTTCCTCAATGTGTAAGAAACTTGGGTTGGTAAGTCTAAGTAGAGGAGGAAGGGGATGGATATGCAGGTACAATAGGATAGGTCAAGATAGGGCTTTCCTAATAAGAACTACAGAAATGCTACTTTGACGGTATCTTGGCTTGGCATACGACTCTCAGAAGAGAATCAGTGTAGCATACGTGGGTTAGATTGATACACTGGACCAGGTCGCCCTCTGTTGTAGCTGGTGTCTCAGGTTTTCTCTTCTTGGTAGTACTGGTGAACCTTGTAAAAGTTCTGCCACCCTCATGAACTTTACCAAATCCCAAGTACCTTATTTTAATGGCAGTGGATCTGTTGTTTGTTGTTGTTTTATAAATATTTATTTTGGCTGCGCCAGGTCTTAGTTGCGGCACGTGGGATCTATTAGTTGTGGCGCATGTGGGCTCTTAGTTGCGGCATGCGGACTCTTAGTTGCGGCATGCGGGATCTTTAGTTGTGGCATGTATGTGGGATCTAGTTCCCCAACCAGGGATCGAACCTGGGCCGCCCTGCATTGGGAGCTCGGAGTCTTACCCACTGGATAACCAGGGAAATCCCGGATCTGTTTTCTTTTAAACTAGAAACTGTAATTACTTGGATTACTTTTTTCCTGTCTTCCCACCTCCAGCTTACCTCATATATTTGCACCTTTTCAGCGAGCAGGTTTGTATTTCTCTACCTTGTCTGCTCATCTCCTCCCCTAAGAATCTGAATTAGTTTTCCAGACTTTACCACTCCATTCTCTCAAGAATTGGAAAGCAAGGAGTATCAGACCCACAAAAAGAGTAAGTACCTTGGAGTATATGAAGCTGCTCATTCTTTATTTGGAAATGGAAGCAAAGCTCTGAAAAGTCAGGTCACAGTCATGGTGATCAGTGGCAGGACTGTCCACAGTATAAGGAAGTTTGGGGGCTGTGCCCTAGGTTTTCCCAGAGATGCCTTAGGTGATGCCATCAAGAACATTTAGAACTTGCTTGTTCATGCCTGGGGCTTATAACTTCCCAGGTATGACCCCTGCAATTGATGGGTTCTCTTGACCAGACATTCTAGTGTCCATGACAACAAGGACCTACAGCTTGTGACAAGTGGGAATTTCCAGCTCACTGGCAACTTCCTGGAGGCAGCAATATCTTTGGCAGGAAGCCATCTCTTCTGTTACCTTGGCCATGAGGGCCTGCTTCAGGCCTTGAATTGATAATCCATAGGAATGGACCCTTCCCCTGTAGTCATTCCCTCCTAGAGAGGCAAGGGAAGAAGAGGGCATCTCTTAGGACCCATTGGCACCCCAGTGTCCACCCATGTCCTGAAGGTGCCAGCTCTGTCTTCTGGTGCTTTGGTGGTGGGCCTTAGGTCTGGATGCCTACACGACAGCCTGGGCACTGGAAGTCGGCCTCCCTGGCAGCCTGGATGCTGCAACCAACACAGGCCACATGGAACCAGATGTCACAACCATCACACTGAACCCAGGCTACTGTCTCTTCTTGGGGTAGGCAGCAACAAGGGGCTGCACAGTGCTCCCCGCCCCCAACTGCAGGGGGAGCCCTGGGGTTGCTCACTGGGTGTTTCCGAGGACGCCCACGTCGATTTCTGAAGAAAGTGACACAAAAACCAGGGTCACTGGAAACCTGCAGAAGCCTAGAACTTTACCCTGGATAACTGCAGAGTGAACCTATATAGATTCACTAGACTAAAGGTGAATCTGGTTAGAAGAACTAACGCAGGTCTTGTCATTTCAACCTCTGTTCCATCTCCCATCCCCATCCCCCAAGCAGAGAGCTACCTCCCAGCCTAGGGCTCTAAAAGAATCAAAAGGTAGTGAAATAACGAGACAAAGTTCTCTCCACTTACCCACTGGGTGTCAGTGGGGTTTTCTCTACACGGAGTTTCTTCCTGGGCTCCATAAGGACTGGTGGGGGGCTCTTGGGAGCCTCTCTCTCATCATCCAGTTCTGCCAACACGCGGTGAGCTGATTTCCTCCGGTTTCTTGGGGGTGGGACAGAAGGGGTGGTCCCCACTTCCCCAGCTGGAGTGGGAACAGGCAGGCTCTGTGGCCTACCCCCACTCCGTGAGAAGGTGAGGGGCTGGGAGTGGAGCTTGCTGAGGCTGCCAATGGAGTTGAGGATCAGCGTGGCTTTGGGGGCAGGGGAGAGGGTGCTGAGGGGGCGCTGTGGAGCCCCCTGGGAGGGCAGCATGGGCCGGAAACCAACCCCGGTTCCCTCTTCTCCCCTAGACCGTGGGGTAGTAATGGCAGCAAAATCTTGAGGTTTGACTCGGACTTGCTGAAACAAGTAGAACTCTGAGGGGCTGGTTTCTGGGGGCCCTTCAGGGCCAAAGGTCAGAAGGTCACCATCACTCAACTCCAGCCTGTGACCCCTTGGGAGTCGGACATTATTGACCAAAGTCCCTGTTGATTGTGGGGCACCAGACAAATACAGAGAACGACAAAAACAAATGACAGGTCAGAAGTGGAGAAATCTGGTCCTGTCTGGTTTTCTGGGGAACATGAGGAAGAACAAGACACCTGTCATCAAATTCTCACATTCTAAATCTCTCAGCAGGTGACATCAGATATGAAACTCCTTGTGAGTTGGGAATGAGTTTGTTTTTCTTATGCCCTCCCCCAGGGCACATGGAGGGAATGAACTCCTTCCCTCAATTCACTGAGGTCCACTTCTCAGAGATGCCCACTTTCACTCAGTTCCAACTCAGTACTAATCAGCATAGCTCAGATTGTCTGGGTTCAAATCCAAGCTCCACCACTTACCAGCCATGTGACCCTGGACAAGTTAGCTTCTTTATTCCTCATTTTCCTTGTCTGTAAATTGGGGTATTTGTGCTCGCCTACATTTAATGCCCTTAAAATGTTCTTGTCTCATAATGGTAAGCACTAAATGAATGTTGGCCACTATATCCAATCTCCACAGCACTCCCCACAACAGACCTTACAAAGATTTACATTCTACCTAAGAGGAAACTAAGATCTAAAAAGGTGAAGTGACAGGCCTGAGTGATACTGCCAGGTGCCAGTAGCAGAACTGAGATGGGAACCCAGGCCTTCAGAGGCTGACTTAACTGCCTCCAAGTCAGGGAGTAAGACACATGTCCAGATCATTAAGACATAATTCAACATATAACTGCCCTAAACCAAGGACAAGGTGCTTAAACAAATCTGGAAACTTAGTCAAGTCTGAGCTTGTCCCCCAGTGGCCCCAGAACAACCCCACTGTGATACTCCAGGCCCTGGATCTATCTCCCAGCCCCTCTAAGAGCTAAACAGGGTCAGCCCCACAAAGATCTGACACTGCACATTTCTGGTGGGAAGACAGGTCTGGATGACAACCCTCCATCCAACCTGATGGGGAGTTTGGGAGGCAGGCAGACTCCCTGTGGAGACTCTTGGTCATTCCAGCCCAGAACTGCAACTGCCCAGGCATAAGGCTGCTCTGCTCACTCCTCACCTTGGCTGCTATGGTTCTCCAGGCTGACCCTCCAGTCGTCACCCCGGCGTTCAGCGTGCAGCTCCGCATGGACTCCAGAGATGAAGCCGGGCTCCTGCTGGGGCCGCAGGGCCACATCACAGAGGTCGGCCCTGCAGCCCAAGCGGTAGGTGCAGCCAGCCCCACTTGGGGGGTGGAAGGTGTAGAGATCGCCACCCTTGCCGCCCCCTATGCGCAGCAGCTGGAAGCAAGGCAGCATGGGTGGTGCCCCCTCCACACCACCTCTTCCACTTTAGGAATCCATCACCTTTCCCACTCCCTGGGCCATGCACATCTGGCCTAAGTTCAGTTTCTGTCTGATGCAAACTTGAGGTGTCCTTTGTGCAATTTCAACTTTGAGCACACTCCCTGAGTAGGGCAAATTCAGAGTGCAAGGAGCCTAGGACGCGATGCAAAATTGGCTGTCAGCAGCTTTGCAACTGAACAATTTGGTGAAGGTCCCAGTGTAGTGCAAAAATGAAGGCGTCTTGTGGCACGAAGCTGAATCGAATCCTCAGGCTGCTAAATATTCCAGGAGCCTTCAATCTGTGCAAGGCAACAATACATTAGGCAGCTTCTAGGGAAATTCGAACTGTAGGTGTGGCGGTGAGGGTAGGGGCTGCTTCTGTGTGATATTAACTTGTCACCTCTGTAATTTGGAGAAGAGAAGCTTCTTCCTGTAAAACCTGCTGATCCGAATAGAGTAACCCTCCTGCTAGCCCACGCCTCACTCTTCTGGCCAATCCCTCACTCATAACTAGTTGGCTTGAACCCCAGTGGGAAGTGTATCCACTGTCACCCCTCAAAAGGCAGTGCAAACGGGTCTCTAAGGTTCTCCAGCAAAGTGGATCTAAACCCTTGCTTACCGACTTCTCCGGGTGGGATAAAGACAGAAGAAAGGGCTCCCGGGATGATGCAAGCCAAACCCAGCCTTTTCCCTCCCCGCCCCAGCCCAGGCTCGTATCTACCGCGCGGTGTAGTCTCGGAATGGTCCCCTCTCCAGGCAGTGCCAGCTCGGCCGGGGTTGGTGCTCCTGCGGCTGTTTGACAGCGAGGAAACCAGGGCCAGGAGGGGCGCGGCCTCCGCGCGCGGGCAGCGCCGACCCCGCCTTCGGAATTCCCGGGTCCGAACCTCCCGCCGAGCGAGCCCGCCCCCGTGCCGTTTCTGATTGGCCATCTCGTTTGCCCTCCTTCTTTCCATTGGGCGACGAGCTGGGAGGGTCCCCGATCTCCCGCCTTCCGCTTTTTCTGATTAGTTCACAAGTTTTCCCGGGTTCCCGGAGTTGGGCGGAGCTGCCAGGGCGCGGAGGTGCCACCAACGCCTTAATTGGGCCAGGCTTTAGACACTACTGCGCCTGCGTGCACCTCTTCTCCTCCTTCCGGGGTGGTAGCCCTGTAGGCTTTAGAGCGTCCCGCCAACCTGCCCGCTTTGCGCAGGCGCGGTCAGGGGCCGAGGCCGCGCCCGGGAGCTAGGTGTAGGGGGTGTGGCCAAAGGGCTGAGGGGGTCTCTCGCGCCGGGTAAGGGGCGTTCGGGAAGAGTCGGTTGGGGGCGGGAAGGGGCAGAGAGGGGGTACGGGGGTGGGTTCAGGGATCCATAGGGTGGAGGGGTGCAAGGGCAGGGTAAAGGAACAAGTGAGGTGGTCAAACAGCCTTAGAGCTCAGCGTCCAGCAGGGCGAAGACTCATATCTGGGGGAGAGGAGGGAGGGAGAGCAGGCTATTGGGAGATGAGAGAGTGAGGGGCCAGAATAATTTCTTCAGGATAAAAGCAAATTAGGATGTAGGGAGGGATAGGAATCCCAGATTGGGGGAAAAATAGATGAATTTGGGTTAGAGGGTGGGGAGATCTTAAAGACCCCTCTCTCTGCTCTAGGACTCTGGAGAGGTGGGTGGGCAACAGGAATGGACGCTGAGGAGACAATAGAGAGAAACTGAGAGGAAGGTTGCTGGAAGGGTTTGGATGCGACGTCAGGAAGCTGGCTTTTCTGCCAAGGGGGTCTAGGCTGCCTGGATTCCCCGGGGGTCCTGGGTAGGCGTCCTGCCCTACATGTGGCCACATTCATCTGGGGCCAGGCATTGGGCCAGCGCTTTGATAGGGAAGGACCCAGGAGTCATGGCTTGGTGGTGTCTGGATGGGCTTCCGCAAGGCCTTGGTGAGCCATGGAGAGAACTCGAGATTGGGCTCACAGCCTCTGCACTGCATACCTCCTTTCTCACCTCCATCCAGGAAAGGCAGAGACTGTAGAAACTTAAGGAGGAGGGTAAAGGCACTGCCCAGAATTCTAAAAGTATGAGTAAAACCAGAGCCTCTCTCAGCCTGTCTCAGTAAATTCTCTCCATCTCATGGCTGTTACCACAGTCCTATCAGGAACCAGATTGAGACAAGCAAGTGATCTTCGGGTATTTCCTACTTCTTTTGGGAAGTTGGATAAGAGGAGCTAAGAGTCAGATGGACCTGGCTGTTATTTAAGGATTATGACTTTGTTATTGTAGGGGCTGTCTCTTTGGAAGGTGGCCTGAAAATTGAATTGGAGTGTCCTTGTTTCTCCTGTTGTCCAGGGGAGCATAGATGGCTGGACACAGACCCTAGAGACTTCAAATAATGTGGAAATGTTTCGACCTTCAGGTCAGTGGGACCTGGCAAGGGGGCTGGTGATTATGTCTCCCTGGGAAACTGACCATCTTTGTCCTTATGATTCTTCAGGTTCCACTGGGCTGATACCCCCATCCCACTTCCAAGTTCGGCCCCTTCCAACTCTGCCAAGAATGGCTCCCACGTGGGTCTCAGACATTCCCCTGGTTCAGCTCCCAGCCCATCAAGATGTCTTAGAGAGGCGGCCAGATAACCAGAGACCTCAAGTGACCATGTGGGAACAGGAAGTTTCTGGCAAAGGGCAGGAGCCAGGGTGGAGAGGCAGGTACAGATCTAATGTTGCTGTTTTCTTGGGCTTGCTTGCCAGTGGCCCTTCTTCCCTGAAATAGATTCCTTACCCTATTTCAGCCCTTAGTTCCATGATTTATTCATTTTTATATAAGCAGTTGTTGTTGCCTACAATGTATAAATAATAGCAGTGTGCTAGATGCTAGGGACAAGGATAACAAAAATGAATAAGAGAGATCCTGATATCAAGGAATTTTATTTTATTTTTGATAATTTTTTTAAATGAATTTATCTATTTATTTATTTTATTTTTGGCTGCGTTGGCCTTTGTTGCTGCGCACAGGCTTTCTCTAGTTGCGGTGAGCGGGGGCTACTCTTCATTGTGGTGTGTGGGCTTCTCATTGCAGTGGCTTCTCTTGTTGCGGAGCACAGGCTGTAGGTGCGTGGGCTCAGTAGTTGTGGCTCATGGGCTCTAGACCACAGGCTCAGTAGTTGTGGCACACGGGCTTAGTTGCTCCGCGGCATGTGGGATCTTCCTGGAGCAGGGCTCGAACCCGTGTCCCCTGCCTTAGCAGGCGGATTCTTAACCACTGCGCCACTAGGGAAGCCCCTATCAAAGAATTTTAAATCCTAAAGGAAGAGATAGGTTGACTCGCAGCTGATTGTATTAAGCGTAGTATAAGGCAGGCTGAAGAAGTACGGGCTGGGAGTACAGACCGTGTGCTGTGGTAGTGTAGATTCATTCTGATAGAGCTGACCATGCCATCTGTCAGTTTGTTGTCTGTGAAAATTCTTATTCTTGTTGTTTCATGTGTGTCTTTTCCCAAATGTACTGGAACATCATCCTGCCATTTTGTTCTTGAGTGGATTGCAGGTGAGTCTACCTTGGACCCCATCAAAGGGAAAGGAGCATAATGATGAAAGGGCAGCATTGGAGTGAGTGTCAGGAGACAGAGACTCTTTGTGACTAATTTGGCCACCAGCTAGGGGTCCTTTGGCCAGTCACCTCATTTCTCTAGGCTACAGATCTCTGCCACTTAAAAAAGGTGCTGGGGAATTCCCTGGCGGTCCAGTGGTTAGGACTCTGCTTTCACTGCCAAGGGCACAGGTTCAGTTCCTGGTCAGGGAGCTAAGATCCTGCATGCTGCATGGTGCGGCCAAAAAAAATTAAATTAAAAAAAAAAATGCTGTGGTTCTGGGCCTCAGTGAGGGAGCTGTGTCAAGAGCCATGTTATAAGCTGGTTTCAACTTTATGTGATGCCAGTAGACTGCTTTCCAATGGTTGGGACTATGTAATTTATTGAGGTACTGCACTCTCAGTCTTCTCATGTGGTGTAGCTAACACTCAATAAATGATTTGAACTAGTGCCTGGCCTTACCATATTGATACTCGTTGCCATGACCTCTCTTTTCACCTCCATCAAACTTTTCCTTGCCCTTAAATCAGAATTCAGAAATCTCTGAGTGTCCTTCCAGCTTCTCCAGTTTAGAATGTGCGGCCTAATGATGTGCACATCTGATGTTTAACACATCTGCCTGTATACTGTCCTCGAGAGAGGTCATGTTCCATGAACTCAGCTAGCCTTTAGGTCCTGTGGGCCCAGATATGCTTAGTAGGGCTGTTGTCAGTGATGATGGTGACGGAAATGCAGAGATCCCCATGGCCCAGCTTCATCCCCTGCCATCTCCCCATATGGGAGCATAGGGATCCTCTCCTCCTTCTCCTGTCTCCATTTATGCCTTGGCCACCCTCCCAGCACCAGAGACAGGTCTCACTTATGTTAACCTGTCTTTGAAGGTCCTTGGAGCTGGCGGGGTCGCAGGCCCTGAGCCAGCAGGCTGAGCTGATCTCTAGGCAGCTGCGAGAGCTGCGGCGGCTCGAGGAGGAGGTCCGGGTGCTGCGGGAGACCTCGCTGCAGCAGAAGATGAGGCTGGAGGCCCAGGCCATGGAGCTGGAGGCACTGGCACGGGCAGAGAAGGCTGGCCGCGCTGAGGCCGAGGGCCTGCGTGCTGCCCTGGCCGGGGCTGAGGTTGTCCGGAAGAACCTGGAAGAAGGGAGCCAACGGGAGCTGGAGGAGGTTCAGAGGCTGCACCAAGAGCAGGTGAATGTGGGCCTAGTAAGTGTTCAGCTGCACAGTGGTGAGCTGGGCAGGAGCTCCCCAGCAAAGAGCAGGCATTGCAGAAAAGGGTGATGAGATGTTTGCTGAAGGTGAAAGAAACAGGTGACCTGGAAAGAGGGAGAACTTGGATGTGTTGGTCTTATTCAGATTGCCCTTTTCCGCCTGGACTCAGGAGACCTCCCGCCACTTGAAGCCCTCCTTCCTCTTCCAGTAGGAAGTAGTTTGTCTTTCTACTTTACTCTAGGTACCCACTTCATCTGGGAACACTGTGGGAGGGAGAGTGAGGGAGGTGGGAGTGGGGTCCTAAGGTGGACTGGGAAGGGGCGATTATTCAGTCAGCAAGCATTTATATGTGCTTACTCTTTGCCATCCCTGAGACAAGAGCCGGGACACTGGGGTGAGCAAATCAGCCACCTCTCTGCCCTTGTGGGTGGAGCTGACAGCCTAGTAGGGGATACACACATTCAATGCTTAATTTAATTCTAATTAATTAACTGCAATTGGGAAAAGAGCCATGAAGGAGAAGGACGAAGGAGCCCTGACTGGTCTGGGGGTTAGGGAAGGCCACCCTAACCAGTCGACATGTTAGGAAATGAAACCATAAAGATATTGGAAGAAAATATGGATGAATTCTTTTATAACCTGGGAATGGGGAAGCCTTTCTACCTGTGAATCAAAATCCAGAGCCATTAAAGAAAAGATTGATATATTGACTTTATAATACCAAACTTAGGAATGACAAAATAAAAATAAAATTAAAGGGTAAGTGATAAACTATAGAAGAATATTTCCAGGTCATATCACAAGAAAAAGCTAATATCCCTACTATATAAAGTGTGCCTAGAAATCAAGAAGAGAAAGACAGCAGTCCAGGCAGAAAATGGACAGAGGAGATGGTTCAAAGAAAAATATAAAGAGCCTTTAGATTCATGAAAGATGCTTAATGATAAGAAGTTGACATTTGTGTTAAATAGGAGTGGGCAGGCTTCCCTGGTGCCACAGTGGTTGGGAGTCCGTCTGCCAGTGCAGGGGACAAGGGTTCGAGCCCTGGTCTGAGAGGATCCCACATGCTGCGGAGCAGCTGGGCCCGTGCGCCACAGCTACTGAGCCTGCTCTCTGGAGCCCGCGTGCCACAACTGCTGAGGACCACGCGCCTAGAGCCCATGCTCTGCAGTGGGAGGGGCCACCACAATGAGAGGCCCGTGCACGGTGGCGAGGAGTGGCCCCCACTGACCACAGCTGGAGGGGGCCCGCACACGGCAACGAAGACCCAATGCAGCTATAAATAAATAAATACATTAATTAATTAAAATAAAAAAATAGGAGTTGGCTAGTGGGCAGGCATGTGGGGAGGTGATGGGGGCTGGTGTGACACTTGGCTGCAAGTAGATGTGAACGGGAGGGGGCCAGAGGGGCCTGAGTGCAGGCGATGAGAGGGGCTCTGGGTGTTGGGGTGGAGTGTGAGGCCTTGGGCCTGTTCAAATTTATACTTTACCTTAAGAGCAATGGGTAACCGCTGAAAGGTTTTAACAGGGAAATGACAAGATCAGATTTATATTTTATGTGTAAAAGGACCAGTTTTGTGATTCGTGTCCAAAAAGCTCACAGTAACTATGGTGTAGAGATAGGGCTAGAGGCGGGCAGACTGGAAGTGAGGGCAGCTACTTCCCCTCCTTCACTGGCCGAACCATGACTCCTTCAGTGTATCTGACACCCTTAACCACTGTCGGTGGTGCTGTGAGAAAAGGACAAGCTCCCTGCCTTCCTAGGGCTTCCTTCTGGATGCGGGGAAGCAGACAGTAAGCACGTGCAGAAGCAGGATCATTTCATAATGATGAGAAGTGCGGGAAGGGCACGAACAGGTGATAGGACAGCGCAGGTGCTGGGTAGGGAGTAGCGGTCCGGGGAGGCCTTCCCCACGAGGCGGCATCACCGGGATCTGATGAGCTGGGGGAAGCCAAGCCTCCAGGTAGACTCTGAGGTGGGAAAGAGCAGACTTGTTGGGGGGACGGTGGGAGAGCACTGTGGCTGGCGCAGAGCGGGCAGGGGGAGAAACAGGACAGAGCTCAGAGAAGCAGGCAGAGGCCAAGGCGCGACAGGTTTCACAGGCCCAGGGAAGAAGCCGCTCTGAACGCTGTGGTAAGCCACTGGAGGCTTCTAAGACCGGTCAGGAGATGGTTGCCATTGTCCAGGCCAGAGATGAGGGTGGGTTACCTCAGATTGGTGGCACTGGATATGGAGAGAAGTGACAATGTTTTGGTGGGAGACCTGACAGGAACTGCTGGTGGATTGGAGGGTGATGGGGAGTGAGTCACCAAGGATGGTCTCTGTTTTGCTGTGCACAGTTGGGTGATTTCTTGGGTGCTTGTCCAAGGTCACAGAAAGTGGGAGTGAAGGGCAGGGCCAAAGCAGAGGGCGGATTTGGAAAGCCCAGGTGTGGGCGAGCTGGCCCCTGCTGAGCCCTCCCTTCTCTCCATAGCTCTCCTCCCTGACACAGGCTCACCGGGAGGCTCTTTCCAGTTTGACTAGCGAAGCTGGGGGCCTGCAGAAGTCTCTGAGTAGTCTGGAAGCCAGGAGGTCAGGAGAAGCCGAGGAGCTGGCTGCGGCCCAGAGGGAGGCTGAGCTGCTGCGGAAGCAGCTGAGGTGAGTGGGCGGGTGGGCGACCGAAGGGCAGTCGGTCTGGCATTCGGTGGGTTGGTGGGTGGGCTGGGTCTCCAGGGTGCCCCCCGATGGCTACCCTGCTCCCACCCCAACCCTAGGAAGACCCAAGAGGATTTGGAGGCTCAGGTGACCTTGGTTGAGAACCTAAGGAGGTACGTGGGGGAGCAGGTCCCTCCCGAGGTCCACAGTCAGATGTGGGAATCAGAGCGACAGGAGCTTCTAGAAACAGTGCAGGTGAGAGAGTGCTGGGCATGGGGTGGGACATGAGGGCTCAGGTCCTGGGCGAGGGGGCCCTGGAGAAGAGCACAGTCCCCGGGAGAGAAGGCAGTGCTGTCAAGGAGCACACAGACTGGCTGCCTCCTGAGGGCCACTGGGAGACCCGCAAGAGGTAGCTGTCCTTTCTCTCTCTCCCCCGACCCCGCCCGAAGCACCTGCGGGAGGACCAGGCCGGCCTGCACACCACCGCGGAGCTGCTGCAGGTGCGCGTGCAGAGCCTCACGCACATCCTCTGCATGCAGGAGGAGGAGCTGGCCCGGAGGGTAGGCCCCTGGCCCAGGCCCCTCGCCCCCGGGTGCCCCCTGTGCGTGGGAGGGGTTGGTGTGCCGCTCCTAGAACCTGCCCGCGTCTTTCTTCCCCTGAACACCACTTCTTGCTGTGGCTCCTGATGCCTGGGCAGGACAGAAGAAATAAAACCCACCTCCTTCCTCTGCTCCCCCAGGAGCCCACACTCTCCCCACTTCCTCCACCCTCAGGTTCAGCCTTCAGACTGCCTGGAGCCCGAGTTCACCAAGAAGTGCCAGTCGCTACTGAAGCGCTGGCGGGAGAAGGTGTTTGCCCTTATGGTGCAGCTGAAGGCCCAGGAGCTGGAGCACAGAGAATGCATGGAGCAGCTGAAGGGACAGGTCGCCTGGCACCCTCTTTCTCCCCATGCTCTCCCCCAGCTCTCTGCTCCTTACAGGAGGGGTGGCATTTATTCACCAAATACTTGGGTGGTTCCCACATGCTGGCAGCACAGCCCTGAGCAAAGGCTGACAAGGACCTGCTCTCATGAGGCTTACATTCTGTGAGGTGGGCTGGCCTCTCCCAGAAAGTGACAGTGTCCAAGGATGGGTGGGTGGCATGGGCAGAGGCTGGCCACGGGTCCTGGTGGGTCGGTCACAGGGTAGTTCCTTAAGGTGTGGGCACGGGGAACGTGCTTCTGGAAGGAAACCTGGACCCAGACTCCATTCTTAGGAACCCGGGCTTACTGTCTCCATGTGTGGCCTTCTTTCAGAGACTCCTGCATCTGCCCCTTCCTTCCCAGCGCCTCCCCTACAGCTCTGGCTCTAGACCTGCCTCCTCTCCTCCCCCAGGTGGCAGAGCTCCAGGAAAGAGTCGAAACCCAGTGCCAGGAGCAGGCCATCCTGCAGCGCTCCCTGCAGGACAAAGCTGCAGAGGTGGAGGTAGAGCAGATGGGTGCCAAGGTCAGTGTCTGAGATGGGCAGAGGCTGAGGGAGGGCAGGGAAACCCCAGGGAGGGGGACACTTTTGGTTTGTTTTGGCTGTACCATGTGGCATGCAGGATCTTAGTTCCCCGAACCAGGGATCAAACCCGTGTCCCCTGCAGTGGAAGCGAGCAGTCTTAACCACTGGACTGCCAACCACTGGACCGCCAGGGAAGTCCTGAGGGGACCATTTTCTTTACCATATCCTTCCTAGGCCCTGCAGACGGAGCTGAGCCGCACTCAGGAGGCCCGGCGCCGGGAGCAGCAGCAGACAGCCACAGCGGAAGAGCAGCTGAAGCTTGTGGCCAATGCTGTCAGCAGGTATCTGGGATGGAGGGTGGGTGGAGTAGCATTTCTGCTTTGACAGCTTCCTGGGCATCTTGGAGTTTAAGAGCCTCAGGCAAGAAGGGCTAGAAAGCTGGCCGTGTGGAGGATGCAGGGCTGGAGGTATGTAGCCCTGTAAAATCTTTGTTTGTTTTTTCCTGGGGCAACCCCCCTCCACATTGACAGCAGGGTCACTTGTTATGACTCCCACCCACTGCGTGTTTGGCTGGAGATGAGGTATTACTAACTTCCTTTTGCAGTTAGTAACGGCTTGAGCTAAATAGCGCACCTAGGAGGGTCTCCATTCAACTGTTCGAGGATGAGGAATGTGGACACTTGATCTTTCTTCCTTCCCTCCTTTCTCTCTTTCTTTCTTTCTTTCTTTTTTTTTTTTGTGGCAACTCTGTGTCGAGCAAGTCTATTGGTGCCATTTTTTTTCCAACAGCATTGTTTTAAAATTAATGCTGTTTTAAAATGTTTAGTTGTTTTTTCAGACGTAATGGTATTGCACACTTAGTGGACTACAGTATAGCATATACATAACTTTTATATGCACTGGGAACCCAGAAAATTCGTGTGACTCGCTTTATTGCAGTTCCCCCCCCATTTATTTATTTATTTGATTATTTTTTTAACATCTTTTTTGGAGTATAATTGCTTTACAATGGTGTGTTAGTTTCTGCTATATAACACAGTGAATCAGCTATACATATACATATATCTCCCCATATCTCTTCCCTCTTGCGTCTCCTTCCCACCCTTCCTATCCCACCCCTCTATGTGGTCACAAAGCACCAAGCTTATCTCCCTGTGCTATGCGGCTGCTTCCCACTAGCTATCTATTTTACATTTGATAGTATATATAAGTCCATGCCACTCTCTCACTTCGCCCCAGCTTACCCTTCCCCGTCCCTGCCAGTTTCCTTTTTAATCAATTGCAAGCCTGTCTCTCATACCAACTTCCTAGGTGTTTCCTTCACAGCTATTGTTAGATAACCTTTAGAAAGACCTCTAAGGAGAAGCACAGGTTTCTTTGCACAGGTAACAATCCCTCCTCGGCTTTGGACATGGGGACACGGAGGTGGTCTGAGGAGAGCTCTCAGCACAGTGCCTGGCTTATTGTCTGCATTCTGTAAATGTTCACTTTTACCATGAGGCTCTTCTAGATGGATCACGTAACAGTTTTGGCTTAGAAAAATTGTGATGCAGGGTGGGTCCTTGCCTACCGTCCCTTTCTGTTGGATTTGTACCTTGAGGACTAATTTAACCAAAAAAAAAATTTCATGAAAAATTTCAAGCGTGCATGGCATTAGAGATACAAGTTATGATGAACTACTGCCCAGATTTAATCCATTGCATGTGCCTCCTACCTCCAGGAAGACAGAAAGATACACTGTGGACGGGGTTTTACTTTGATACCAGGACATTACTGAAATGGTCCTTGCTAATGATTTATTGCCAAAAAGTCCACGTGGCCAAAAACAACCCAAGCTCGGATTGTTGCCAGGTTTGTTAGTCTCTTGGTGGCTTGGAGATCCTGTCAGGAAAAGGATTTCATAAGAGCCACAGTAGGTGTTGGAAGCACCCGCTCAAACAATTGTCAGATAAAAGTGATCTCTGCTGTGCTGCTAGGGATACAGCCTTCAGCCTTTGTCGTCTGCTTGTTTTCCCCCTGGGTGCTGCCTAGGCCCTCCTCCCAGGGGACCCGTTTAGACTTCTCAACTTCCATGAGCCACGTTGATCCTGCTTTGGGCACAGCCAGCTGATAAAGCATGTGGACCCGGCCTTTGTTGGTATCAGGGACTTGTTAGATAGGATAACTTTGATCTCTGATACATAATAGTGATCAAAAAGCAGATCGTGAGAAATAAGCTTATTAGCACATTGCTTGAAAAGATGTACAATCATTTAATGCCTTCTTGGGGCAAACTGATGGAAGCTATGGGCTTTGTTCCATAGAAGAATGCACATAAGTTCATACACCCCAAACGTGGCATATGGCGGCAGGAGACTCCCCAAACCTGGAGACGCACCTGGAGGCCTGAGGTGCAAAAGTCTAAAAGCTAGAGATAAGCCTGCTTTAGGGCACTTGTTTTAGCCCCCATAGAATCAATATTACTGAACCCTTTACTTTGTGATGGTATCTGAGTCCAGATAAGGTTCGACCCCATGAACCTGATTATTGTTTTTACCCTCGGGTTGTTTTTAAAGACACTGATTGCAAGGACGCAAATGAGAAGCTTATGTAGATTTTGGGACCAGAAATAGCAGCGCCTTTTTTTTTTTTTTGTCTGGGCCACGCAGCATGCGGGATCTTAGTTCCCCGACCAGGGATCAAACCCACACCCCCTGCAGTGGAAGTACAGAGACTTAACCACTGGACCACCAGGGAAGTCCCTAGCTATGCTTTTCTTCTGAGCAACTGCATCATTTTTATTTGACAATCACTAAGGGGCTTAAGCTCTCAGTTTTCTTTCACGACTGGCAGGGCACAGAGTTGGGGCCCCTACTCTTGGCTTCAGCTTCTCTTGCCCTTGCTCTGATTTCCCCTTCCCTGCTTTCCCCACATACATAGCAATACAGGATAGAGGGGATCAAGTCCTTTTGGAAATAAGATGGGGTTGAAGGGTCATGACTTTGTGTCTTCTCCAGCTTTCAGACCTGGCTCCAGAGCACCGTGGCGGAGGTGAAGCGGGCCGCAGCCCGGCTGCCCGGCCTCAGCAGCCGAGTCAGCTATGCCGTCCGCAAGGTCCACACCATTCAGGGTGGGTAGGGCAACTGCCAGATGCATCCTGCCCTTCCCACTGCCCCACCAGCTCTCTCATCCTACACCCACCCTCCTGCCTCCTTACCATTCCGGGCATCTCCCGTTTTCCCTCTTCTCCTCCACAAAGCTCACCTCTCTGTTGGCTCTCTGCCTTTTCTTCCCCAGGCCTGATGGCTCGAAAACTGGCCCTTGCTCAGCTGCGCCAGGAGAGGTGAAGTTTGGGCCACTTTGAGGATCAGGGGCAGGAGTGGGGCTTTAAGGTGTTGGTTGCTGGGACCCAAAAAAGCGAGGATGGAGGAAGGATGGGGGCTTAGGGGTCAGGCAGCTGGGTGATTCCCCCCATCTCTGTTTCCCTTCCCTGTCTCAGCTGCCCCCGACCCCCACCGGCCATGGATATGAGCCTGGAGTTGGAGCAGCTGCGGGAGGAACGGAACCGTCTGGATGCAGAACTGCAGCTGAGCGCCCACATCATCCAGCAGGAGGTGGGCCGGGCCCGAGAGCAAGGTACACCTGGTCCTCAAGTCACCGAGCTTGAGCCGGGGCCAGAGTCTGAGTCTGGGGGATGAAGAGGAAGAGGGAAGAGCTGGGGTCTAGGGGATGGAGAAGCCCGAGTGGGCACCACATCTTCCCAGGGGAGGCGGAGCGGCAGAAGCTGAGCGGAGTGGCCCAGCAGCTGGAGCACGAGCTGCAGCGCACCCAGGAGTCCCTGGCCAGCTTGGGGCTGCAGCTGGAGGCGGCTCGCCAGGGCCAGCAGGAGAGCACGGCGGAGGCTGCTAGTCTCCGGCAGGAGCTGACCCAGCAGCAGGAGATCTACGGGCAAGGTGTGCAGGAGGGGGCATGGGCAGACCCGTGGTGGGGGGCGGGGGTGGGAACCATGAACCAAGGCTCCCCTGACACCCGACGTGCGCCTCCACCCCAGCTCTGCAGGAGAAGGTGGCCGAAGTGGAGACTCGACTGCGGGAGCAGCTCTCAGAGTCAGAAAGGAGACTGAACGAGGCTCGCAGGGAACACACCAAGGCCGGTGAGATTGGCTGGGGTGGACGTGGGTTTTCAGGAAGAAGGAAGTGTTGAGGCATGAGGTTATTTTAAAAACTTCATTTTTAAAGCTTTTTTGAAGTGTGCGAGTCATGAAGTTAACAAGGAAGATGAATTCTCAGGTGGTAAACACCCCTATATAGCCAGCACGCAGATCAAGCAACAGCACTTGACCAGCCCTGGATCCCCTGCAGCCCCTCCCAGTCATCCCCCTCTGCAAAGGCAGTCTAACATCTCATACCAACGATTACCCCCAAGTTTTTTTTTTTTTTTTTGCGGTACGCGGGCCCCTCACTGTTGTGGCCTCTCCCGTTGCGGAGCACAGGCTCCGGACGCGCAGCCTCAGCGGCCATGGCTCACGGGCCCAGCCGCTCCGTGGCATGTGGGATCTTCCCGGACTGGGGCACGAACTCATGTCCCCTGCATCGGCAGGCAGACTCTCAACCACGGCGCCACCAGGGAAGCCCTACCCCCAACTTTTTATTGGGAAAAATTTCAAACACTTAGCCAAGTTAAAAGAATCATGTAAGGGATACTCATATACCTTCTCTGGTTAGAGGCAGCAGTTAATAACCTTTGGTCACATTTCCTATCTATCCGTATATATACACATATTGATATATAAACATTTTGGGGGGAATTATTGAAAGTAAGTTGCAAACATCCTGACTCTTCAGCTGCATCTCCCACAAATAGGATATTTTCCTCTGTAACCTCAATACCATTGTCACACTTTAAGAAAATGAACATGAATTGCACAAAATCTGATATCCAGTCCCCATTCAGATTTCCCCTGCAGGACTCTGGGTAGCTTCAGCGATGGGGGAGGTACTTTGGGTTTGCAGATTCATAGGATCCTAGAGCATCAGACTCCCCTCTGTACGGGAGACTGAAAGCCACAAAGTGTCAGTGGCTCACCTGAGTCACAGAGCCAGGGACCCAGTGTTCCTGCCCATCCTTCCAGGCTTGTTTTCACGGTGCCTCATGGCCTCTAGGCTGCCCAACACCCGTCCCCTCTGTGGCCTGGCTTTCCCGTAGTTGTCTCGCTGCGCCAGATCCAGCGCAAAGCCACCCGGGAAAAGGAGCGGAACCAGGAGCTGCGGCGCCTGCAGGATGAGGCCCGAAAGGAGGAGGTACAGCGGCTGACCCAGCGCCTAAAGGAGCTGGAGAGAGACAAGAACCTCATGCTGGTAGGAGGCCGAGAGGGGCTCTTCTCAGGGAGCAGAGCTGTGGAAAGGGGAGGGGACTCTGCCTGGGCTTGGTGGCGTTTAACCCTCTCCTTCCCAGGCCACCTTGCAGCAAGAGGGTCTCCTCTCCCGTTACAAGCAGCAGCGACTGTTGGCAGTTCTTCCTTCCCCATCGGGTAAGGGGTTCCCTGTGGAGTCCAGCCCCAGGCCCTCAGAGTCTTCAGCGCCTGCACCTCCGGCCGCGGCCCTATGCACCAAGGAGTCCATCAAAGGTAAGGGACAGATGGCTGGGGACTTCAGGCATCTCTCCTCCAGGCACTCTGCAATGCATGAGCCTTGTTCTCTGTGACCCCTGGAGGCCCACAGCCTCTCTTATTCACGCCCACCTTGGACCAGGAGCCTTCTCCCTCATAACCCTCACATCCTGTGGCGTGACTGTGACAGCCTTCTTTTGTCCACCTCCTGTACCTTGGGGTCTTCTTTCCCAGGATCCCTTTCTGTCCTGCTCGATGACTTGCAGGGCCTGAGTGAGGCCATTTCCAAAGAGGAAGCTATTTGTGAAGGAGACAGCCAGACCTCTTCTTCTGTCTGCCTCTGAGCAGCTGCGAGGACCGGAAGGATGAGGATGGAGGAGGAGTGGGTTGGGGAGGGCGTCCAGCCCAGCTTCCTTCCCATTCAGCTGCCCTCGGGGACACCAGCCACCAAGATGTTGTTAATTCTCCCATGGCTCAATAAAGATGACTACAGTAGGAGCCATTGTTTGGACAGTTGTCTCTGGGAATATAAGGAAATTTTCTCCCTGCAGCCTCTCTTGTCCGGGAAATGTGAGAAGTGGTCCCCCACACAGCTCTTTCTCTAGATTATTCCTTTTTCGAAACCCCTTTCCTAGGCTGCCCAGGAAGTTTTTGGAGAAGCTCCAGGTTTCTTTTTATTCTCAACTTTTGTTTTAAAACTACCTCTGGAAGGTGATCAGTGCCAGGAATGAAGCAGATAAAACATTTCACATGTCCGACAGGAATCGCAGATCCAGGCAGCATCGTGCCCCGGGGGCCACTGTGGTGGGCTTGACGGGCGGGTCCCTGCTCCCATGGCACTTACAGTCCGGTGGGAGAGACAGACGATGGGCAAGTACTTACATGAACAAATGAGCATTTCAAACAATAATAAGTGCTATGAATATGAAGAGAAAAAATAAATGACAGTGATGTGGTAGAAACTGGCTGTGTGGGGAGGGGCGGCATTAGATGGGGGGACAGGCAAGGCCTCTCTCAGGAGGGAGGTGGTGCTGAGGCCTGAGTGAGGTGAGGCGCAGGCTGCGCAGCCCCCTGGGAGGAGCACAAGGGCGGCCACAGGGTGGGCAGGTGCGGAGGCTGGAGGGAGCCCGAGGGAGGATGCTGCAGGGAGAGACCAGGCCTGTTGGAGCTTAGATTTTACTCTAAATCAGTAGAAAGTGCTCAGAGTAATTTTAAAACTGGGGACAGCCGCGATTTGACTTTTTTTTTTTTTGCGGTACGCGGGCCTCTCACTGTTGTGGCCTCTCCCATTGCGGAGCACAGGCTCCGGACGCGCAGGCTCAGCGGGCCATGGCTCACGGGCCCAGCCGCTCCGCAGCACGCGGGATCCTCCCGGACCAGGGCATGAACCCGTGTCCCCTGCATCGGCAGGCGGACTCTCAACCACTGCGCCACCAGGGAAGCCCTGACTTACATTTTTAAGAGATCTGTTGGCTGGCTGTGGAGGATGGGTTTGGAGTGTGGCCGCGGGATGAGGAGAGAGAGGAATGAAGTCCTCAAAAGTGAGCCATGAGGGACAGTGGTGTCCCTTACTGCGGGGGAGCAGACCCGGTGGGGGACAACCCAGGGAGGAAGTGAGTTCTGTTTTGGACACGTTACTTCTGAGAGGCTCATGAGTTGTCCAGGCAGAGGAGTCCTTGCTGAGGAAAAGTTCTAGGGGGATCTCTGAAGGACTCAGAGCAGACAGACTGACAACTGAAGGAGGAGGGGAGAGAAGGGGTGGGCACAGAGTTCACACCAAGGACAAGGGGAGAGGGGCTCAAGGGGCAGTGAGGAGGATTCCAGAGGGAGGAGAGAGAGGCTGAGATGCCAGGGGGACCTGAGGCAACTTCTTCCCGAGCCTCTGGGTGTGACTGATGGAACCAGCCCTGGGGTGGGGAGAAGGAATCAGGATGTCCTCGTACTTTCTCCTTCACCTGCAGTCACCCCAGGTGGCTCCTGGATGAAATTCTCAGATGTCACTGCTTGGGAGGCCCCCTTCACGCCTGGAGAAGGCGTATGCTGGGAAGTGGAAGTTCCAGGAAGGGCTGAGCCCCATGGAGAGTGTTCACACTGGGATGGGTGGGGGAGGCTTGGCATACTAGCTGAGACCGTTCTAGTTGTATCCCAGCTATTCAAGGGAACACCCCCTGTCCTCCCCCCAATTGCCCACCCCCTGCCCGGCATCCTGCCTCCCAGCCCCTGTAATTACACTGCTTCCCCACGCGTGGTTTGCTCCCATTCCTTGTCTTCCAATGACCTTGAGGGATTAGAGGTAGAAGTCCCTGTTATTAGGGGTTGCTGCAGGGTGTGTATGAAGGAGGACATGAAAACAATGGTGGGGTGACCAAGGTCTGGGTCATCGATGAAGCCTGGGTGGCTGGGTCCTGAGCTGGGGGACTAAAAATGAGGGACGCCACCATCAGAGTTTACACAGCCATGGCCTTCCAAGTGGGTTTGACCAGTTAGGTTCGGATGTGATTCCTTGTGTGACTGGGCTGGTCCCTCCCCAGAGATTGGCCTCCTCTTCCCCCTCCTCCCCTATAAAGCCTCTTGGGGTTCCCAAGCACCCAGACCCCTGACTTTGGGGGCCAGGAGACAGGCAAGATGCTCAACTGGAAGCTCCTGGGGATCCTGGTCCTTTGCCTGTTTTGCTGGAGGTGAGCTGGGAATAGAGGCCCGGAGTGTGATTTGGGGTGATGGGGGACGGTAAAGATGAGGCAAGGGTGAGAAGGATGCATAGGGATAGGGAGATCCTGGGAATTCACTTGAGGGGAAGAGTTAAGGGGATGGAGGTGATGCGGGAAGGTGCATTTTAGCACAGAATAAATGTTTTGCTGGTTTGGGTGTAGCTCCATGTGGCGATTTAGATCAGCATTCAGGTGTGGGGCGAGTATTCATCAGAGCTGAGGTCCGTGTTAAGGGGGTGGAGGTCATCGTAGAGATGGGGTCTGGGTGCCATGCGGGGCCAGGGTGTAGACAGTTTGGGGACTGCAGACACATATAGCGGCCCTGCCAGTGGGGTGTCCCAACCAGGGTTGGATGAAGCTTATGTGGGGGGAGCAGGGGATCCTGTCCGTTTAAATTTGGTCCAGTCAATAGTTCAAGAAAGAGTTTCATGTCATTTTAAGATCACTTTGGTATTTTGTGAATGTGTGAGAGTTACTTTTGAGTTTTGTTTGTGGGATCAGCTCAGGCTGTGGTCCATCGCAGAGAGGTGATGCTCCCTGGGTCCGTAGCTACGGGGAGAGGGGGGATCCTCACAACCTCTTATCTTTCTCCTTCCTCCTCTACAGGCATCTCAGGCAGCGGAGACCATCCATCTCCCTCATCCACAGAGCCCTCAGAGGAGGAGGGCCCCCCAACATTGCCTCAGGGCCCCCCAATCCCTGGTGACCCCTGGCCAGGGGTACCCCCTCTCTTTGAGGACCTTCCACCTCCAGGCCCCAGTCGTCCTTGCAGAGACCTGCCTGAATCTGGAGTCTGGCCTCCTGTACCCCCTAGAACTGATCCCCCTCAACCTCCTCGGCCTGATGACACCTGGCCAGCAGGACCCCAGGCTCCAGAAAACCCCTGGCCACCTGCCTCTAAGCTGGGCCACGGATCTCAGGAGGAGCCAGATCTTGACCCACCCCAGGAAGAGTACAGATAATGGATCCCCCAGAGGCATCCTGGGCCTCTGCCTTCAAGCCCATCTTTACCCTTCTGATTTTCCTTGAATTCTCCCCAATTTAACCTAACTCCTTAATTCCTTTCCTCATTCCTTCAGTTTTATTCTGAACCCGGAAGGTGTTGTTCTCAATATTTTCTGTCCCCTCTTGAGATCGGTATTTAGCCCCCGCCAACCCCCTTCTTTTTCCTCTGACAGCCAAAGTGAACACCCCTACCTCATCTCCAGTCCTCTCCCCTCCCACCGCCTCTTCCCCATCCCTGGGACTCTCCGGGCAGGGCTGGCAGCACTGTGTTCTCTGCTGCCACCTGGTGGCCGCCAGCTGGGAACTACCAGGAGACCATGGTGCTTCCATGAAATGGAAAAACAAAAAACCATGTTTTCTAATTTGGACTCTAGGCTGCGTCTTTGCCAATGAGCAGGACTTTGAACATTCAGATGCCCTCATAACAGCCATGGACCTACAGAGATCTAGAAGTCATCTGAGTTCCTGTCTTGCGCATATGCATAGGGATGTGGAACTCAGCCAGTGGAGGGTTGGAAATGCAACTATCAGAGTTACAAGGACATTCAGACCCACATTTCTCCCATTCTGGGATCCCTATTTTGGAGAATGAGAAACCAAGTTAAGTCTCTCTTTAATAGCTTATGGTTTGCATACCTCTGGCTGAACATGAAAACTCTCCCAGGGGGATGTGGGCAGGACTACGTTTTAAGGGGATCAATTTCCAGAAGCATATGTGTCCCTTCCTAAAATGAATCTGCCTGAGAACTGTGTTCTCCTTTTCCACATGCCTCCATTAACAAGTGACCCTTCTCTCACTAGACAGAGGAAGGCCGAGCTCTCTCGCCCACCCTGAACTGAACCTGGGTGCTCTTCCTGGAGCTACCAAATGAAGTCAATGGAAGATAAAAATCAGCCCTTACCATCTCATGAAGAGATTAATTTTTAGTAGTTTACTTTTCTGTTTAATCATTGTCAATATTTGTAGTTTTGATCAATTGCATCTTTTAATAATTGTAATTATAAACCCAGGGCAGAATAATGGTTTTTGATATAGTCTTATGATCACAGGAAATAAATTCCAATTTATTGATATGTACATATTTTTGTTATAGAGATATACAATAAAAGCCTTTCCAAAAAGACACTAAAATACAAAAAAGGTGATACAGTGAAAACAATATTTCATTAGGACCAAACTCTATAGGGAAAATGAAATGGAAAAAGGAATTAAAAAGAAAAATAAATGAGGTAAATTTGCTGACTGGCTAATGGACTTGTTCACTTATTAAAAGGGTGTTAATGAACATGAAATGGCTATGGTGTTATATTCCATCCACTACATTTAAAAGAGTGATGTGACTTTCTAAATATATAAGTATTTACAATTTCCCAGAAAGTGTATCCTTTGCAGTATTTAAACTGAAGATTAAAAATGTTAGTTGTTGACTTTAAAATGTGTAAGGGGTACATAGTTTCCCCAAATTCTTTAAGGGTGTATTTGAGCAGGAAAGTTGGAAGGGCAGGAGCCCAGAGATCCCAGTGGCCTGATGTCAATCAAGTGGCTGGCCAGGGTGGGGTTGAAGAGGGCCTAAAAGAAATGACGGTTCCCTGACCTTAAAATCCACCACTTTAGGACCCAGTTTGCTTACATGGTAACTCCCATCAAAACCTATATGTGGGGCTTCCCTGGTGGCACAGTGGTTGAGAGTCCACCTGCCGATTCAGGGGACGCGGGTTCGTGCCCCGGTCCGGGAAGATTCCCACATGCCGCGGAGCGGCTGGGCCCGTGAGCCATGGCCGCTGGGCCTGCACGTCCGGAGCCTGTGCTCTGCAACGGGAGAGGCCACAACAGTG